>NC_050525.1:10816154-10971086 GCF_002922805.2 Oryzias melastigma
TGAAGCTAATCTTCCCCACCCTGTTTTTTGAATTTCCCCATGGAGAACTCTACATTTTTCTCTAATGACAGAGGTGACCGGCGCTGTGGATGAGCATGCGTACGTTCAGGCGCTGCTTGTGTTCTGGGTTGGAGCTGGTGGGACCGTTGTAGATCAACGGTCTTAACTTCCTACGTCTTTACTGGAACACTGTTTTGCAACTCGCTTAAGCGATGCACTTTCACTTCCTGCTTCAACCCACCTTGAGATTGCTTTGGCCACACAATTCGTATAAATGAGAGAATTGAGGGGTAAATTATTCTGACATCCCTTTTATATAAAATCACTTTTGTGTTTGCTTTAACTGCATTTTACAGTCCATATTAAAAAAATAAAAAATATATAGAAATGCACATTTTAGCAAAAGTACAAAGACCTAGATGTCACTGTTAAGCTGCTAATTCATGCGTAGAATTTGTGCAGTCTGTGAGAGGTCAGAGAAGTTGACTCACTCATGGTGCAGAGGGTCATTGCTCCCATATTGTGCTCAAGTGCAATCAAGAGCGGCTAGAACCGGCTTTATTCTCTCATCGATTATTATCGTTTATTATTCCACTTGAACTGTGTGTGTGTTTTTTTTCCCTCCTCGCCGATGAGCAGATAATGAGGCCGGCCTCTCCAATGGAGTGCCACCTCGTTCCTCACTTTTTCACATGTTAATCCCACTCGGCGCGCTCTCCTCTCCTGCTGTCTGTGTGCTGCTTTCACAGCCGCCGCTCTTCACATATTTCTGACTTTTGTCTAACTGTCTTGTTCATGGGAGGACTGTGCAAAGAGGGGGCTTCAATTACACCATCCAAACATCTTAACAACAGAATTCAATGATTTATGCACGGTTTTCAACAAAAACCTTGAGTAAGTGTCACACTTTCCATAAAATCAATTGAGCGTCTTATCTTGTATTTTAATCAGGGTTCTCTGTTGAGATCTGCTAACAGCGAAGCATCACTGTTTTGTCTCCTCGTGATGCTTGAGAGAGTTTGCCGTGCTCTTGCGGTGCGAGCTGTTGTGGCTGTGTCTATATTTAGACGTTTTTTCTTCCTACGCATTTTCAGGGTTGGTTGTTAAATAAGAAAATCAAATGACGCTCAAAGAGCCTCCGCGAGAGAGAGGGCGAGAGCAGACAGGAAAGGGGAGGGGAGAATCAAAGCCAATCCGCTGGGCCGCCCCTCATGACAAGATAACCTCTGCGCATGTGTTTGTGTGTCTGTCGGAGGATGTCGCTCACATCGCAGGCTTGGAGGAAGCACAACTCCAGTGACTGTCAGCACTGACCCTGACTCGGTTTCCTCTCTTCCTTGCAGTTGGGTTAAAGGATTGCATGATGTGGAAATCAGTGTGGTTGAACATTGTAGGCAGGCCTTGTTCTATTTTTGAACAGTTGCATCCTGGTGTAAAAATTAGTCTTTGTATCCGATTCGCCTTGTTGTGACTCCTGATCGAGCCCAGTTTATGTGTAGGTAATCAAGCCTGACAGACACACACCTTGTCCTTATTTGCACAAAGAGTTGGAGGCAACTCTGTCAAGACTAGCCCCTCCCCGCTCAGCGTCGGCCTGTGCTTGAAGGCAGCGGCAGCGATGGAGGATGGGCAGCCGGACATTGTCTTGAAACGTTGACCGCGGCACCCCCTGCGGATCCAGATTGTGACCCGACCTCTGCACAACCGTGTCTCCCATTGTGTTATTGTGTCGCCTTTTATGTGCCAGCTCTTACAACCTGATGCAGCTTCATGGGAAGAGGGGAAAATAAATGGTGCTACCTTTGTCTGGGTTTTTTTTCTCTGGAGCTCAGAGGAACAGGCGTCATGGTTGACGTGAGAACCGGAGAGGCGTTGCTTGAAGGAAACATGCACACATGTGGTTTAAAAAAAAAAAAATGGAGCTGACCTTCCTGTGCAAATATCATTTTCTTGGTAATAGCATTGGAACTCAGCTCTCAGACAGGCCATGCTATCCTCTGCAGGTGCTTCAAAGTGGCTGTGTCAGCAAGAGCCTTGAAAAAACAACTGAGGCAGTGGGATCGGCTCACAGAGTCTGCTGTGTCAGGCCGGCTGCTGCTAGGACTCCTCCTCCTCCTCCGCCTCCTCCTCGTCTCTGGCAGCAGGCACACTGGCTGTCACTCATGCCGGCACAGCCGTTGCCATGGTGTTGTTTTGCTCCGCTGACAGGTGGGCTCTGACGCCAATTCTCCTCCCACCTTCAGGCCACGCGTCAGACGCTGCCCCCCTGCTTCTGCGCCAAAAATAAAACGCAGGGGGCCTGCCATTATCTGTGCGTTTGATGACTCTGCTCCCAACACAAATGTAGATATCACTTTGGTGGGTATTTTTAGCCACCATCACCTATTTCGCCTTCCACTAGTTACCCCTCCGAAGAGCTGAATGTAAACAAGTTAGACATGCTTTGTAGCTGCTGACATCTGCATTGTTTTTTTGAGCTCCTGTGTTTCACATGTATGGGGAAAATCCCACTGAAATGTTGCTGACGACTCAGAATAGAGGTTGCTAGGTAACCTGACGTCACCGTGCTGCACTAGTGTATAGGGAGTCAAGGGAGGAGGATGGCTGATTAGACACATTCAGCGAATGGATCTCACCGTCAATCTTGAAAAAGCTCTAAAATGTGAGACGAGGGCGCGCTGAGCAGGGTGTTTACGCCTAGAATTGGGTTCGTGACTTATTTGTCACAGCTTCACACCCAGAAGTTCTGCTTTATCTATCACTCCCTTTGGTGTGGAGCTCTTATTCATCATGTTTGCACACATGTTTAGAAGTAAGTGACGGGTCAAACTCTGGAATGACACCAGTGTCCTCATCTTAAAAAAAAAGTTCATTTATTTTCTGCAGCTCATTTACAAAGTCTGCAGGCTTTTGTATCATCTTGACCTGTCAGATGTCAAGCTGAAAGTAATGACACCTTTCTGCTGTGACTTTTGAATGTTCTTTGTGTGGCTCATAAAAAGCAGGAAAGCAGGGCCAGGCGTCTGCACAAAGAGCCTTTACCTCCATCCTCCTCGTGTCTGCTCTTTTCACGTCTCCAACGCCGAGCCGAGATTCTTTTGTGAGCTGCCACCAAGCAGCCTTTTCACTCCTCAAGGCCGCGTTCGTAGAGAGGAGCGCGGCTCCTGGAGTTTCTGTGTGGCTGGTGAGCAGTTTGTGTCACAGAGACGGTTGAATGAGCGCAGAAAGACACACACACACATACACACCGCCTATTGTTTGTGCAGAGCTTGAAAGGTGCAACACCAGCCAGCTCAAGGCTCATCTCAGGGTGCTGCCGGTGTAACGGACTCTTGGAGATAGACTGCGTGATAAGGACACACTATACAGTCATACTGAGCTGCACTTTGCGGGCTGCGGTTAACCAACACCACGTTGTTCATTGTAAAACTTATTCACAGGACAGATCACCACACTTAAAATAAAAGCACAGGAAAAAAAGCACTTCAAACAACAGGCCTCAGAAAGGAACATTCCTACAAGATGCAGATTTGAGGTTTTTTTTTTTATTATAAAAAACGATTGATGTCATTTGAAACGTCAGCAAAAATTCCACCAAGGCTTCAGTAATTATTGTTCCAATTTAGAAATGTAAACACAACAAGGCTGGAATGCAAAAACAGATGGTAGAGTTTGCACGATAACTCCATGGTAAAGCTAGCTTTCTTCTTCATTAAATGACATACTTCTAAAAATGTCTCCATATGCATTCATTCATCCTGTCAACTATAGATATATGATTGTTCATCAATTGTTTAGGCCACAGGTCTTGGGTATGTATTTGTCCCAGAACCAAATAGCACATGAAAATGTATCTTTATGTGCCCTATTAAGCTGTTTTTTTTAATGATTTATAGTAGACTTGCACAACAAATTACAGATTTGTCATCATTGCGATATCTAACACGCAAAAGTAAACTACAATAAATGGCTACCTTAAAACCTAAGACAATCTCTTGGAAGCTTTAAATTATTTAACAAATTAAATAAAGCCCTTTACAGTTGACCAATCCAATGGAGCCCTTTTATGTTAGATGGCTTCCCCTTATGTGGATGTGGATCATTTGGAGCATCATTTAAGTTATGTTGACTTTTATTTCAATTAAACGGTTGCAATGAAATGGAAATGATGCATTAGTTATAGCCATATATTCTTGAATCATGTCATCATGGACAAGCTATTTGTAATTATTTAAAAATAAAATTTTTAAATAATAGTAGTATTTGTTGCAAATATTCCATATTAACCCTAAAATCCCCTAAAATGCTTTATGAATTATAAAGAAACAATTTAAAGACCCACTTTTTAGCTATTTTAAATGTTCCCCAGTGGTCTTTTAGTGCTGTTTTTTTTTTTCAAAAATTGTCGTTTTTGTGGAGTCGACATAGTTTTTGCAGAGCAGCATTAGTAGGTGGGACCATTGGCACGGAGCACTTCCCCCCCTTTCCCTTCTTTGGAGTGGGGCAGGGAGCTTGTCGCCTGCTCAGCATATTTTCTACATCACAAATAAGCTCTTTTTCAAACAGTATTGCTCCTTATTCACAACCATTTGAATAAACAAATATTCAGACATGCAAGTTTGAACATAATTTTCCTAATAAATCTCCTCCATTATCAGAAAAAGGCCACAAAAACATGATGAAACACTGTTTTTATCAGAGCGGGTCTTTAAAGGTCTTCCCCCGTGTAAAACTGTTGCATGTTGTCTCAAAGTTATTCATTGATAAAAGCACAACGCCCTTGTGGATGTGAAAGTTGGCTGGTCATGTGGCGTTTCTGTCATCTCTGAGAACTTTCAAGCTCAGTCGCTTTTGTTCCAATGAAATTCGTTCCTTCTGTGCTACACATGCTGCAATTACATCAGTTTATTTGTTTTTGCTGCCTGGTGTAAGGAAGACGTAGGCAAACTTATGTTGTGCCAGAGTACAGTGTAAGTAAAAATATGACTGTATTTTATAAGTTTGTGTACTGGTTTTGTGTTTTGTGTCATGTTGTCACTGGCATGGTACACAACCTCATGATAAAAGCCTTTTTTTTTTCCAGCTGTAGCTCCCCAGTCTCGTCTCTAACCCATCTGTGCAATGTTCTCTATTGCTCCCTGCAGGTGAAACTGATGAAATACATCTGTAAACAGCTGCAGTGCAAGCACAAAGTGCCAGAGACAGACAGGCCAGAGGCCCTGGAGAGCTACCCACACTTGCGAGACTGGCTGCGTACCATCAACCTGCGGACAGAGCTCATCAAGGTAGGCAGACTTTGTCTTATTGCCAGACTATTCTAGGGATGGACTGCAGTGTTTGTATTACAAATGGTGTGTTCTCAGAAAAGGCAACCAGTGTTACCCGTTCAGTAGGAGTAGGAAGAGTTTTGTTTTTTTTCCAGATAAGTGGTAGCAAATCTGAATTTGAGCCAAAGAGTTTATGTACTGAAGTGCTCAGAGATTGTTTATGGAAAAAAAAGCTAAACAAGATTCTGCTAATGTTCTGCAATACATTTAACTTTTTTTTTTGTAGTATGTGTTTAAAAAAAAAGAAGAAAAAAAAAGCTTCCAGTACTAAATCCTACTACGTTTGTGAGTCCAGAAAGGGCTTTTCCACAGGAGTGTGAGGAATGTCCCAAAAGCAAATGTTTGCTGAAGACTTCACAGGTCCACATGAAAGCTTTCTGGGATTGTTCTGGTCTTCAGTTGAGTGGCGAGGATTTTCCCCCCATTTGTGAGGGTATTTAAATGATTTTAAGTGTAGGATTATTACATCCTTCAGATGACAATGGGTTAAACCGAAGACCGTACCCTGTGTAAACATACATTTTCCAGGTGACTGAGGGAATATCATTCATGTTGGAAGCTTTCATTGCTATGTCTCATGTTTTTTAGATGGAGCAATAGCATAGACTCACCTTGTAAAATGTTTCTTCTTTTTGTATCCCATTTATTTAAGGTATTTTCGGGTAAATTAAAATTAGTCTCGTAGAAGATTTTATTGTGTTTTGTCTTTCTTTTTTCCTATTCTTAAAAGTTATGCTCAAATGTATTTATTGCATGATTTTCCCATTTATCTCATAGCTATGTACCTGTTATTAACAATGATTACTTCTAGACCTCACTACATCAGGAGCTTACCTTTGTCAGAAACTAAAAAGTATTTTGCGTGTGGAGCCTTTGTGGCGTGCCGATGTTCAACTCCGATCATCATTTCAGATTATTACACAGACATTTCCACACTGTAACTATTTTTTCTACACTGCACGGCCAGTGTTATGTAATGTATATTTCAGAAACATGCAGTTATTTATGGAATAAACTGTCCCCGCTTTGGAAGCCTTCCCATGACCAGGCATTATCAGGTACGAAGAGCCTGTACTGGCAGCAGCTCCATAGATTGGTGCACATTTTCATTTAGCTTTATGCTAGAGCTGTGCACTGATAACTGCGAAGTGGGCTCCAAACGAGCTAATCTGTAGGGTTAACTGAAGTGCAGTGTTGGATGGTGTGCCGCATTTCCGCCCAGCAACAGTGTATGACAGCGGCAGGCCTCAGGAAAGCAATCATTTGTAAGTGTTCTGTCAGTTGCATTGGGGATGTTGCAAATGATGAGGTGGGAGGAGTCACAGCACTTTTAAGTACAGCATCTCCCGCTCTTGCTTGGTCGTTGCCTGTCTGTGTGCTAAAGTCTTGCTTGTAGTTTACACGCGTGTGGGAGGTTGCCCTAGTTTTGCAATCAGTGTTTCTCCCCGTAGAGTGAAGGTTTAACTGAGCCAATAAATAGGTACACAGTTCCCATTTGGGGGGAAACATTTCTTATCTCAGTTACTGGTTATTAATCATAAATACTCCATGAAACTGTCAGGTTTATAGGAAAGGTCATGATTTTTTTTTCTTCTCAGGTTTGAACAAAAGATAAATTGAGCATTGTTTCATATCAACAGGTTTACATTTATATTTACTATTCCACCAACATTGTACATTACTCACAAGGTTTGAGATCCACCATCACCCTATCACTGTATTTTAGACAATTGATTGTATATGAGAACTGGATATAGTGAGTGTGACATCACCCAAAGCAAATGGTTTACACCCGGCTCCAACAAAATTAAGTCAATTTAGTCACAATTTTTTCTGAATTTGAATGACCCTAAGTTGAAATCATACAGCGCCAGTAAGTGGTAATTGGTCCTAGTCATCATCTCTATGGCAACCACTCTTACCAATCAAGAGTGAGCTTGTTGGAAGGCCTGGAGAATCTGACAATCAAACGTTTCAAAAGTTCAGCGTGAGACTATATTCTTTTATTGGGGCATCTGATTGGCCACTTTATAACTTGAATAACTTACACTACTGAAAAAAATGTTATGGAAAAAAATAGGACTAGATATATAGCTTTACCAGTGATAATGCAAGTGTGAGTGTTGTAAGGTGAATGTGGCCACTGAAGATGCTAAAGCTGATAGCTGAAAATGCTGATACTGAGACCTTACTAAATATTAGCTAAACTCAAAATGTTCCTAAAAAACAGGAAAAAATGTCTAAATTAGCCACAAACAGCTAGCATAATACTAAAATGTTAGCTAAACTCCAAAATAGCCAAAATGTTAGATAAACTCCAAATGAGGCAAAAAACTAGAAACATGTTTCAATTTGCCAGAAATAGCTAGCATGTTGCTCAAATAAAAGCTAAATGCCAAACTGCCCTAGAAACTCAGTGGTTGCTGAACATTTTAAAGGTTGAATGGTGTCTCTAGCTGAAAGCATGCAGAAGTTCACAAGTTTCAAAGTGCACAAAGGTGTTGAACATTATGAGCAATTTTTCATTAATTTCCTTTAGAGCATATCTAAAAGGTTTATGAATGCCAAAAGTACTAGCAGTAATGTCCTTAACAAGCTGAACATTTTGATACCAATATTGCTGAAATCACTGAAAGTGTGATTGAGTTTTATGTGCTGAAAAACGTTTGAAAAGATGCAGGAGAATCACAAGAACATGTTAAGAATGGTGATTCTGACTAACAGCTGTTTATTTCTCAATAGAAGTTTATGGGATTTGGGCATCTTGGATCAGCGAATGCTTCCTATTTAGGACACAAAGGGAGAAGGGTTACTCAGTCCAGTTCTTATATACAGTCAATGTTAGAGTAGTTGGAGAAAAAAAATGATACTGTGGACAGAAAGGGATTGACCTGATAATCAATAAGACTCGCAAGTACCTCAATATTTACTAGTATCCAGTTGAAACTGAATATACCAATTAATCCCACCCCATATAATGATACTACCACCAGCAGAGTACTGTTCCAAGTAGACTTCATCATTATTTTTGTGGTTATGAGTTAACAAATTCCCATTGTACAATACATTTTTGAACAATTGGGTTGAGTCTGTCAGCCCTTTAGCCTGTTTGTCACTTTTGGCTGATTTTTCATCGTATTGGGACAATTTTCTGTATTGGTTTAAAAAATGTGTTTATTCTTCTAGTATCAGCAACCACACCATCCTCAAATTAACCTAAATAGTTCCTCTTCTCTCTGCCATTTCAACACTTGGAACCTAAAGAGGAATTAAGGATGTCCACAAGTATAAATTCTTTGAACTTCTCACCTTGTGACTGACTCACTGGATGATTGTTCAAATTATGTAGTTGGTAGCCGTAGCACTGAGGTAGAGTGGTAGAGCTTGTATTTTAGGAGTTTGGTTACTGCTCTGCTTCTGTCAAAGTGTCTTTGAGCAGGGCACCAAAGCACTATAACGGAATATGTCAATTACCAAAGCATTAATAGGTGTATTTAAAAAGAGAAAATGCATACAACTTAAATATTTATTTGTTAAGTAACTTTCTGAACACATGATTGTAATGGGTTTGATTTATGTCAAATGTCTGTTCCGTTTCTGCAAGATCACGGACTATCTGCTTCTCTTCTGTGACTTCTTTGCAGGCAGTTGAAGCAAAGTTGTCCCTGGATGCTCTACTTCAGATGACAGACGTTCAGATGAGAGACGCGATGCGAAGACTTGGGTCCAGTTCAGAAGAATGTACTAGACTCAGGTCTGCCCTCTCTTGCTTGAAGAGTGCTACGGAGTCAGGTATGCAGTACCACTGTGGGGTGGGGGGGTCTTCTTGGTGTAATATAAAGCTTAGCTTCAATACAAAAGAAGTTTATACAAATATACACCTCATGTGTCAAAAGATTTATAACCTCCTATTGTAACAGTAAAGTCTGTCCATTTTCACATCAGTTTTTTCCACTACTGAACAGAATAAGTTAAACATTGAAGTAGTATACTCTATTTTGATTGACTGAACTTTTGTTTGACAGGAGGAGAACTGAGGGAGGACGCCACCTACTGGTTATCTGAGCCCACCAGGAGAGACAGTGGCTCCCTGCTGACCGCAGACCAACTCACCAACCTGGGAATTCGTCCTCACAGCCCATCGCCTCTCGCCCGCCCCTCTACCATCCAGTCGACTCCATCCACCCCATGTGCTACCTTCCCCCACCCCCGCTCAGGCTCAGTATCGTCAGTCCCCACCCCAGAGGCTCTGGCATCATACCTCCACAGTGAAAGCCCCCTCTCAGATCCATTCCCGCCACCTTTTCCCCGCGCAGCCTGGCTCCACGGACACGCCTCCACGCCCCCCGTGACTCCACCCTCAAAAAGACGGCACCGGCTAAAGCCTCCGTGCACCCCTCCACCTCCGTCGCGCAAGCTGCTGAATCTGCTCCCCAACATCACTTTGACGCGCAGCAAAAGCCACGAATCCCAGCTGGGCAACCGCATCGAGGACCCTCCCACCAACAAGTAGGTCTCTGAACGAAACCGTTAAAGTAAAGCAAACAAGACACAGATAGAACATTTTGTGATTTGAAGGGAGACGGTTGGGTCAACGCAAACGCTGCACACTAAGGCAACATGTGGGATCTAAATCAGGAGCCTTATGAATGTTGGCAGAGATAACTGATAAAAGATGCCAGTACTCCCCCTCATACAGCCTTTTTGCACCATCTCTATACCTCTCTCTTTTTTTTTTAATGTTCTATGTGAAAAGAACCATTTCTGGATGCTGATACATTCACTTTTACTTTTTACAGAGCCTATTCAGGCAAGAGACAGCTTTTCTTTGAATGGCTGGTAGGAGATATTTTGTTGAGCCAATAAGTCATTTTCCACAATTTCATCAAACTTGTCCACACTTGAGTTTTAGTCTCAGTGACAGTCAAGACTGTAGTACGCTTAGCTCTACCCGTTGGTATCTCCTTAACACCAGCTGGAGATCTGTTGACAGGTCAGTCTTTCTTCAGCCAAGTGTTAAGAACATAAGACTGCAAGAGACAAAAGCCCATGGTTTTCTCACTGTACCGTTGCTACCCAATACTAGCAAGTAATGTGAAAGGATGGAAGAGTCAAAGCAGTTCAAATCTGGTGAATCTTGGTCCAGGCTTTTTCTTTCACAGCTCTATTCCCATATATGAAAGACGTGGTGTCATTTAATTTGGGTACAAACTGCAAATTAGAAAATTCTCCTCCATGATCAATTTTCAAACTGTTGGTTGGCACTTCCGTGAATTAAAAGGCACACCATCAATCATCACTACCAAATCCAAGTCACTGATTGATCAAAGTTTGACCTGACCTTTCAATATGTGTTCAATAGACATGCTTTTTGTACGTAGAGCCCAAAACACAATGTTGAAACTTTTGAACGACGTTGAAACCCACATTTACATATGCTTTTCATTGGAAGTGGTTCCTGGAAAGCAGGCTGTCGAGGTAGCTTTAGATGATTTTTGGTGGACCCACAGAAGACAGACCCCTTGCAGCCCATCAGAGTGGACAAGGGATGTTGAGGTCTCTATAAAAAATTTTTGTTTTGTTTTTTTGAGTCACCTCTCCTCTGGCTCATTACAACTAGTGTTTGTTGGGAGACTAGCAGGGTCAAATGCCTGCCCTTTGGCAAAATAGTTCAACTGAGCTCACGATCCATCCTTCTTGAAAAGCTGGCGACTAAGGAAGGGGTGAGAGATGAGCAAACATGAATACTATGTTGGAATAACCACTTTTGCAGAAACGTAAAAATGGACAACTTAACTATTAATCTTTTGAAAAGAGCATTTTTAAAAATGTTTGATTACTTCAAGGGCTTTCTCTATTTCTAAAATCCAGTGTGAGGAAAGAAACAGTCTTACTTTCCCATTCATTTGGGGTTACATCCTTTCACATCCTGCCTGTTGCTCCTTTGCTCTCATTGCATGAGCGGAGCTAATCCCACACAGATTCTGGGAGATTATGAGTCATGTCAAAACAGGAAGTATTTCCGAGCTCCAACGTTCTCTCCCTCATTTAATTCCTCCCCTTTTCTCTGTTATGACTATATCCACAAACATGCTGCAAATTCATCTATGATATCCTGTTTGTTTTTGAGAGAATTTATTAGGAAAATGTAGCACAAATAAACACAGCTGACAAAGATCCTAAGTGCAGATGATCATGCTACTTGATGTTTTTGGTGTATCGGTTGTGTCAAAAGAGGATAACTAATTAAGTTAGATTAGTGTGCTTTTTCCAAAAGTTAATTTACTGCATGTGTGTGCGCATGTGTGTATAAATCACGGATCTGGCACTGCTTGATACTCATGTGACCTCAGTCTGGGTGTTAAGAAAGTTGTCCTTGTGCCAAAGCTGTTAAGGAGCTCCAAAGTGTCTCCCTGTGGTTCTTACGTAATCTGCCCTGTGCTGCACCCTTACTCCAGCGATGCTGCTGACCAGCTGTGGTGCCAATCTTTTTTTTCTTCTTCTTTCTCTGCTCTCACCAACTACCTTGGTGTTTGTCTTTGGCAGGGTTGGGAAAAAGAATAAGCTGTTTCTGAATATGCAAGTCAACGGAAATGGATGTGAAGACTCCCCGTCTCGATACCCCATCGTGCCCGCACGGACCCCCGGAGCCACCCCCGCTCCTGCCACAGCACCTTACACCCTTCCAGGGACACCCACCCTGATAGAGGAGCACAGCATCATTAAGAGTGAGTTCTCAAAATTGTACAAATAGTTTTTATAAAGTATGACTTTATTAATCATTGTTTTGAAACATTTTCTATATTTGTTTGCATTACTGCACAAGTCTGTAGATTTTTATTCTATTTTTCTTTCTGTCCTATAGATAACGTTGCCATGCATCGAAGCTCCCCACAAGCAGTGAGGAGAGACATAGGTTTAGCAGTCACTCACAGGTAGACTATCAATTTAAGTAACTATATATAGACAAAAGTATTAAGCATTGTGAACTGACAGAATTGTGGGTTTTGTGCAGATTTTCAACCAAGTCGTGGTTGTCTCAGACTTGTCAAGTGTGCCAGAAGAACATGATGTTTGGAGTTAAGTGCAAACACTGTCGGTAAGTTCAAGGCTTTTTTTTTAAGTGTCTTGTTATCATTTTATGGGTGAGAAGAGGATGTTGTGTAAAGTATAAATACTTTAATTTGGCATTTGAATTTTTTCATTTTTATGTTATTTTTTAAGCCATAAGTGACAATAAAACGATAACAAGGCAAAATAATATGGATATTTTAAAGTAGCGAATTTTCTAAGACAAAAAAAAATAGGTGCAAAGAAAAAAAATGTTTTAGGTGTTTTTAAAATATTTTTGGGCATTTTATTAATGATATATGAAGAAAATTAAGTTTAAAATTTTATTTCCGAAAATTTCTTAAACCCAATTCATCTTAAAATTCAGTTTTAAGAACATCGCAGTTGTGATGTAAAAAATATACTGGGTGGGCCACCAGCTCCCTCCTCTGAGGTCTCAGCAACAGGGAGGGGAAGTGGGGGCGGTGTTGCTTTGCTCTTACGGTTGTTCCCACAACTCAGAGGCAAATTTCTAACGAACTACTGCCACTCTGCAGACACTATTTCCTCGAAAAAGACAGTTTTTTGTTTTCAATCTTGGCTCAAAACTGCACCCCATAATTAAAAAATCACTAGCAATGCTTTTAAAATAGATCAAAAGATGATTGGAGTGGGTGTGAAAAGACCATACTGTTTTTATTTAATTTAGATGTTTTGTCACTTTGGGGCAGATTGAGCAGCTAGTTCAAAGTCAAGTTGGAAAATAAGGGATTTGAAAATTTCAAAACATTATTACTAAGAGATCCAGAGAATCCAAAGAACTTTTTATGCACCCAGTAAGGATGAAAATGATCAACTTCAGATGTTAAGGCGCTTGGAAATCACCGCCTGGCTTTCATAGGTCCTCAATAATACTATATACCACATAGAGTCAGAAATCCCTTTTTAAGCTAGAATCAAAATGGGACATTCCTTAAATAAATTATAAAATGATTCAGCATGGAGACCTATGTCAGATTCAAGAATTTGCCAATAATATTTCGTGGAAGTTCCAGCAAGGACTTGACAGGACCCTTTCGCAACAGTGGTTGATTTCCCATTTATGATGAATCATCTTTAAAGATTTGATTCCAAAAGATTCTGGCTTTTTAAATGAGATCCGAGTTCAGTTCAGACCTGTTCCTCTTGGACCCGCGGGTCATCCTGCAGGAATTGATTGGTGCGGCTGCACTCACAATTCAAAGCCTGCAGTATCATTCCTTTCAAAAGCCGCACCTAGACTTCGGAATGCGCCTCGCTTGTTTTAACACTGCACTGACTGTGCTGATTCCTTCAGAGAGCAGCTGGAGACTTGTGTGGACACATGCTTTTGAGAAGGACTTTCATTTCTCTCATAGATTTGATGGGATTTTTGCAATTTTAAGGAGTTTTGTTTGTCCATTTCCTAAAGATGGCTTAATTTACTGTCAGAGTTCTCAATAGCAAAAACATTTTACACACTGAATAAAAGAAAAAAGTGCAAGAAATTGCTTGTAAAAATATTTGAAGAAAAAATATTGTTTAGAAATATGACAGCTTCCAGCAACCATTAAAAATGCATTGCTAATCATTTTTAAGACTAAATTCTGCTCATATTTTTTGCAGATTAAAGTGCCACAACAAATGCACAAAGGAAGCTCCGTCTTGCAGAATATCATTTCTACCAAGTGAGTTTCAACCTCCTCTTAGTTTTCCATTCATGTTTACTCTTTGCACAGCTTTAATGCATTGATACATATTGCAGTTGCCAAAATTCGGAGAACAGAGTCGGTCCCTTCTGACATAAACAACCCCGTTGACCGGGCACTGGATGCTCCGATGTTTGGTACGCTGCCGAAGGCCATTACAAAAAAGGTAAAAAATAGAACATATATATTTGCTTTTCTTGTTTAACATGCGACCTGGGTTTGCTTTGAGGGGAAAAGACAAATATTTTCTTCCAGTTGCTTTACCATCTGCTCTTGCATAATGTGAAGATAAGCGTCAAAGTTGGATTTTCTATCGCCGTTTTCCCTCTGAAAATTGCCTGGCGTCTCTGCAGGATCACCCTCCTGTGATGAACCAGTTGGACTCCAGCAGCAACCCGTCCTCCACCACCTCATCCACCCCTTCGTCCCCGGCCCCCTTTCAACAGAGCAACCCCCCAAGTGCCACTCCCCCGCCTAACCCCTCGCCTAAAGGCCATCGGGACAGTCGCTTCAACTTCCCAGGTGAGCCGTACATCCGTAGTCGTAAATTCTCACTCAGCTTACACTTTGCATGATGGTTAAGTTCAGTGTCTCAGATCTAACACCCTCACATTTAACTAAATCTCCTCATTCAAGGCTGATCTAACAATGAAAACTCTCCCTGCTCTGCTTCTGTCTTTCTCCTTTTTTATTTTTGCAAAAGCTGCCTGTTATTTTCAGCACAGACAGCAGTTTATCTTCCCAGGTGAGTTCTTGTAGTTTTATCCTGTAACTCCGCAAACTTCCTCTGTACCCTTTTCTCCTTCCTGAGTGTTTGCATTTAGGGGGGCTTGTAGCAATTGGTGGAACCATCCTTTTCATTGCATGACTAGACTGAGTACAAATTTACTGTTCACAGCGTTTTGGCGCCATCTGCTGGAGGTTGTGGGAAACTGGAGATATTTTTTTCATGTTTCCTCACAAAATCCCCTTTTCTTTATGTTTTAGATGTTTCCAGTCTTGCTAATGTGTACGCCGATGCACTCCAAGACACTGTGTAAGGATTTTTGATTATAAAATATGAGTTAAGAAAAGTGGATCATGATAAAACTTTTACACCTAAAAAATAACATTTCTTTTTGAAAGTGGTGAGAAGGAGTATTCGACGGATGACATCCATTCTGAGCTGGTTGAAGATGAGGATGAAGAGGTAATGATGACTTCTATGTGTTGTTGTGGCATTTTTCTCATGATGGAGGCCATATTTTAATTAGTTTATTCAAACTGTTGTGCAGAAACTATTTTAGAAAATGACTTTTTTATATTATAAAAAATATATTATTTATATATAACGGGTTAATCATAATCAAAAGATAACAATAACAATAGATAGAGATAATCGGAATGGAAATTCAAGATGTGTTTAACAAACACAACGTTGTTGTTGCGTGATTCCAGCAAGCGGAGGAAGATGATGAGGCTGAAGAGGAAGACCCGGAGGCGGAGGAGGAGAACGAGGACGAAGACGAGGGAAATGAGGAGCAAGGAGAGGATGAGGACGACAGAGAGGAAGTCGGAATGAAAAGGGTTTCGGACGGCGAGTGCGACGAGCTGGACGACCTGCCCAGCTCTCGGGGGAACCAGTGGAAGGGCCCCATCTCCCGCAAGCCCAGTCAGACCAGTGTCTACCTGCAGGAGTGGGACATTCCTTTTGAGCAGCTGGATCTCGGAGAACTTATCGGAAAGGTGTGAAACCCCACGGGTAATAAAGTTGCTAAAATACTTGTTTTTCCTAAACGCTGTCTTCCTTATTTTGTAACGCAGGGCCGCTGGGGGAAGGTACACAAGGGGAGGTGGCACGGCGAGGTAGCCATTCGGCTTCTCGAGATCGACGGCAACAATCAGGATCATCTGAAGCTCTTTAAAAAGGAGGTGATGAACTACAGACAGACCAGACACGAGAACGTGGTCCTGTTTATGGGAGCCTGCATGGCTCCACCACACCTAGCGATCATCACCAGGTACGAGAGGAAAAAAATCATCTGCTTCTTTTAAAGGGGAATTTAATGACTCTCCAGCAACCCTGTTCATTTTCCCAACAGCTTCTGCAAAGGGAGGACGCTGTACTCAGTAGTTCGAGACACTAAAAGCACCTTGGACATTAACAAGACCAGACAAATTGCTCAGGAGATCGTAAAGGTATTTTTTTGTGGAATATATTTGTCTCTCGTTATGTCGAAGTTTACCGCCTCACTGTTTCACAGATCATTTTTCAGAGTAATTTTTTACGCTTGATACATCAAGCACTGTGTTCTGCATCATGATTGGCTGCTGACCTACATAAGGCTTTCCAGAGCAACAAATCTTTGATTGTGAACAGATCTTTGTTTTCAAATCTTACTTTTTAGATTTCCCTTAGTGTTAGTTATTTTTAGAACGAAACTCCCCCATTAAACTAGTAAATGCATTTTCTAATCCAGCCATTAAACATGAGGATCTGTTTTCAAAATGTTTCTATATTTCTCTTTACTTTTTTTTCCTCAGATGGCTCAGGACTAGTTTGACTAGTTATTTAAGTTCTCTGTGTCTCTGTGTTGCATGACTTAATAACCTGCTTTTTAATGCAGGGAATGGGCTACCTGCACGCCAAAGGTATCGTTCACAAGGACTTAAAGTCAAAGAACGTTTTCCATGACACCAATAAAGTGGTGATCACGGATTTTGGGCTGTTCGGGATCTCTGGAGTTGTTCAGGAAGGAAGGTAGGAAGCTCCGTTAAGATGCTTTTAAACCCTCAGCCTTAGTGCTGTTTGAATTGCACAAATATTTCCTGGTGGTTTGTGAGAACCTGCTGAGGCCTGCAGGATTCTCTGAGCTCTTTCAGTCTGGTGGAAGCTATTGAATTGCAAAATCTGTAATTTCCAGAACACTCTGTTTTTGTTTGCACTCATTTATTGTATGGATCTTTGGAAATAAGTGATAGAAGACCCATTCCGATCATCTTTTGATTTATTGTAAATGTTTAAAAGTGGTCTAATATTATTATGATGATGATTATTATTATTATTATAAAAGTAATATATATTTTTATTATGTCCTCCATCATGAGAAAAAGGCCACAAGAACATGTTAATAACCCTATTTTCATTGGAGTGGGTCTTTAAAACACAAGTATATATTAGATGAACTTCATTTCCTCCCTGAGTTTGTTACTCAAAGCCTCTTTTTATTTCCTTTTCTCAGGCGTGAGAATAAATTAAGACTTCCACATGGTTGGATTTGTTATTTAGCTCCAGAAATTGTGCAAAAGATGAGTCCTGGAAACAACGAGGACCGCCTTCCTTTCTCCACAGCAGCTGACGTGTACGCCTTTGGGTAAGCACACTTAGGTTCTGGTCATGCACGGGAATGGTTTAAAAACTTTTGACCGAGATTAACCATTTGATGGCTTTTTTTCTGTTTAGAACAATTTGGTATGAGCTCCAAGCGAGAGACTGGCCAATCACCAACCAGCCTGTGGAAGCCACCATCTGGCAGGTTGGGAGTGGACAAGGGATACGGAAAGTTTTAGCTGAAATCAACCTGGGAAAGGAGGTCACGGTGAGTTTTGACGCACAGATTTCACTGTTTTTTTCTTTTTTTCTTCAGTCACTGATCAGATTTCTGACCACAGGAGATCCTCTCTGCCTGCTGGGCGTTCGACCACAGAGACAGGCCAACGTTCACCCAGCTGGCCGACATGCTGGAGAAGCTGCCCAAGCTTAACCGCAGACTGTCTCATCCGGGACACTTCTGGAAGTCTGCAGAGTAGGTATCCCCCCCATGTGGAGGGGAAAGACACTGTACATGAGCGCACTGCAAAAGATCCTGTTAGTGTTTCTCATGCTTCCCTGTGGTACAACAGCCTGTCAGGCCAGATCTGCTGATTAAATTCCAAACTCTCACTCAGTAGAGACGTCTTTCTTCAAATCAGTTAGGAATTTATTATTTAACATGACCTCTTTGCCCTGCTGTTTTCTCTTAGAAATAATGTGAACTTTTTAAAGGCAAATGTGATTTTTTTTTTTTTAGTAAATAATATGTAGACAGAAAAAGATTTTCTAGATTGTTGCTTTATTGTACATATAAAGTATTTAAAAGTTCATGTGTGTAATTCTAGGGTTCTAATGAGTAGTGTTTTATACTGATTTCCTAGTACTTTAAATAAGGCTGACAGCAAAAGATTATCCAGTAAAATATAAAAAAAAGCCTAAAGAATACTCATCACTGTATGTACAGTAAATTTCAGTTTTGTCTTTAAGAATTTCAGAATGTATCTTTGTTTAAAGTGCAGGAATCCTCATATGCTGCCTTTAATCCCACATTTTCATTAAAAAGACCTTATTTATTAAAGATTTGGAACAATTTACCACCAAAAAGTTGGATTTTATATTGAAATCAGTGACAGAATGAAATATTTTATGTGCATCATGCAAAATATGTTGGTGGCATAAGGCTGAAAACAAACTAGCACTTTTATACATTTAATTCTTGTGTCTTCACTGTTATTAATCAAGCATGGTGTTTAGCATGTGACTGCATTCTCTTTTCATTTATTTTTGTTACACAGTTGCACCCTTATTAGTTATTTTTATTAAAAATCAGATTTTTTTGGTATTAATAAGGCACATCATAGTTATCCCAATGAGTGCAGTAAAATGAATAGCATCTTAACGTTCATTTTATTCGTTTTAGACCATCGCAACAGCAGAAACACAGGGCATTGTGATGTCACTAAGTTAAAAAAAAAAATTACATTTTTTAAATGCTATAAAAATAGTAGAAAAAGTATTGGAAATTTTAACAATGCAAACTTAACCTTTGCAAGCGTCACACTTTTACCAGAATCACCGTTAATAATTTTGGCTCCTATTCCTCTGATAATTGATAAAAGTGTCATTTTCTTTTACATTTATTTCATATCTAGGCTAAACGTTTATTTTTCATCACTGTATTAGTCAGAAAAGACTGGACTATAATTTCAGCTTTTATTTTGGCGACCTCTTAAATATTCTTAGTTTTTCATGCATTTTTGTCCCTTCTTAATTAACAAATCCTTGTTTCTGCTGGCTTTTTGCTTTTTAATTTCTGAAATCCTTTTGCTTTTGCTCAAAGACAGAGGTTAGGCCACACTGCTCATCTGTGTACAGGTTTCAAGCTGCCTGTAGAACAATAGAGACTCCAAACCTAAGTTAACAGAAAATCAATGACTAAAAGATTTCCTTGCTTTTTAAACAGACTTTTCTGTGCATTTTGAATTTCTGCAAACTAATAAACGCGTGTGATGTCTTACTTTTGATTCAGCCTGCTCCACTTCCACTAACCACCTAACATTTGTGTTCTCCTTTGGCCCTTTCCTCTCTGTTCTTTTTCTCTCCCTTTTTTATTTTTTTCCAAATCCAGGTTGTAGCAGTCGCTCTGAAACATAAGCAAAACAAAGCCCGAGTCTGCCTTGCATGCTCCTGAATCCTTAACTTTCACTGGATCGATCAAAGCATTGCCTCTGCCTGAAACCGACGCCGCTCCCACTAATCTGCAATCTGATTTTTCCACGTCTAACCAATGAGTTTTCTCGGAGAGGATCTGTGGACTGTAGAGGGGGGTGGGGGGGGGCGCATCCGCCATCACCCCCTTTTTCCATTGGTTGCGTCTAAAATCTCTTTGCCTTCCTTTGGTTGTGCGGTTTGAGTCGGGACGCTGTGAGGCTTGTGTCTACGCTACGGCGTGCTCCTTCTCTCTGTGCTGCTGCGAAGGCTCCTGACTACTTGATGGTTTTATCTATTTATTTATTATTTTTTTTTTGTCATTTCCTGGAGGAAAAAAAAAAAAATGGACCCAATCCCGGACTTAATTGACTTCATCCCGCCGCGTCCCGCAGGTTTTTACTTTTTTTTGTTTTGTTTTTAAAGGCACGTGCTGATATGTTCACCAGCCTATGCTAAGACACAATATGCACTTTTTTGAAAAGGACAAACTCATAATCGTAGAGACTTTTTCAGAATAATTTTCTAGTAACGGTCATTTTTCTTTTGCATTGTGACGTCTGCAATATTTCATAGTTTCAGGTGAATCTCGTGGAGGCTGGACTGTGTGATGTGCTCACTCGTTTGTCGTCATTTTACAGTACAATCCAATAGGTTGATGTTTATAGGATGCTTTGGGAAAACAGGGATACTGGTTAAGGTGTGTGAGAGCGCTCAACTAGACAGGTCAGAGAGAAAACAAAAGGTGACTATGCCTAAAAACTAAAGAATAAAACGCACTTTAAAAGTGCACAAAATTTTACATCTTTTCTTTGAAAGAAATATCTTGATCTGGAACTAAAGTGTCCTATATCCTTCTTTAAGAGTACCTCTCTTGCACGCCTCTGTGCACAGCTTCAGTTGCCGTGCTCGTATTTATGTCTTTTTTTTATTTTTTTGGTTGCTGTTGTGACTGGCTGTGGCACAGTGTTCAATAAGTGTAAGGTTGCAGTAAATGTGTTGCAAATCCACTGGTATGTAATGTACATACATTATTTACATTACATTATTCATTGACTATTTCTATGAAAATTTTATATGTAAGTTACACCACAACATTTTTACGTAGGTACTGATATGGCATAGAAGATGTGTAAATATATATAAGTATATTTATATTTTTTTCATGTAGGAAATACTGTAAAAAGGCTGTACAGAATTTTTTAGAATGGGCCAAGACATGTTTTTTCTTTTTTTTTTTTTATTTTAATGTGAAAAATTCATATTTTTGTATTGCATGTGACTGCCATTCTGTAAGCAGTTTCTGTTTTCATCCATGGACAATAAAACTGGCTTGTCATGTACTCAGAGTTCGTTTTTTGTGAAGTTGATGGAACATTTGGTCATAAATAAAGATGCAGATGAGAATTTCAAATACATTTATTTATTTTTTATTTATTTTGCGTGTGTTTTTTTTCTTTATACTATGACAGTTTTATACCCAAGTTAAGATTTTTGTCAGGTAAGTTTCTACAAGTAAAAATTTTTACTCACGTTCTCCTTTTTCCCACAACTTCACATTCAGTTTTACAGGTGTGTGATTCAATTGGCACATCCAGTATTTGCTTTCATAGATGTAACATTCATGCAATGCAAATCATAGGGCTTCTTAGTGAAAAGTGTGGCATTTTGTGCATGTCTTTCCTCCAGTGAGATGCAGATTAACAGTTATGGCCTCCTTATTGGATCATGGATCACATTATGGTTCTGCAAACGCTCTAACTGAGATGTAGGAGTTGGAGAATCCAAATTCTGCTTAGTGACTAAGTTGACATTTGATTTTGTGTCCATTGTGCCTGTGCTCACTCAGGTTACACGTCTATGCAAGTGTAAGTAATCCATTGTGGGTTTATTTGGTAAAAAAATTAAATAAAACAGTAGTTGCAAGTTTAAAGGTTTGCACACTTACTGTTGATGCACCTCTACTTTCTCCTGTGGTTTGGAAGCTTTCTGGTTGCTTTCTGGTGTGCTAGCTGGTCTTCAACAGAAAATTCATTTTGAAAGCATGCCAATGCTTTTAGTTTGCCTCTAGGTGGCATACAAACTCCATAGAAGGTTTTCCAACTGTGCAGCTGTAATAAGGTTCGACACTTGACTGTCTGTTCCTTTTCCTTTGTTGTGATAGAGGAACGCTTTTCGCCTTGTTTTATTTTTACTTTTGACAGAATTTCACCACAGAAACTCAACCCCCTGATGCTGGAATTAATTCCCTGCTATGAAAAAAAATGTTTGCTTTCAAGTAGATGCTAAATTATGGTAATTTTAGGAACCAAAGTGGTTTGGTCATATTTGCACCAATAGGCGTCAAGAGGTTAAGAGAGATCTGGTTATTTGACCACTTTCTTCTAAAAATAAAAAAGGTAGCGAGAATGATTTATCCAGATACATTTTTTGGCAAATGAAGATAAAATGTTTCTTTTTGGGTCATTTTGCATTAGTCAACCTCAGCTTGCACACTGCTGTTAGTTTAATTATTTTTCAATGTTTAATAGCACTTCTTGAGTAATAACATTCAGTCTGCAGCTTCTCTGTTCTCATGTGCTCTGGATCACTTGCAGCTTGAAAAAGAGAAATGCATCAGGGTCAAATAGAAAAAAAAATGGTTGGTTTCAATGGACCACAATTTCCTCTACCAAAGCTTGAACACGGGTTGGAACTGTTTCACCACATTTGTGAAGGTCTAGTAAGAAAAAAAGAGTGACATCTGTTTTTTATGGGTCAAAAATGACCCAATCTACAAAACTGGCCTTTTAGATTAAATTTATTTATATATATGTTTTTGCATTGTCCACTCAGACCCATACAAGAGTGTTTTATAATTGCTGTTTTTGCAATTTAAAATCCTATTTTATGACTATTAGATGCCTTTTTCATAAAAAATCAAGTTGTGACCCATCTACTGTACAGGACACCTCACACGGATTAAACCTTTATTTTTAGTCGACTTTATGTTATCAATGCTACTTCCTTTTAAAATGTATTACATTCACGACTTTAGGATCTGGTGTTTAGAAATGTATTCTTAAGGCTGTTTCTATTCTTAATTGGACCTTTTTTTAAGAAAAATATTTGTGCAAAAGTGTGAGCCCTGCAGAAAGAGGCGACTTTGTGTCTGCCGACTGACTAACTGGTACCACATCACATGGCGGGTGGTTGATCCTGCACAAAGAGGGCGGTCACACAATCACAGTCATCTATTCGATTTAGCTGCTCCCTGTTATTGGCGTGACTGATTTTAAAGCCTTTATAAGTCTAATTTTAAGTCAGATAAATCTCACTTCCATTTTAGGTTATAAACCTGGTTGATGCAGCAAGGGGAATAAAAAAGGGGAGATGGGGGGCACTGTAATCTGAAGTCCATTTTAACATTTGCTGAGCCCTCCATTGCAACTGTCAGCTATCAGCTGATGTCCTTGGAACGGTCCGTAATGAAGCTGTCCACCATCACAGGCAGAAAGTCAGCTATTTATAGGGAGCGCCGAAGGGATGGAAAAATGGCGCTGTAGTGTGAGGACACGGGCAGACAGAAACGCACAATGTAAATTTGTCATTATTATTACTCACCAATGGGACTTTCCGCCTCTTGATGGAAGATGTGGGGTTTCTGGTATGAAGTCATTTTTGGTCTTCTGGTCTCACTTCCTCTATTGTAATCTGTATTCTGCCCAATAGATAGAGGCTTTTTTTGACAATAAAAACACATCAGTGTGTTGAACTGACAATCAGTTCTTAAACTTGTGTCCAGAAAACCCGCTTTTACTTTGGACACAAATTGTTAATGCAGGAAAATGTCATACATGATAGACTGCTGATGTTCAAGAAGGAAAACGAACAGAACAGTTTGAAGCCAGAAAATGTATTCAACTTTTAACAAGAGGAGGCCTTCTTTTTTCATTTGAAAGATTAGCTGAATTATTCAAGATGCTGCCTGAAACATTAAAGCGTTTACTCTTAACAAAAGTAAAGAACATTGAAGAGTCCATTTAAAGTCACTGTGGTGTTATCAACGCTATGATGAGTTTTGTGCTGCATCAATGTCGTCTCGCCATTTGGACCCACAGTGGCCGGGATCGCCAGATTGACGTTTGGTTATCTCCAGCCCTTGGTCCATGTCAACAGCCCCATCGAGAGTGTCCGTGCTGCTACCTTACAATTTCTAACAATTGGATGGTGGCAGTGGGACACCAGGGGGGTGACAGTCTGAAATTGGCCAATCGTCCAATGATTTTGGGGACCTTGGAGACCCTCATATCAGTCAATTATCACGCCGTTGCCTTCCTGCCCACCTGCCTGTACTGGACTGCCACCATGCGACCTCCAAATGTGCCCAGGTTTCTACTGACTGACGTCAAAAAATCGTCTGGTCACTGTAAACTTAACTTTTTCTTAAAACTTCAGAAGCCAAGGTGCAGCATGTAAAAACGCGAATTCCGCCTCCTAGCTACAAATGCCGCCACACAGCCACCAGGCGAATTTTGGAAAATGTGACCATCGTCTCAAGAGCAGGAGGTCACATGCCCCAAACTCCAGGATTTTTATTCCTTTTTAACTTGTCTTTTCCAAAAGCAAAAAGGATAAGAGCTGAAAGCCTCTTTTGTTGGACAGATGTTACTGTTGCACTATAGGAGTTTAGATCTTCTGACACACGAGGGGTATCTTTGTATAAACCCCTTTGTGTAGCTGGAGCTAAACTTTACATTAATTATACATTTCTTCTTGGACTGGACCAGTATCTTCATTCCTTTTATCATCAAACATCACTTTGCAGAGTTTTGCATTTCCCCTTCAGTTTATGAACTTGAAGAGTGCAGGTGCAGACGAACAAACACCAACTCACTTGGGAAACAAAGTTCACCGTAACAGAAAAAACTTTGAGGAACAAAAACTCGCTCTCATTTTTCTTGAAACACCTTAAATTTGTGATACTTTCGGGCTTGACAGTAAACCTGCCAATAGTAAAACACTCGAGGACATTTGTGTATTTTCAGTGGTCATGAGTGAAGCAGTGAAAAAAGACATTTACTATCATCAGTGATCAGTGCCAGCATCTAGACACAACTCAGAAAAACCAATAATAACAATAATAATAACAAAGAAAATTATTTCATCCAAATATTTGGTACATCAGTTTTACCCTGTGTTCACAAAATATGGCTGCAATTTTCACAATTGAAATAAAGTATACTCATAGTGATCAGACTCATGTATCTTTTTATCATCTGATATATTACAGAGGTCTGTATGACCAGTGTAGGCTCTGAACAAAACACCAAAAACCACTTCCTTTTCTTTATTTAAACCAGAGGAAGAAGTCAGAAAAAGACGGGCGTGCAACTGCGTAGAACTGCAGATTTGGTCTCTCAGTTCCCGTATCCTCTGGACATTTCTGTTCATTTGCTGCATTCGCCATCACCAAAAGCCTCTGCCTCTTCTTTGCCATCAACTGCAACTAAAAACAAGGTAGGTGATTAAGAGTATGTTTTAATTATGGTTCAGGTCTGAGATAGTTAACAGCCCATTTTCAGCAGGAGAAAACCTGGTTTTACAATTTTAATTTTTTTATTGAATCACACCTAAGAGGAAACGTGTCATGGTGTGAAATTATGTTAAAAATATTACAATTTGAAGAAATGTTGATCACTGACACAAAATATAAAAAGCATTTCTAGCAGAATTATAATTAATTTAATCCTTTTTATTTTTTATATTTTGTAGATGTAGACTTTGCAGAAGTCTAAATACGCCAATGCCTTTCTCTTGGTAACGTTTCCTTTTTATTTTGATTAAATATTTCATCGTTTTAAATTACTTATTTATTTTTGCTTTAAATGACGCTACAAAACATTCAGTTTTATGACAAATTATTACATATCCACCATTAGAACTGCTGTTAATGGATGTAAAAGTAATTTAGTAAAAATCCAGTTAATTGTCAAAACACAGTAGTTTACATTAAGCTTTTATATGTAAATAAAATATACTTTTTTTCTAGATTGTTTATTTACTTGCATATGCTGGTAAAAAGTTACATCAAGAACAATCAGAAATGTCAAATTACTCTTAAAGCTGTGAAACACTTCTGAAAGGCTACAAGGGTGTGGTGTAAATTTTTCCAACCAATGGAAAATCATTTGCTGACAGAAGGAAGTATATTTAAGTATTCGAACCCCCCTCAAACACAAATTTGGTTTATTCTTGGTTTGAGGATCTTGTTTTAGTCCGCACTAGCACCCTTTGTTTTAACTTTTAACATGAAAAGTCTTCAAGGCTCCCTCTGGAAAATATTTAAAAGGTCTTCTCTTATAGCCTTCGTCCCAAAACGCCCCCAGAAATACTATTTTATTTATTCATGCTAATTTTAACTCCCAGAAAAATATGCCCGCAGTGGGCGAAGGTGTGCTAAAGTAAAGGATATGATGGACTTGGGGCAAAATTTTGACTGGGAAGGGATGTAGAACAACATCGCTGGTGCATCAATTAATCCACATCATCAATTTATACACTGGAGCTCTTCCTCACTGAATATTTCTGACACCTAGGAATAACTGTCTGACATTTGCATCCAACACTTCGGGTAATTTTTGCCCCTCGGGGAACGGTGGAATGTCCTGGGATTTAGTCCAAAGGAAAAAAGTAACATCAACATTAAAAAATACAAAAAAAAGATAATAATAATAATTCTGGCTTGCAGGTCTGACTTAAGCAAAGGAAGTTGAACTTTTTTGAAAATACTCATCAGAATTAAGACTTTATGAACAATTAAAAGCAAGGAGAGGAAATTTGAAGCCAATCTGGGCAAAAGCAAAGGTTCTGTTGGGAATGTACAGCTGATGGATGTGGTGGCTGGGGTTACTTAGCTCGTTAATTGAAATAAATAAATAAAAAAAGATGTCAAATTGAAGTGCATGTAGAAAATAGGACAAACATACATGACAAAACCTGTCTAATTCAAAGGATTTATGAATGTCCAACTTCTCTGGAGGATTCTTCTCAGACAAGAATTGATGAACGTCTATATTTTTGAGGTTTTAGTTGTTCTCCATGTTTTAGCTACGTACTGTAGGACAGACTTGATGTTTGAGTTGAACAGGCGGATCTTGGTACGAGTACATCTTGGTACATCTCCACATGTTGTGGATTTCTTCAAGGCCTTTGACTGCCTCATCGTGAAATGTTGTGGAAACTCCTCTGACTCTACGGGATCCCAGCCAGATTGACCCGAATGATTCAGAAATCTTATGGGGGAACGTCCTGCCGGGTTGCCTGGTGTACATCAAGAACGCCTCTTATCACCATTTCTATTCCTTCTTGCCACTGACTGGGTGTTGAGGCAGGTGACGGAAGGGAAAGAAAACGGCATCCAATGGACCCCCTGGTTTCAGCTAGGACTTCTCTCACACATCCGACATCAAATACATGACAGAACGTCAATACTTGCATCATTTGCTTCAAAAGTTGGCCTCACTGTCCAACCCGAAGACCAAGATCCTGAAGATCAACTCACATCACAGAGCCAGTGAAGCTAGGCGACAACTACCGAGAAGAAGTAGTCTTTCACGCATCTAGACAGAGTGTTGAATCTACTGAGAGGAACAGAGTCAGATGTAAAAACTCGCACTGGAAAGACTTGGGCATCCTTCACCAGCCTCAAGAACAGAACTGTGATTATAGTACACAATAATTTCACAATAAATCTGAAACTTTCCAAAAAACTAGATTCAAAGTAGTACATTTTGTCATATTTTTCAGCAAAATTCACAAAAATTGAGATCAAACAGGGTGTTTGGTTCTTTTATTGCAAAATATCAAACAAAAGTAAAATGTATGAAACCACAAAGATATAAAGTGAAAGATGTCTTTAAAAAACTGACAAAGATTCACTAAGCTACATGAAAAGTTCCAATAGATTTATTCCAGATTTATTGTGTCATATCACTAGTCATGTTTTTTTTTTTTTTACCAAAAATGTAAAAGCTGTAAACTTTTTGAAACCTTCCCATTAAATTTTAAATGAAAGGAACGTTGATGTTGGTACAGTATGACGTTGGGTTGGTGTCATTCCAAACAGTCAGGGTGTTTGGCAAACTCACCAGTGAGTTCAGAGACTACTGAGGGTTAGGTCTGCAGTCATTTTTTTTTAAATAATTCTTTTTTTTTTAAATGTGACAAATTGAAGTGTTTCTTTGATGTTTGACCTCTCTCTCCATGTCGTTTTAGATATGAACATGAAAGTCCAGCTGTTTTGTGTAGAACTCCTGTGTGCGTCACTGCTCATCCAGTGTGCAGAGGATGTGAATCCCTCCACCCCCTCCCCCACCAATTCATCGGCCACAAACTCATCTGATGAGAACATGGCGACCAGCAAGGTGATCAGAACGATGGTCACTGACTTCCCAATCACATCACCTTATACACGTCCTCCTACTGTCAAACCAACCACTTCAGCTTCAACTGCAACACCAGCCACCAACACCAACAACTTTTTGTCTGAACTCCTGCAGGGGCATTGTCTCCATATGTTCTTCGTGTGTGCTGGATTGATCGCGGCCTGCACAATTTTACTCACTACCGTTTGTATTTTAGCATGTAAGGTGTGTCATCTGAGCAAAAAGCTCAAGACTGTGAGAATTGACGGTGAGCTGGCGGGTGACTCTGGCTGCTTCATGAGTCTGTCTGAGAACAGCAAGTACAAGACAGAAGCTGAAACCAAGCTACTGACCAACACCAATCAAGAAAAACTGGAGATGAGCAACAGTCCCACTGTGGAGGAGGGAGGGATCGCCAACAAGGAGGATGGTGAACCCACCGCCACGGAAAAAAGTGACGAGGCTCCTCCGCCCAGCCCTGAAGAAGGTACTTCTTCAAAGCCACAAGGCGAAGTGACCACATCAGAACCTCCCACTGCTCCTGCTCCACCCGATCCTTCTGGAGGAGCAGAGCAACTCAAAGAGGTTACTGAGTGAAACCAGCGCTTTTTTTTTTTTTTTTGGCAACTATTTCAGTTCCAGATTGCTTGTTGTAAAAATGCTTTTTCTTGAAGCAAGTTTTTAGGGGTGGAACAATTCATTTTAACAATGATCACATCAGAATTTGTGGTTTCTGATGCAATTCGTAGTCAATATTGATTAAATCCAGGACATCTTTAGCTAAAGATTTAACCAGTGTGACTCAGAGAAATACAAGGTACAGAACAGGGCAGGTGAAGTTTTCCAGATTCCTTGTATTTCTTTCAAGATAAACATGTGCACAATTCACCTTTTAGCTTCCCTGTTGTTTGTCCACATCAAAATAATACCAATGAAACATTATTAGATCATTATACCAATGTATGGTCACATGTATTTGCAAAATTCCAAGTGTTTCCACACATATGACTGTAATGATGTTTTTTTTTTTTGCTGCCATCACACACATTTTTTGACATTATATTAAAATAAAACTATTGTGCTTTAATCCAAACAGTATTTTTCAACATTTATTTCATTTTGAAACAATTTTATAATAGAACCGATCAACTTAGAGATTGATCAGGTTGGATCATAAGAATATAAATCGATTAATTGATTAAATGTTACACCCGTACAAGTTGTAAATCTGATAAAAAATGTATATCTGGTGTTTCATATGATATGGCTTTTCTGTCTACAGTAGTTTGAACTTATAATTCTCTGGTGTTTGCTGCAGGAACTGGTAATGCATAAAAGCTGAGAGCCTTCATTTACTGTGTAGTTTGCAGCAACATGTGTGTGTATTTGTGAGGAAAGACTTCCTCGATTAGCAGGCAGGGAATGCGCCTCTCCTAGGCAGTACCACCAACCTCCCAAAGAACGCTTTGTGTCCCCGGCCTTACAAAAAACCCAAAATAAAAAAAAGCTTTTTCAAATTAAAAGACTGCTTCCGCTTTGGTGTGCAGATGCTCGTCTAACTTTATACCTGTTACTTCTTGATGGATGTGCAGCTTCCAATGAAAAGCCTTAAGTGGCGCTCTCTCTGGAAAAACAACATGTGCTGAATGTTCAGCTTGAATAGTGAATCAGAGGAGGGGGGTGGTGAAAACGCGCTGACGTGGGCTGACTGTGCAAGCACCGGAATCAGATAAACCCGAGATCATGACAAATTTGAAGGATTCCCTATAAGCACCCTAGAAGATTTGGATGACATAAATAACAGAAAGCTTTAAGTAGAAATTGTGCGGTGGCGCCGCCGACGGCAGGTGAAGCTGAGACTTCCAGGCTTTCTGTAAGGAGCTTTAAGAGGATACAAGAGTTTCGATTCCATCCAGAGATTTGAAGTACAAGAAATAGAAAATGTGAAGCAGATTGCAAAAGAGCGCTTTTATTTTTTATTTTTTTCACCGAGCAAGAACAAGAGCCCATAAGAACCCTCTTGGCTGCTGTGGCAGCATAAAACAGGAAATGCATGCTTAAGGTTTGAGTGGTCATTATTTATAAGCTCATGCACCCGTGAGCTGGAGTGTAACTGTGCAGTATGAGTGCAGCAATGCAGCACAGGACAGAGAGTTGGCTGTATTGCAGATGACAGGTGGGATGCTGCAGAGATGGAGAGCGCTCTTGCAAAGAAATCTTTATGCATTAGCCACTACATTTTCAAAGGTTAAAAAAAAAAAAAAGCAATTACACTCTGCTAATCACTTTGGGAGAGAACACTAAACAGAAGGTTGATGTGTCTTAGATAAAGACTCATTTGCGACACAAACAGCCGGTTAGTCCGAACAATGGACGCCCTTTTAAATTGTGAAGGTAAATCCTGAAAGCTGTCTCATTTCAGTGAGTTACCCTTGCTGAGATCAGGTCTGCAGAGATCCCTTCATTATATGCTCCATTTTCCCCCTTGCCGGTACCCCCCCCCAAACACACCCCCTCCCTTCCCATTTGCACTGCACACAGTAAATCTGGACCCTGCAGTGCTCATAGGAGGCTATAGTAAACCCCCAGCTTTCAATGACGACGAAAGGACTAAACTTCCAGCCGCTCGGGGTGGCCGGACAAGTGTGCGGGGGTCATCTCGAGAGGTAGATGGTGGGGAAAATATTTTTAAAAATCCTGCTTTAGAAGCTGGTCCGAAGCGAGGAGGCAAGAAGACAAAAAGGTGCCGGAGAACAACATCAACAAAAATAAGGAGCAGAGAGAAGTGATTGGAATGATAAAATGAGAAGGTGAGTTATTTAAAGACTCTTTTTTAAAAGAAGCACATGCAGCCACACCCTCGCATGGCAAACCCTGCATTTTGTGCTGCTGCTTATGCCTTTGGAGCAGCTGAGTTCTGCATGAGTTCTCTGTGGAGTCATTAATAAAACCCTATTGAGCTAGTTTTCCCCCCTCTGAGAGCATGGGACTGACAGCCACTGATGACTGAACACAAACTGATGCCAGGGAAAATGACTGCAGGGATTTCTCTTCCTTGCTGATGAAGGAGAGCATGTTATAGAGCAGAAATGATCACATTCATTGGAGATTGAACGCTACAGAAAGTGGCATGTTTTTAATGATTGTGCTGTAGGGCACACAGGAACGCTGGCTCTACTGTTGTGTCTTTTGTGTAAATTAGCAAACAATGAGGTGCAGGAAGTTATCTGTGCATACTTTTAGCATGTGTTTTTTTAATAATTATTGAACCAATTTTCTATATTCAAATGTATTCCTTATAATATTCTTGCTTCTTGTCCTGTTGTTTTAGCAGGTATGGGCTGCTGAAGCTTTTTCTAAATGAGGCTCTACTGGAATTTGTGCTTCTGTCTTGTCTGGTGTTTCGGGGCCTGGCTGTGTGCCCCTCCGACTGCTCCTGCAGCCGCAGCCACCGAGAGGTAGACTGCTCCTGGAAAGGTCTCCGACAGCTGCCCGATGGCCTACAGTACAACATTCGCTCCCTCGTCCTGTCCCACAACAGATTTCACAGCCTGGACGGGAAGCTCCAGCAGTACACACATCTCCGCTTACTCGATTTGTCTCACAACAGGCTGAGCCGCCTGCCAAAGAACTTACCTCGCTCCCTCTGGCAGCTCTCAGCCTCGTTCAACCATATCAAGTTGCTGGACAAGAATGATACCGTGTACCAGTGGAATCTGCAAACGCTCGACCTCTCCAACAACAAGCTGGAGAGGGCCATCTTCATCAACAACACACTGATCAATCTGCTCACACTAAACCTCAGCCACAATCACTTTTGGACGCTGCCAACAAACTTACCACACCACCTTGAGACCATTGACCTGTCCCACAATCTGCTGGTGAATGTTCTGCCGGGTTCTCTGGACCGGCTCCCGAGGCTGACTCACTTCTACTTGCACGCTAACCGCTTTTCCTCGCTGCCCTCTGGAGTTTTGGACAACATGGTGTCGCTGAGGATCATCACTCTGAGCAGCAACCCCTGGGCCTGCCACCTGTATGAGGACATGGCCTATCTGCTGTCCTGGGCTCAGCAGACCTCTGTGCTGGTACTCGGCTGCCCCTGCCACACCCAGCCGGTCTGTGGAGGACTTCGGCCCAGCAGGTCTGGAGGATGGCAGTTCGCCTCCTACACCTCTCCTCCTCTGGCTGCCAAAACCCCAGATCTAAGCTCTGTGCCCCCTGAAGCGAGAGTGACCTGGTGGTGGCAGTTGTTGGCTCAGCTAAGCACGCCTCACACCCCTAAAGACGCCTCCAATTTTCCTCCAAGCTCTACTTTCACCGCAGACACCCATCCGGCGATTAATCACTTTCCTGCCTCTGCCAGCCCAGTGAACATAGATCACCTCCTCTCTGGCAAAAAGGAAACTTCTCCATCTTACTCCCTTCACACAACAGACTCGCTCTATTTCTCTGACAAAAGTCTCATTACTGAAATATCAAAGGAGAATGAGATGGCCACGGATCGATTCTTTACAACAGAGATCCCCTCCATCCAGACCAAGAAAACAACCACTCTTCGCACCAGGAGTGTGAGAAGGCAGAATCAGTCGCCTCCCGGAGGCAGCAGCAGCGGCTGTGCTGCGCCCGCTTCCTGCACCATGCTGCTGTTCCTTCACAACATGGGGCTTCTGTCTGTCATCGCCCCCCGAGTCCTTTGAAAGCCAAACGAAAAACGCCCGAGAACTGAAAGCACAAAAAAGTAAAACACACTAAAGAGCACGGACAGTAGAACAGCTGTTTTTCCTAAAAAAGCTTGGATAGGAGGGTCAACCAAGAGTTTATAAATTGTTTGATATTTTCAATGATGTTGATTCTGGCACCTTTTTTGATAAAATTCTGTAAATCATGTACAATTCCTTAAACATGAATGCACTTTTTTGTGCAAAATATGACATAATGTTTAAAAAAAAAGTTGTTTGAATGCATGTTGATCGAAACATATTTTGTTTTAACTTACTGGATTTTCCACACCGGATTGTTTCCATCAATGAATCGTCTATTTTAAAACTTATGTCATATAAAAGGCACTCCAAACTATAATGTGCATTAAGCAAGATAAAGAAGACAGAGATAAGTATGTCAGTCAAACTTTAGTAACTGTGTTTAAAGTAATTCTAGAACTTCTTGTTACGCGTTAGCTGCATTAGCATATTAATACCTAATTCCACACTTTGTTGGACATTATTGGACAAAAATCATTGATACAGCTAAAACAAACATTACTGTGACCACTCTAATTTCCAACTTTCTTAGTAACACGAAGAAAAACAGAGTCTGATACTGCTACACGTCAGCTCTGTTAATATATAACTCCAAAACTGTTTGAAAAACATAAAAAACACAAACTGATACAGCTAAAACAAACAGCGTTTGAGTATTCACAATACCTGTAAATTCCAACCTTGCTTGAAACACTTAAAAACAGACTGATACTGCTAAAACAAACTTTACTGTGACTACGCTAACTCCCAATGTTGTTAGTAACACGTAAAAAAAACACAGTTTGACATGTTAGCTGCATTAGCATATTTACAATAACTCCTCAACTTTTTTGAAACATGTAAAAACACAGACTAAAACCACTAAAACAAACATTATGACTACGCTAACTCTTAACCTTGTTAGTAACATGTAAAAACACAGACTAATAGGTAAAACAAAGGTCACTATGACTAGACTAACTTTCAACTTTGTTAGTAACACAAAAAAAACAACACAGGCTACGTCCGAATTACCACTCTAATCACTGTTTACTTAAAAAACATCTATATAGCGCAGGACTATCTAGTGCCCTGGCTTTTAAGAGTATATCAGACACCATATTCACCACATTTCTTCTGTTCTTTTTTTAAACACTGGATATGACGTCACCAATTTCACTAAGAAAAAATCAAATCAATACGAACATTTCACGACGTCTATTTGTGACTCCACTATGTTCTGATGATGATGTGTGGATGGTTTCTTTAAAAATAACATTTAAACATGTTTTTATTGAGCATCAATGCACTCTAGTTTTTAAAAAAAGACTTCTGGTAAATTTCCAGTGCTCTTAATTTTGAATTTGTAGATTCGGACAGCACTAGAAAATACTGAACGCACCATATAGTGAGTAGGGAAGGAATTAGGACAAAGCCACAGTCGGACACTGCTACACGCTAGCTGCGTTAGTGCATTTACAATAACTCCCAACCTTGTTTGAAACGTGTAAAAACACAGATGATACAGCTAAAACAAACTATGACTCACTTATTCCCAATTGGATTATTAGCGTAATCACAATAACTCCCAATCAAACATTATGTGAATCTCTTAAAATCACTACGACTTCAGGAATTATTCCATATGCAGTTTAAGGCGATCTAGATTATAAGGCGTCTTTTTTTTTTGAAAAAAATTAAAGGCTTTTTAAGTGCGGCTTGTAGTGTGGAAGATGCAGTAAGTGTTGGTTTCTTGAGGCAGACATGACTTGTAAGTTCTTCATGGTGCCTGCAGTTTCACTTAGCCAAACCTGACTGATTCGTGGAGTGGTGAAATCCTTCTCATCTTTACTTCCTTCTGAGATGCTATTTTTACTTACATTTTGAAAACAGGGTGGAAACTTTTATCATTTATTATTAAGAAACGCATAAAAAAATCTCAGCTTTTTTTGTAACTTCTGCTTCGAAACTGCGCTTTGAATATCACTGACTGGTTTAAATAAAAAAAATGTAATGATTGCAGCTTAGCACATGATGGCACTATACATTCAGCTAAGAGTTTGTTATGTAAGACATGCTTGGTGTTCACCTACAGCTAAACGCTTTAGGTCAAGGTGCATTTATTTTTACACTTTTGCTACAGAAAAAAAATGTGTGACTTAAAAAAAATATATCTGAAAAGAGAGAAATGTTCCCTTTAACAGATTTTTAATGGTTTGATGCTACAGGAAACAGCACAGACTCAGTGGAGTAGAGGGCAGACAAACGGACTGCGTTGCATCACTAAATCTAACAAGTAGTGCTTCTGCATTTTGATCACATCTCAGACTTAAGTGTCCTTCATGATTCAGCAACGCTCTAGAAACTGATCTGCATGGTGACTGGCATCAGAGGAATTCTAACTCGCTGGCAATTTGCAGCAGAAAATTGAAGCACAGCAATTTTGGGCCTTTTTGTAAGCAAAATGTCAAGATCTTTAAACTGTGATTTCAATAAAGTGCATTGTTTCACCGGAGTTTCTTTATATACTATAGTGACTTGCCTTCTTAAAGAAGGCTAAAAAATGTTACATTTTAAAGAGAAGAAACATAAGGTTGGATTTTTATCTTTTACTTTTAAGCCAAAAAAATGTTCCAGTAGCTTGTTTTAACTTGGGTTAAAAGATTTTCAAATTGTTAAAGACATAAGATAAAGGTCACAGTCCCAGTCAAAGCGGTGGTGATTCAAAGAAAAGTCACATTTAGACCAAACTTTCCTGTTCTGTCATAAAGATGCAGTTTTACTGTTCAAATTGTTTCACAAATGACTGTTGAAAACATTTATAAACCTTTTACCTAATTTAAGCATGAAAAGCACTCAATATAGTTTTAAAAGAGCCCTACTCTAATCGTTGTCTATTTGGCTAGTTTCAATTACATATTTTGAAGTTGTCAAAAAAATATTTTTTAATATATGGATTACGTGTACAGGAAGTGTATCAAATGGAAACACTTAAACAGAGTAAAAACTATGAAGAGGCTCATGATAAACATTTATCCAAGAACACCTGAGTGGTACTGACAAAAAAATACATAAAAATTGTCATTCTCTTGAGTAAAAGCTTTTTTTACTTAATTTAAAACAAACAAAAAAGCTTTTTTTATAAAATGTTTGAATTTTCTATCTTTTCCATTTTTTTTGTATTTTTACATTTGTCATTTTTTAGGTCTGGACCATCCACACAAAGCACCACCTGCTTATTGCCCCATCTTTTTTCTCAACCGGCCTCAGCTGGTTTCCGCTGGGGGCCCCGGAGCCTTCAGGGACCCTCGGAAATCCGAGTACTGATCAGAGGACAGACCGGCCCTATATAAATATATGTATTTCTACATTTAAACCAAATACATTTTCCAACAAAGATAAAACTGTGAAAATATTTTAAAACAAAATTGAACTGTGCTGTAAAAACCCCTGGTTCAACCCCCAGCTGGCTTCCTTCTTTCTGTGTATGTTCTCCCTGTGGATGCATAGGTCTCCTCCAGGTACTCCAGCTTCCTCTCACAGTCCAAAAACATGCTCTTTGGACACTAAATTGTCTCTTAGATGTGAGTGTGTGGCCCTGCAATGGATTGGTGAACCATCCCACATGCACCCTGTCTTTACCTGACACAGTATCTGGATAGGCTCCTGCACTCTCATGACCCTGAACTGGAATAAGTAGGTTTAGAGGATGGATGTATATAGTTGTACAACAGAGACAGACATAAATTAGCTATGATTATGCTGTTTTTAGCTAAAATCAATAAACTTGGTTCTACAGAGCGACAGCAACTCTTTAAAAATTCACCTCTGAGATGTCATTCATTTGTTTACATGCTCCTCCACTAGTTTACAGTCCCTCACACCTCCAACCTGATAATAGCTACACCCTCTACTCCTGATTCACAGCAGTTTGAATAAAGAAATACTAAGAAATGCCACAAAACAGGTTTTTAAGGTTTAAAGAAGGTTAGGTTTTTCACATTTTTTGTCTCACCTTCCTGGATCACAAATTTCATTCATTTAATATAGGTTCTGGATATATTTTTTATGTCTTGATTTGAGGTACTGTTGGAATCCATAAATCCGTGTTTTTCACAGCAAAAAAACCTAACATCTCAGCTTCAAAGTGGAACATTTTAAAGCACAAAAAAAACTCAGACAATGTGTTCAGGTTCTTCTTTTCAGCAGCACAGAATTGAAAGTAAATGGTATTTTACCCCAAATGTTCACATGATTTTAAAATAAAACTACACAAAGATTTACTTGTTGTTCAGAGAATATCACAAAGTCTCCCTGGAAATCATTGATCTTTGACTACCTAGACATGGATCCCCTGGATAATTGATTTTTTTAAACTTTAGTCAGTTCCAAATTGGTGCACAGAGAAGTCCTCATGACACTTGTGGCAGATATTTAGGGAAAACTTGCTCCTCTAGTTCCTCTTTCTTTAAAATGTGTCAAAACTATCTCCGTTTTAGTCTTTCAGACATTTTATTAATTTATTTACAAGGACGTTTGAGACTATATTTGGACAATAGTTAAAAAATGTTGCAGAAAAAGATTCAGTTAATACATTTTTCTGCAAAGATTATTAATATCCTAGAGTTCTTTTTCCTTTTGAATATATAAATAAATTGTTGATTTTTCCTTACTTTAATAGATCCTTCAAAGTCATAAATATAAATTAGGATATTCTGCAGATTCTATAAAGTCACAAATTGATTGACTGATTTGATGGTGGTTTGCTGTGTTTGTTTTTTTAACTCTTGCCTTATAATGTTTTCTTCTCTATGTGGAAATAAACTTTCATCAGTAAAGATGTTTTTAGAGCCTGAGCAAAGATCTTCTCACCTTCTCTTCAGCTAAAATATGTGTATCCCTAAAGCTGATAGCTTTATTCGGCTCGTCATCCATATTTCCACAATAAGGACCCAGAGCATGCTGCACTGCACGTATGAGTTTATCTTTTCTCATCCTTTCCACAGCAGAACTTTAAAACATCTCTTCCAAGTAGTTGATGTGCCAGTGAGCCGGCCTGCAAGCCAATTATTTTCTCTGTAGACAGCACAAAGTGATGTCAGATTCCTCTTCTGGCTTCTCCTAATAACTGACAAGGTATAGAGGGCGAGCATCATTTACTGCTGCCATGCCTCCTCCCTTCATCTCAGCCCTCCAGCTTGTTTTGAGTGAGTTTCCCTCCTGCTTCCAGCCACATTCAATAAGATTCACCCTTTGTGTTCTTTTTTGCACTGCCATCTTGTGTTCTTGCAAATCTGATGTTTTTCCTTTTCTATTTTTTTTTAAGAAAGCCTTACAGGAGTTTTTTAACACAACCTGCTGTTGTAAATACAGGTATCTTTTTAGTATCATTCGTGTATCTTTACACAAGGAAAAGTTCATTTTTATAATAGAAGAGATGATTTTTCATCTTTCTTTTTGTGAGTTGGTGTTTTACATGCAGCTGAAATCAGCGTTTGGAAAATTAACCAAAAACTTAATTTTGCAAAAGACAAAAAACAAAAAAAGTACAATTAATTCACATTATATAATTATTGTAACGACAAGATTAAAAAAATGAATGGATTTGATGACATTTAATCAAAAGGAATATTCACATAGTAAAATATTTACTAAAAAGACAGATATTTTCAAGTTAATAAAGAAAAAAATTAATCTTTGCTCTCAATTTAAACTTTTTTCTTTCTTTTCACATTATAGCTTTTTCTTGAAAGGTCTATTTTGGTGTGAGCACTGCAGGTAAAACACAATCTAACACATAACTTCAAAATAAAATCACAAAAAAATTAAAGGAATCACAACATAGCTTTTCCAAAGGAAAAAAGACCGGTTCATATTAAACCATGTTTACATAATTATTTAAATACACCTTTTTTCAACAACCAACTTTAAGTGAAAGGCTTTACATGAACTCTGACAATGAATGGTCATACTTTAGGTGCCCTCTTGTGGTGACAGACAGCATACCAACAAAGTTCTATGATATGTTATGTTATGAGATAAACTGACATTAAAATCACTTTTGGAAGCTTTTATCCTAATATTAGGGGGGGTAAATGTATTAATTATACATTCATTTTGCTTTGTTTATTGATGAAAATAGTCAAATATACTTTCTGACTTCCAAATGATGCTTTACAAAGTAATAATTAATAAAAGCATTGTTTTGACAGTTCTAACAGATAACCGGCAGCCTCTTGCAATCCTCACAATCACGAAGCGGTGCATCAAAACCAGTGCAACAAGGTTGCTGCAGCCCATTTCTGCCTGAAACCCAAGCGCCAATTGCAATCCCCATAGTGCCTGGGTCACATTATCAATGGTAGCCCAGAATTAGGCTGGTACCCAAACAAAGGACGTCCAAATGCACCAGATAAAGTTTATCTGATCAACCTAATCTGTATTGACAGCTTGGGTCTATATGCCAAAGCTCAATATCTCTTTGAGCGAGCAGTTTTCCATTCTAACATGTTTTCCATTGCGGCTACTGATCGGCCAAAACCTAAAATGTGTAGGAATCGGATTGGGCGGGTAACAAGCCTTACTCCAGCAGCTGGAAAGACTGATGAGACAGGCAAAATTTAAGCCTGCAGCATAGCGGGGGGAGGCTGAGGATGTGGTATCTCCCGCTCTCATCTCAGAGGCACAGACAAGGCAAGGTCAGTGTTAAGGTCAGTGGTTGCAGAGCGGGAAGTGTTTGGCGATCGGGAGAATATATGTGGTGGCAGCCGGTTAGGGAAGAGGAGAGTAAAAAACGGAACGAGGAGGATGGACTGGTTAAAAACAAAGACAAGCAACAACACCACGAGAGCCACTTGACCATGTGGACGGATGAGATCAGTTTGAAAGGATGTGTGTGAAGTGGACTAGTCATACAAGCTAAAATAACTAAAAATATGATTTATCTGTAAAAAAACAAAAAAAAAAAATACAAACCAAACTTCCCTGAGTGATCCAGCTTGACATTAAGCTGTGGATTTGGGAAAAAAATAAAAAAAACAGGTGAGACTATTTTTATTTCTCTGTCAGGACAAAGCTCTCCAAAAGGCCAAAATGCACATGTTTCCTCTGCACAGGTGATAGGACGGCTCCTCGCTGGGCTTTAAAGCCCTTCATCATCATCTGTAACACAGAGCTCTCTCTGGAGTCATACAAACAGCAGCCAGAACATTCCAGGGAGCTGCAGGGGCACGAGCTTATCTCCCAGCCCAGTGGAGCAGGTAAATGATGTCGTCATCATCCACTTGTGTTGGAGCCTGATAGGGCTAAAAGAGCCCTGCGTGCAAGGACGGGCCACTGAGGTCAGAAATGCAGATTTTCGGCTTTTGAAAAAAGATTTGGTTTGTTGGGAAAATTTTTATTCTTTTCATTCTTCAAAAGCCTGGGAGTTTTCTTTTGTAGAACTCATGGGGACATTATGTGATCCTTTGGGGCAGCATGGGCTAATTGTGATATGTTAAGGTGCTTTTGAGCACTTTATATCAATGAAAACTGTAATTTCAGGAGTCTGCAGGCATAATTAGCGAGCGCTGAGGAGCTTTTAGGATGGATGTTTCAAAGACAAAATTGGGGTTTCTTTTTCTCATAAGTAATGGGTAATAATGTGAGAGTCTGGATATCAATGTGGTCCATCTACCTGCGATGCCTCCAGCGCAGTTTAATTAACTCGTACTGTATGGGGTTACAGAAAGAGAGGGGGGGTAGATCACTCACGAGTAAAAAAACACATCCTCTCCCACTGATCTTACTTCAGACTGTTCCCCTGTGTGGTCACAAAGACACAATTCCCCACAAATCATGATGACTTGACAGGGTTTAAACACAATCACCTTTGAGGAAAATCAATGAGGAAAACAGAAATGTTATTTGTTAGATTTATCATTGCTTGATCCCAGCTGGCCAAAAGAGGCTTCTGCAAAAATGTTAAATGATCCCAGGCGAGATGGAACAGCAGGAAGTCTGTCGTTTGAGGGGCAGCTAATTCCTGAAATAGGGCTGTCAATTATGCATGCTTCAGTCTGGCTCTTTCCCTGCAGCTCGAGAGGTGCTTTAGCTCAGCAGAGACGGTGCCGAAAAGGCAAGGACACTAGAGGGAGACAATTTGTTCACATCTGCAGTTGTCTCCGCAGCTTCACTGTAATGGGCTCTCCTGAGGAAAAAAGCCGAGATCTCTCAATCCGCAGCGATCAATATGAAATCATTCACAGAATCCGGGGCATCCTTTCAATAACATCTCAAAAGTGTCCAAATAAGCAAGAAAAAATATGGTGAGAAGGTGCTTATGCTGAGCTCTCTTAAAGCAGAAGATTTGTTGGGATATAAGAGCACAGCGAGAACATGTGGTGAGCTTCTGTTGTGTTTGTGCGAAATCCCCCCAAGAGTTCAGGTTTCACTTTAAGACGAGCATCATCTGCCACCATATGCGTTTTTGCATCCTCTTTAAATCAAACATTTTATTTAGCAGAAACTCTTTCTAGGAAAAACAACTGCAGGAAAAATAACCCTCCAAGGTCAAGAAAAGATTATGAGGGTGTAAAGCGATTACTGCAACAGGAAACAGGATGCCTCCTCTCAAAACAGCGTCTTGTAACGCCATCACTGAGTCTTCTCTCTTTCCTTTTCCCTTCAGCTTATTCACAATCTATTGAGTGCACTTCTTTTTTCCCTAAATCCTTCACTTATAGTTGCGTGTTGAATTTCTGAGAAAAACTTCAGTTTGGTTGCCCTAATGCAACAAATTATGATTAAAATTCCAAGCACAAGACGTAGACTTTTCCTTTTCTTGAATTACCCGTTACCAAATTAATGAAAATGTCAAGTGCTGAGGCTGTAATAGTGATGGAAATGTGAACTTGCATCACTTTCAAGAGTGGGGTTAAAAAAAAAAAAAAAAGCTATCCATTCTTATTTAAATGCTCAACTCTTGCAACAAGCTGAAAAAGTCAAGTTTTTAAAAGAGGAATAAGCATTTTGGGCACCAGGGCCGGATATAGACGTGGGCAGGGGGGCCCGATGCCCACAAAAATGCCATAACGAGCCCCCCCCAAGTGTAATGACCCACAAGAATCCACAATTACCTTAAGAAATAAAAATTACACAAAAAAACAATAAAATGAAATAAAGAAACAGCAAAACATACAAAATGATGCAAAAATAACAATGAAAGCAGTTTTGTTTAAAATCTTCACACGTTTCCCCTTTATTCGCCGTTAAAATAACAGAACAGGAGGAGCTACCCCTAAAAAATGTGGAGTGATTTTAGCCGAGACGTGATACGCGCGTCGACCGTGGCAGTCAAACAGAATAAGGCACGCCGTGAGTTGTCTCAACTCCAACTCTGCCTCTCAACCCTTGATAAAATAATGCAAAAAGTCACAGCAGCTGTTCTTCTTCTGTCACGTTTTACTCGCTTCTCTTTCATGGTTTATCTGAGAAGTCCAAATAATGCAGGGTTCCTGCACGGCACACACAGCCGCTCTTTATATTTTAGGCTCAAAACAGAGGTTGGTAGGTTAAATCCACACCTTGTCAAGCAGGAACACTTTGTCTCTGTAGCTACCTGAATGCATATTTTCTTGCTTTTATATTTTAGGCTTTTAGTCCGACGTCTTCTCCTGTCTGACATGAACGATGACAATAATAAGTAATAGTCTCCCACTCACACGTGTCACATTTTCTTTGACTAGTTCAGAATTAGCCACTATTTTCCGCCGCGCCTTTGTTTCAGATCTACAGAGGGGTGCTTTTGTCTATAGGTGCTAAACTGACAAAAGTGTTGCTGTTTGGGTTTTTATCTCCGTCATTGTTTCAAAAACAGGCTGGCTGGCCAGATAAAGAACATCCCCCTGGAGCCCTCAACAGTCAGCTAAGACAGGCCTTTAAAACAGAAAAAAGTCCCAATACATGAATACTAACAGAAGCACAAGCAGCATTTTAAATAATAGGTTTCTAGAGTTTCCTTTGATGCTGACCTCTGACCTCTGACGTTTCCGATGCATTATATCAGATATAAAAAACACTTTTTTATATTTTCACTTGTTTTCTTTAAAAATTAATGCAAATGATAAAATCCCCCTCCCTACAAGTCCTGCATGTTCATTTATTGTTAATATCTTCGCCAGCTTCTTCCTCATCAAGGTTATTAGAGGGCAAAGCCAGTTTATCTCCACGTGTATTGTGCAGAGGCCAGGCCTGACAGCTCATTATAGGTCCTCTAGATGACAAGATCCATAATTACACTACCATATGTAAGGTTACCACACTTTATTGATCCCCACAGGCTGGGTTTTCTTCCTCTTTGGCTGGCTATCATAATGATTAGTCAAGGGTGAGACCTGCAGGTCAGCTAAAAATATTCAGTGACTACTTCAAAGCACCGACAAACTTGTAACGCAATAAAAAAAAGGCAACGTTTTGAACATTTTTGGTGCAGAATGCTTTTCCTGCTGATACATTTTACTGTTATTTCATGCAAATGTGTTGTCACATTCACAACCGGGTGTTAAGTAAAGTTGTGTAAGAAAAATGCACTGTGCTGATAATAACTACAGTAAAAGTAACCGCTGTGGCTGAACTATTTTAGGAGGTAAACAGAAGCTGTACTCAAGGGGGAGCAGTGTTAGAAGAAAATGGTTTTGACTTTTAACTTGAATAAAAAATTACATATTTGTTTATAATCTTTCCTGGACTACTGGGATGTTACTCATGTGAAGAAAAGAAATACTAAAAACTAAACAAAACAGAAGAATTTCAAAGTAAAATCCTACTGAAGTAAAAGTAAAAAGTGCTTTTTAAAAAAACTTTTTTATGGTAAAGTACGACTGTAACTAAATACTCCAGTATTAAAAAAAAGTACTTCTATTTTTGCCTAATATTTGTTCATTTAGATAAAAAAAGTTTACAATAGTAAAGTTTTGGTTAAAAAAAGGGATATATTTATTTGTAGTCTTTCTGAGGCTAATAGGACTACACTATTACTAATGTAAAGAAAAAAATACTGAAACAAGTATTTCAAAGTAAAATTATATTCTAGTAAAAGCATTTTTTTAAATACTTACAATACTTTGTAAAAAGGTAACTAAATACTCCAGTATTTTGAAACATTTTTAATTTGATTTATGCTTGAAATTTATTTGTCAGATAAAAAAGTTTTGAAAAGTAAATATTGTGAAAATTTTTGACTAGTTTGTTCATAGTCCTGTGTCTACAATGGGACAATTACTGATATAAAAAAAGAAATAGTAATTCAAATTAGTATTTCAAAGTAAATTTTCATTCAAATAAAAGTAAAAAGTATTTCTTAGTTACTTAAGTGAAGTAAAGTAAAAAAGTAACTAAATACTGTATTATTATATAGTATTTTGAAAATGTTTGCTTTGATTTTTGCTTAATATTTATTTATTTGGATAAAAAAGTTTGCAAAATAAAAATGTTAAATTAAAAATATTATATATATTTTATAGTCTTTCTGGGACAAATGGGACAACTGTTGATATAAGGAAAAACAATGCTAAAGTAGTTTTTTCAGAGTAAATTTATTCTCAAGTAAAAGTAAAAAAGTACTGTTTAACTACTTACATGAGGTGAAGTAACAAAGTAACTAAATACTCTAGTTTTTTAAAGATTTTTACTTTGGATTTTGCTTGAGATTTATTTATTTTCAATAAAAAAGTTAGCAAAAGTAAATTTTTGATTAAAAATGGGACATATTTGTTCATAGTTTTTTCTGTGACAAATGGGACAGTTTCTGATGTTAAGAAAAACAACGCTCAAATAAGTTTTTCAAAGTAAAATTGTACTTATTAAAAGTAAAAGGTAAGGTTAAAGAATATTACTTTGTAGTACACTTAAAAATGTTATCAGATAATAAAACTATTGATTCCTGAAATTGCTTGTATAAAGTAATTATCATTCAATTACAGATATATTACCTGCGATGCCTGTAATACACTTTGTTTTGGCAGCAAGACACTTGCATTTTAATAGAATCTGATATTTTTTATATAACTTCATCTGAAGCATAACAGGTAAGATAATTTTAATATTAAAAACTAAATAATGAAGGTTTCTCACTTTTGTCTGAATCCTGCCTGATTTGCAGGAGCAACGTGCGCCCCTCGCGCGCCTTATTGCTTAATTAAATGACAAATCGGAGGATCGGTTCGCAGGTTGCCCGAATTGACGTCAATCGGATTGGTTAGGTGACAGAGGCAGGCTCCGCCCCCCTGTGAGCCAAGGTAGAGAGGGAGGAGGAGGGAGCGAGGGGGCTGAGCTGATCCCACGTGTGACGCTTTCATTCCCGGCTCAGTAATATTCTCATAGCGGGGCTTTGCATATCGCCTGCCCTATCTGTGTATGTCTGTCACTGTTACTGTAGTCCCAGCCGATAGTTTGGACTAGATATGGAAGGAGACGGGAGTCAAGCCACATCCGGAAGCCTAAATGATTCACAACATGACCCGGGGTAAGAATTTTCTAAATTTAAACCGTCTTTTTTCATGTTACAACATCTTGGAGAGGACTTCGCCTGGCGTACCGGATTCGCAGCCTCTTTTTATTTTTTTTTATTTTTAAACAGATTTTAAGCTTTGAAGCGACACTAACCCCCCTTCCTCCCCCCCTCCTTTTTAAATGTAGATAATTAGCACGCGCGTGTGTGTTTTCATAGTCCCCCTTTTATCCTTTAAGGTCGCTTTTAGAAGTAGTTAGTCGTCAAAATGGCCGAACTGACATCTGGACTCACTTCTGTTGTGTTTTCCCCTTACAGTAAAATGTTTATCGGTGGCCTCAGCTGGCAGACCTCACCAGGTGAGACTGTTATTCTTCGATATTTCGGCTTGTTTTGTCCGTCGCTGCTGTGACTGACTGGAGAGTGCTCGCCGGCGGCTGCCTCGGCGGTGAACGTGCGCCGCGCGCCGGGGGTACTGTATGGGATATCTTGTCTGTGTGTGCTTGTACGGTGTTATTTTTGATCTCCGTCCATCTGAAGTCCTCTATTCGACCCCTATGCGCATCGCGGGGTATTTTTGAAAGACGAAAACAAGCGTGCCCCGTCCGCTTTCGCTGCCAAATGACCCGACATGTCCTCCTTTTCTTTCTCTCCACAGACAGCCTTAGAGACTATTTTAGTAAATTCGGAGAAATAAGAGAATGTATGGTGATGAGAGACCCCACGACAAAACGATCAAGGTAAAAACGCCGTTTTTATGTATTTATTTTCCATTCCCCGCTGCACTTTTTCCCCCTCTTCTCCCGCTCACATGACGATGCCGCTTTACTTTGACCGTGTTTAGTCTTAATCCGGCGTGTGTGTCCGCGCGCCCATGTGCGCCTGCGTGTGGTTTCACAGCAAGCCAGATAAGCTTAAATGCTCGCTGCTGTAAAGCTGCGGCCGAATGCAATTTGACATTGACTTTGTGACTGCAGCACAGTGTCGGTGCTGCGTCGCCTCTCATTGTAACACAGCAAAAAATTGATGATCAGCACTAGACCTGCTCCATAACCCGAATTAGGTGCATGAACATTAAGGTTATATGAGTTAAAAAAAAGAAATACATAACATGCAATTGACTAAAATTTTTTTCTTGTTTGTTTTTTTTGCAGAGGATTTGGGTTTGTTACGTTTACAGATGCTGCCAGTGTAGATAAAGTCTTAGCCCAACAGCACCACGAATTAGACTCAAAGACGGTAAGTTCATTTTATCCACATTCATTAGTCTGTCCGTTTTATCTATTTATTTATTTATTTTATTTGCCAACTGGGACTTTCCACTGCTTAAGTCTGTGCGGGCAAACACCCTTTAGATTACATGGGCCGTGTTAATCAGAACCAGTCTTCTTTCACCACAACCCCACGTCAAATATGATTCTTTTACTCTGGTTGAGTGTGTCTGACACACCCCCTTTCTTTGCTGCAGCCACATGTTCAGCGCGCACATATCTCATGTGGACACAGAAGGGCGTGCTGTCTCAGGATCTGCTGCCCTGCTACTGTTGACCCAGCAGAATTTTTTTTTCTTTTTTTTTGCCTCCTGATGCTCTGATAATGCACAAAAAACTGTGTTTTGAACCAAAACAGAGCCTCAACTCCAAAAAAACACAGAGTTCTGATGCACGTGGCTGGAACTAATGATAAATGCAGCGTATGATAGCAGGTGGTGGAGCACTGTCTTATATTCCTGCCAGTATCAAATTGGTGTTTGGTTTGAAAGTCAACAGGAAGGCAGCGCACAGGCGTGCACTCATCTCTAGGAAAACTAAGGAACTGTAGCGCGATTGACTTTTGGAATTTGTCAGGGGATGAATAATTTAAGATGCTAGTCGTTTTTGAGAGATTTTTTTCGAGTGATGGATTAGATAGGCTTCAGCTGAAATTATATTTGTCTGAGATTTCTTCTTCTTAATATTCAGATATGCCGGCGTGGCGGGCTTGCGCTCGCATGATCAGCAGAGGCGCCGAGTGTGTGTTACCCATTCCAGCTCTTTGTAGAGCTAAGATTTTTCGCAGATAAGTTCAGGTAGCTGTATTGCTAGGAATCTTTGCATGCTAGCCATTTTAATTAATGCAAATCTTAAATTGCATTTATTTGTGGCTGTAAAGTTTCTGGACATTGAGAACAATTATTGACCCACTGACTGTATAGAGAACTTTAGGAAGAACCAAGAAGCCAAAATCCCATAGACTTCTATTGATAGATAAGCAGCGATTACTCAGTCATATTTAGAAGAACCATTCTTGCTCTACTAAATGTTGTTTCTACTCCTATTTTTTTCATAATATTTTTTCAATTGATTCTTGTTATAAACTGACCAATCAGATACCTCAATAAAAGTATTGTCAAAAGATTTGACTGATGGATTTCATTTAGGTCACTTTCAGTAGATGGGTTTTGCACTTCCAACAATCTCACTCGGGGGCTCGTCCGGGATATCCCATTTGGCCGATATTCAGATTCCCGAAAGTGATTGCCATAGAAACGTTGACCCAAGTTGCATCCAAATTCATTCACAGCTCACTACTTAGTGCACTATAGTGCGTTTGCCATTTTTGTAGTGGGTGTCCAAGTCTACAATTCCAAAGTCCAGTTCCCTAGAAATGTTTTTTAAGTCTCTGCGCAAAAATGCTTAGATGCTCACTAGATTGGTGAATATAGATCATATTTAGTTGCATTTTATTATTATTTTTTGTATTAACAATCAAAGTTTTCATTATTAGAACACACCAGATTTATAAATAGTCTTTATAAAGTTGTCATATTTATTAGGTTTTTACTTTGGGAAATTGTTGATGTCATTTTGCCTTAAAAAATAAAAGAAACATAGTTCTGCACTATTTATTTTTATAGTTTTATAGTAGTATAGTAGTAGTATCTGATTTGGACCGATCTCTCCTTACTGACGTCTTCTGGCTCCAACATGGCGACGTCCGCATTGCAAAAAATTCTCGACTGTGAATTGACTTCCTTTAGTTGGACCCAGAAGTAAGCCATTTTTTATGGGTGACGTCACATGCATTCGGTCCAGTTCTCATTTACAGTCAATGTGTTGACCTCAATATTACTGCAAAAAAATAAACTCTGTTGACTAATTTAAAGACTCAATTCAGGTAAAAACTGCTTGCAATGACTCGTCAGAGGTTACCACAGGTCAGGCTTTGTAGCTTCCAGCTGGAAAATGTGTCGCGGTGTTTCAGCACAGACACATTGAACTTGTTATCATCCCGGCCCTGTCAGTTTCGTTATAGCCTTCATGGGGAAAGAAAAGGCGGATAGCGAATAACAATGGCTTCATTTTCTGCTGCAAATCTGCAGATATGGAGTAAACTCAAGGTGAAATGACCAATGAACGAAGCTGACAGCTTAGCAAGACTCATAAAGTAGAGATGGGGTAGGGGTGGGGGGGCGAACGCAGCACGTTGCTTTACGGGGGTGATGTTTCAAACATACTTTGAATTTTTGAGCGTTTTTTTTTTGATAACTTCAAGTTTGACATTTTGAATGAAGAGCTTCGTGACAGCTTGACAGCATATGCACTAACAGCAAAGGTCGTGGGGGAAGGGAGCGATGGAGGTGTGTGTGGGGGGTGCACACATAGAAATACACCTGTGAGGACGCCTGCTCAGCGTCAGGGTTTTGCTGATGCTTGATAAGCAGAACTGGTGTTGCTTTAAAGCGTTTCTACCCACCCCTCCACAGGCAGTTTTACAAAATTCCTCATATTTGAACTAATCCATTAACGTCTTCCCAACACCTCATTACACTGCGGTTAATTTCATATCACCTTCTGCAACTAATATGAAAGACTTTTGATCATTTTCTAATAACCAGAAACATTCTGTCTTGATCAAAACAGCAGCAACATTTATCTGTTTTACAGAGGCGTAAAATATTAATAACAGATTATCATTGCGACAGCTGGACAGCCACCATGCAGCACATTTATTATAGGACAGACTCAATCTACCCTTTTATATCTATTACCTGGTTGGCTTGACATCCCATTCTCCCCGTTTTGTCCCTCGTTTGAGAACTGACAGTTCCTCACCCCGAGAACTGAACGGTGACATTTGAAGGTCTGACGAAAAGACTCGGGAATGCAAAGCCACGGCGAAGTTCTGCATCCTAACCCCACTGCCACTCACTCCGGCACTCACTCGAAAGGGCTTGTTGTGAAGGATTTCATTCTTTATTTTTTTTGCCCCCTTCAGTCTTTTTTCTTGGAAAAATCAATGCACCTCGCAGCCAAAACCCAATTCAGACTTAAGAAGGGGCATTTTTTCTCCCCTTTTTAGTAGAGAGCTAACAACAAACAGGAAGAGACTCCTGAACTGAGGTGTTCAAGGATTAAAGAGTTTGTATCAGATTTTTATATGTATTTTTATCCAGTTTTCCAGAGCAAAGTTGGCTTGTTATTTTGTCTTATGTGTGCACATATCACAGGGGTAAAATTCTAAAATAACCAGCGATTATTACTGATGTTTTAAGGCTAATTATGCACTTTATATACTTGAATCAGACAATTTTCTCTTAAACTCTCAAAGTTTAAACCTTTGAAAAATAGGTTTAATACTATAGAAATAAAACAAAGATGTGATTTATGTAGACATCCCAAGGAGACGATTGATTGACAAGGCCTTGAGCCAATCAGGATGCAGAACACACTGCTCTAAAAAAAAAAAAAAAAAAAAAAAGAAGCATGCAAAATTGCACAAACAAAAAAGCAATATAGCAAAGACTACACTAGTAATACTGACTGCTGTAAGGATTCTTTGAGGATAGCTTCAATCGGAAGTTTTAACATGTCTGTAATCAGTGGGAAATTAAGCGGCTGAAGTTCCCAGAAACATCTGCAGAAGTGGATTTTCTTGAGCTGCTGGGTTTATATTCAGAAAACATAGATCAGAAGATTACACACATTGGAGAAAGCTGTTTGCGTTGTCTTCCTCACCATTCATCATTGTAGCGTATCTCTGGGTTGTCCAGACTGCATTGCATTAACATCTATCATGTCTTTTATAGAGTTGCTCTGCAGAAATAGAAAAGATAAACTGGTGGAGAGAATGTGCGTAGTTGTTGATGTGTAAGCAGATGTTGCTCTGACAGTAGTCGTTTACTGTTACAGCACACCAAAAAAGTCCATAACAGGGTCTTTGTTGCCACGAAGCAGCAGACTTGTCATGTCATTATTTTTTTTAAAACAAATGAAGGAGATTACAATCAGATTAATTTAGGATTAGGTTAGTTTTTGGCTTGTTCCACACTTTTTCAAGCTTTTCTCTTAGTTTTTTAATCACATTAAAAGCAAAGGAATAAGTGAAAGCATCCCCTCCTTCAGTTAGGTTATTTGTCGTGTTCGTTTGTGTCGTTTTGACACTTTTTCAAAACAAAACCTTGAGTGGAGTGGTAAATATTTAATGAGTTTAGCTGCTGTAAATTTTCAAGTGTTGTTTGAGTACTAGAGGAAGGCCTCAATGTAATGAAGTTTTCTTCAAAGGATTGTTATATTAATCTAACCAAAATTCTTAAATATAACTAAACCACATGAGTAAACACAAACACTCATGAATTTGACAGGAGACAGTGTAAAACCAAAACACTTGTTCTGTGGTAATCTTTGTAGCTTGTCGGTTTAACATTATGTGATAATAGCAGGGTCAAATTAACAAATGAGCTGCATGCAGCTTTAGAGTAGATTTTGCCCATTTGGATTGCCATAAAACTATAAAAATATTTGTAAAAGTTACAATTTGTATAGTGGTTTATTATAGATTTTTAAAATAGCACATACTTTAGAAAGATCTTTATTTTTTAAATTTAATATTACATTATTTTTTTTAGATCAAAACAAACAAAATATTGTAAAATAAAGAACAGATTAAAAAAGAGATACTGCAACAATCTAGAATAATTTCCTTTTTAATTTTTTTAATTAATTTATTTTAAATATTTGAAATGAAATTTCAGCTAATCTTAGCAGCCAACAAATAACACAATGTAAATTCTCCCTTCTTGTTTAATATCATAAAGAGCTTTGAATTGCTGTAAATAGAGAATAAATTAAATCCTATGGTGAAAGAAAAATCTGACTTGCAGTGAAGCATGGCGGTGGTCTTATCACGCTGTAAAACTTATTTTTTTGCTTGACTATTTGAGTGAAAGGAGTAATGAAGTAGAAAGATCATAGCATTTCATTTAATGTGTGGGAAAAAGGTTATGTTTGCATTTTAGCGAGATAAATTTTTAGATGTCATACTGAACAACTGTTAGCCCTGAGGGTTTTTTAAAAAAAAAAATCTGCTCTTTGGAACAACATGTCAGTTTTGATTAGGTGTGCATGTGAACAAATTTGTTTTTTGGAGAAGAAACAACTAGATTGAGGTCTCAGTCTTATGCAAGTACATAAAAAGTGCTGCATCTCAGTCCATACCATTAACAGTATAAAAACTGGACTGAGTCATCCCCTCACAGAAAGTACCTGCTGGTTCCAAGTAGCCAAAATCCTATAGACTTCTATAGAGAAATAAACAGTCATTATATTTGTCAGAATACCTATTATTGCTCTGATACTTTATTTTTTTTTAGCATGTTTGTGATAATCCTAATTTACTTCAAGTTATTCAAATCATAAACTGACCAATCAGACACCTCAATAAAAGTATGTGGTCATTAAAAATGTTTGACAGATTCTCCTGAGCCTGTTTTCAGTGGTAGGGGCGTGGACTTTCAAAACCCCTTATTGGCAAGAGTGGTTGCCATAGAAACATTGAATCAGACCTACGACGTTCATATTGCGAAAAATTGCAGCCAAAAGGATTTAATCGGAAGTAAGGGGGTGACGTCACACTCACTCGGTCCAGTTCTCATATACAGATAATGGTTCATAAACAACTGCAAGGCATGACGGTGGAGGTATGATGATTAGGACTTGTTGAAGCCTATGATGACCACCTTATCCAACTATTCTGAATGTAGGACTTTTTGTCCAATACTGAAAGTTTAAATTGGGTCAGGTTTCGCATTAGTTTTTACACAAAATTGATCCCATTACAGAAACAGTTATCACAACTTTATTTTCCTGATAATTTCGTTTTTGACTTAGCTTTAATATTTACCAACTTTAAAGATAATCTAACTACTCAAATCCTTTCCCTCATATGTTAGGATTTAGGGGCAGCTGTGGTGCAGAGGTGGAGCGGTTGTCCTCTGATCTGAACATTGCTTGTTCTGTCCCTTGCTTGTGTTAGTGTCCTTAGGCAAAACACCGAACCTCACATTGCTCCTGGTGGGTAAAGGATCTGCGGTTCGGCAGTGGAGTCTTCATCAGTGTATTAATGGGACTGTGACTATAAACCTCTTTAGCCTTCTAAGAAAGTAGTGAAGGGGTATACGCCATTTACAATTTTTTGCAATTAAAATTATTTTTTTACTAAGACTCCATCACCAGTAAAGGGTGACAGTTTTAAGATTGACACATTCTGGAGTTCCAGGTAATAAATCTGTTCTTATAGTTTTGATGTTTACAGTGAGGCAGGAAATAGGTTTGGAGACATCACCAAAGCAGGCACGAATAGGCAGCAGCTCAATACAATGTGGACAGAAAGTCAAACGCAGGAGCCAAACCCGCCCGCGTTAAAGTGCGAGCAGGTGCTTTGTCTTTTTGCGTTTAATTAAGGGCAAAGTCAGTAACAGTGAGTCCTGTATCTGTCACGTTTCTCATGCAGATCACTGGGTGTTTGCTCAGGCGGCGAAGCCCGCTTCCTCTACAAACTTCCCATCGCAAATCTAAGGATCATAAGGAACTGGCTTTTTGAGGTGTTATTTTACAACAAAAATCAGTGGAGATTGACAGCGCAGATATGGCACATTTATGTTGTAATTTCTTGTCTGGTCTCTTGTTATCACACATGCACACCTGTGGACCCGTTCACACACTTATATTGGGAGAAGCTGCAAGCTTTGATAAGGCTTTTTCCTTTTAGCTTAAACAGCGCAGCACCACGCTTGTGTAGATATGTCTTAAGAGAGAAGAGAGTTTACCCAGGAGCTGCAATAATATATGAAATCCTTTTTTTTTTTTTGCTTTTTTAAGATGTGAACTTAAGATAGATGCTGTTTTCTGCCCTGATCTCCCACAGTCACATGCAAAAGTAGCCCTCGGAGGCTCACTTGTAAAAAGGAGTGGGAGATAAAAAGATGCTGGGGTGGGGTTAGGGGGGGGATTTCCTCTTGGTCTGTTCTCATTTATTATGTTGACTTATCAGGTTGTATAATGTCTTGAGGAAATCCACTTCTGCTCCTCCGGGAGATCATACAACAAAGGTGCATCTAAACATACTGGGCGCAACTTTTCTAATTGTGAGAAAAATGGAGCGAGCGGGCGGTTTGGCTTTAGGCTGCAGCTATGTGAGGTAATTCACTAGTAGCACACCCCTTAGCATGTCGTGCCGATGTGCCCCACACGAATTGAACCGTGTAAACTGGTTAGATAGTTAAGATTTATCTAAAGCACTCGTACTGCAAAAAGGCACACATCCTGTAATTGCAGGGCTCTTTGAAAATGACATTACATTAGTGGTTGCCAGTCAATTGTACATAAAAGATTCTGCTACCATGAGATTGCAAAAGTAATTGAATCAAAGGGGGAAAAAAGGACCTCATACATCGTATTGACAGCTCTAGATAACAGCAGCTGCTAATAATAAGACTCTAATCTATGCACCAAATGAAATATTTTCAAAAAAAAACCTTCACATTTATCATGTTTGATTACTAGGTCTTTCTCTTGGCTAAAATCAGACTTTTGTTGCATATTGCTGAGAAAAAAAAAAAAAAAAAACAATAGGTAAACAACATAATGTAGATTGTTATTCTGAGTTCCATTCTGGTAAGCGTTTTGATTACAGCTTACGTTTCAATATGCTGCATCTTCAGCTACAGTAATTTCTCTCCATAACAATTTGATATTATGGTCGTATTCTCCAGCCCTACATGTCTTTGGCACATTCAGGTCGGAGCAGATTGTTCATTTAGCTCCAAGTCTGATTTCTGCCTGTGATTTTTTTTCTTTTTCTTTTTTTTTCCGCTTGGAAGAAACCCCCAAAGATCAGGGTTAATAAAATAGTTTTACTGCTGTTATATGAGGACCACAGCACTGCAGCTGAATCAGAGGAGCAGCTTCAGTTATGCATCTTCATTTTATGATGTTTAATACGTTTCCCGGGTTTTAATGTGACTTGTGTGTGTGATTTTTAGCAGATTGCAATGTTCTTTCCAGAGAGCAGCATCTCTCTCCTCGCAACCCTGCCACGCACCACCTTGTTTTTCCACTGTGTTCCTGATGCTCATGAACACTGACACCTGCGAATGTGAGTGAGGCCTCTAGTTGCTTTGGAGTTATCCGTGGTCCTCGGTGACCTCGCTGACTATTACAGACCTTGCTTTTTGCTAGCCAACCTGTGCTAATGCACAGTCTTCAGGGGGGGGTGTCCAGATTCCTGGGATGTGGTTTTGTAACCTTTTCCAGCCTGATGAGCATCAACAGCTCCTGTTCCAGGGATCTTCAAAACCATCCCACATGGGTATTTGGCTAATAGAGAATCATTTCCATCTTAATTTTAACCTTAATCTCAAATATTTACTTCGTTTAGTATCTTACAAATGTGATTTCTAAGCTATCATCACACAGATTCCTCAATTACCTTGCTGTCAATCTTTTGCCTTTTTAGGGTTTCTTCTTGAGAAAAGAAAAAAAATGTGTATATATTTAGAAATAAAATGATAAAACCTAAGAATGTGTGAATGCTTACAGCATTACAGCATTCACACTACAGAGATTCTCCTGCTCCTTTCTGTACGTTTTTCAGCACGTAAAAACTCAATAACACTCTCAGTGATTTCAGCAATCTTGGTATCAAAATATTATGCTTGTTCAGAATACTGCTTGTACTTTTGGTATTCATAAACTTTATAGTTTTCGAAATAAAGTAAATATATGAGAAATTGCTCAAATCCTTAAAAAACTTTCTGAAATTCTTTAAATTCTTCAGTAACTACTGGTTTTTTTAGGGTAATTTGGAATTCAGCTTTTAATTTTAGTACTATGCTAGCTGTTTTGTCAAAATTAGACTTTATTTTAAAGTTCTTTAGGTGATTTTAGAGTTTAGCATGTATTTTAGCATTATCTGTTTTGACCAAATTAGATATATTTTCCAGTTTTTTGGCTAATTTAGCATTTAGCTAATATTTTGGCAAGCTTTCAGCTTCAGCGTTTTTAGCAATCAGTTTTAGTGTTTTCAGTTATCAGTTTGAGCATTTTTAGCAGCCACATTCAGCTTACAGCATTCACTCTTGCATTATTGTACGTAATGCTATGTATCTAGCTAAAAATATTTTTTCTCAAAAATGACCAGAATTTCATATCAATAAAGCACAAAAGTTTTGAAGTGAAATCAGGGGCGGAGCTACAGGGGGGCAGAGGAAAAAGCTTTGCTCCCCACTCGCCCTCCAATTTAGCAGTCAATATCAGTACTTATATTGACAAAGATACATTAAAAAAAACATCAATACAAGCTTCTGTAAGCCTTACAAAAAGTAACAGTTAAAATAAAAATTAAATTAAGTTAACATTTAAAGACCCACTGCAATGGCAATTGTGTTTTTGATGTTTCTAACAGGTTTTTGTAGCAGTTTTGTCACATTGGAGGACATATATAAATATAATAAAAGAAAAATTGCACTTTTGAGTATTTGTTGGGCGATATTGTGGTAAATCAGGTGCAATCAAATAAAATAAACTAAAAAGCCTGTAGTTTCTATATAAAAGTACAATTAACGGGCCACAAGCTCCCTGCTCTGCTCCATTCCGATGCATCCCCTTGCAGACAAATAGATTCATGTACATCGTCGTTATCCTCGTCCGACCTGGAATCTGGCTCAAAACTATATGGCTAGATAGCTCTGATATTGCTCACCATTTTTGTGCACTGCTAATGTTAGGTTAGAGTTGAAAGGAGCTGTAGGCCAGAGGGATGATAGGATATCAGTGTAGGCTTACTTCTGCCGCTCGTCAAAATACAGGTTTTTTGATTTTGTCTAAAAATTGTATAATCATAATAATTTTTTTACATTATATCAAAGGATAATTGGAGATTGTAACATAAATTAACATTAAATTAAAATAACATTTTATTTTCCATCTTTCCAAAATCTTCCCCTTTTATAAAATGTTTGAGTGATACACAAACATTTTGAAAAATAATAAAAAGATTTTTATGTGTTAAAAAAATGCTTTATTGGTTACTGTTGTGCACATAATATTTAGCATTCAAAATATAAATAAAAAAATACGATATATTAATTGAGAAGAAATCATATTCGAGCTTACGACGAGGATTGAAAACTTCTTGTAAATTGAAAAAAACCCTACTCTCCGCAGGGTATTAATCGCAACTCTCCTCCTAATTTCTAATTTTTCTTAAGGAGGCATTCATCTTTTTATGTTATCTAAAAAGGCACTCATACATTTCTTACAAAGATTGTTTAGTAAATCCTCACTTTGTGCTGTTCTGAGTGTGACTCAAACAATCATTGTAATATAATTCCGTGCAGGCAGTTGTTTCCTTCTGATAATTGTAATATCTTAAGCTGACAAAAGACTTTGACATTTAATACTTTTTAAGTGCTCCTTTGTGCATTGAGGAAAACAAATTTCTTAATAGTAAACAGAAATTCTCAGCAGGACGGAAACACAAACCGTTAATGAGATAAAGATGGGGTGTGATGCTTGTTTTTTAATTTTTTTTGCAAGATCTCTCAAAGCTAGATGAATTGTCAAGTATTGGACTTTGGTATTCAAAGCATAATGTGCTATGTTTGCTCAATTAGGTTGCACAAAATAATTGAGTTTGAATTGGTCATGCCTGGGGTTGTGTGCTAACACCAATCTTTAAATGAAATTCATTACAAGCAGGGTAACCGGGCCCAGGTGTTATTGAATTCATTTCTCATTTTGACCTGATTTAGAGCGATAATGGTAATAAGTGATACTGGCAGAAAGATGACAGTGACATTGTGGCATCGCAGCTTCCCTTCAAACAGATTAAAATGCAGTGAGTCTCAATGGCTTAATTGATCCGTGCAGATGGCGCCTTTTCTTTGTGAGTTTCAATTGTTTTTTCCCCCAGCAGGGTACAATATAATTTTCTTTAAGAACTCCATCTGTGCTGAAGAAAAACTTTCAGAAATGCTTAGCGTTAGCAGGCAGAATTCACATTACTCAGTATTATATGTGACAAAATGGGAGAAAAAGAAAAAAACAGAAAAGAAATATTATTTTATGTTCATTTTCAAACTCATTATTATTCCAACAAGGACAATTTAGGTTGACATTGCTGTTGAGGCAGTTCATGACTCTTCACTGTAAGTGCAAGGTTGATGAGACCCCTTTCAGCCCCCCCACCACATACCTTCAGAGCAGGGAAATTAATGAGGAAAATGAAGCTAATAGTATAACAAGCTCAAGATGGAGAAACGGGCTGATGTGACGCTTCCTCCTGGTTGTTTGGCAATATCTGGAGGCGTCACTGGCCTCAGACTCTCATTTTCTTCCTGTCATAGTCAATCAGGGATTCCTGCCTAAAATAAAAGTGATGCTGTGCTGCAACCATGACCAGCAGAATGTTGGTTTTGGTTGGTCTGCATACGAGATTATTTTCCCTTTTACTGCCGCGGCGGGGATTAGAAAATATCTACCTGTCTAAATGAAATGCATGAAAAAACGTATTACTAATGTTTAGGTTTTAAATGCAATCACTAGTTGCAACAATCAATATGTGGTTATGCGGTCTTCTAAATCACATTGCTTGGCGGAAAAAAAAAAAAAAAGGTTGTACTTATAATGTTCCTTTCAGCTCCTTCAGGAAGGAGGTCGTTTGCTGCAGAGTTTAACAAGATCAGTGGTATTGGTCCATTCTACCAAATACTTTGGCCTGCTGAGGGACGGTTTGAACTAAAAACCAAAGCAGATACTTGGCAGACTCGTTTGCTTGAATAATCACTCAGAATGAAAGTCATCTAGCAAAAATAGGGTAATTTATAATAGGGACTTATATATTTTGATTGTGTCTTTTTATTTGAATTGTTTTTTTTTAAGTTAATATTGTTAAAGCCTTAGTCACATGCACTGGTATGCAAGTTGAGCGGGTTTTTGGGTTGCCTGGGCTGGCAGAGAGTCATAGACAAGCATCTTAAAGGGGCCGCAGGTGTGTCTTGCAGTTCCCTTAAAACGTGTACGGCCACCTCAAGGCCGTACACTTGAGTGAATAGATCTTTAATCTCATGGTTTAGTTCAGAACAGAAATCTCTTGTAGATCACAAAGTTCAGGACTCGATCCGAAAGTGGTCTCGCGCCAGAATAAATGATTTTACCAGTCTGAATTCACCCTAAGTGTTAGCTACGACCTGTCACCTGCAGCATACCCGTAGGAAACAAATTACAGAGCAATCTTTGACTTTGATATTTCCTGTGGGCTACCTTTATGCCCCTACAAGTTTACCAGTTTTCTGTTTGTAGACAGCCCACATCCACCCTGTAAGGGCAGTTGCGTCTAAGGATTTACTTTAAAGTTTAGGCAGCCATCTACAAACTATAAACCAACATGTTTCATCTTGAAATTGTACCTTAATCTTCATCTACAAGGAAGGTGTAAAACACAGCATGTCAAGTTTGACATATATTTTGTAGCAGAAGTATTTCTTTAGAAAAGAAAATCCCCTCCTTTGTTAAAGGCTGTGTTGGTTCATTTAAGAGCACTTTTATTGTAATTGCAATAACTCCTGCCAACCATGAATGCTGCATCAGGCTTTAGAAATGGCTCTCCAATTTAAAAGATAAACTCATCTCAAGCAAATTATGTTGTTTGGAGAAATTGTCATTGTGATGAGTTAAAGAAAAGAAAAGGAACATTAAATAATGCGTAGATTTGTGTTAGTAGAAATATAATTTCTGATTACATTCTGTTTTTTTGTAAAATTTTAGGTTTTATTTCTTTGAGCAAATTTTTTTTTTTTTTCCTGTTAGTATAAAACCAAGTGGACTTGTCCTTTATGTACTTGTCATCCAGAAAAAGGCAGTTTCAGAGTAAAATATTTTTACTTTTTAATTTACTATTTGTCATAGCTCTGAGATATCTTTACAAAAGCCTATCGGCTGATGAACTTCGTTTACATTTTATTTTTATGCAGTTTGACCAAATAGATTCATGTGATCAATTCAATTTCAGCTGCATATTTGGCTTTTTCTCGATGCTCTTCTAGTCATTCAGCTTTTATGTGAACGACCAGCTCATGCGCATTAACAGCGCCGCTCTCTCCTGTGGCACCTTGACAATGCACCCTTTGCTGGTGGAATCATTTTTGCTGGTTGACTGCTTCTGAGGAGGGTCATCATGGCTCTGAATTTACATCACCTTTACACAATCTGTCTGATTGTGGATTGTCACCTTATTTGCAATTCTCCAGTTTGCAGTATTGGTTCATTTTCCTTCATGAATAAATGAAGGCGTGTAATCTGCATAATATTTGTCAAACCAATATTTGCCTCATTGATTTGATTGAGTTCTCTTCATCCACCTTAAGTACCTGTGTAAAAACCTTTTGATGTTTTAAATCACCTTTTTTGTCCAAATAAGAAATCTCCATTGTATAAATGAAGGACACATTTGGTTTAAATGATTTTTTTTTTCAATGTATCAGTGAATTAAGAAAAATGTGGGCTTCAAAATGTTACTTAATGAAATGTTTTTTGCCTTGCTGAATTTTACAGCAAAATTTTCTCTTCTCGTTTTTAGATTGATCCTAAGGTTGCCTTTCCACGTCGCGCTCAGCCTAAGGTAAGAATCGACCGGACGCTATCTGTGCTTAAAAACTTGTCACCATAACTCGTGTGCTCACTAGCGTTGGGATAAATTGATTTATTAGAGTTTGCGTCTAAATTTGTAGTAAAAAAATATATATTTGTTTGTTCTTTCAAAATAAGAGGGAGGTGTGAGAGGAATTTGGAAGAAAATTGCTCAGTTTGGGAAAACATGACAAAATAATGTGATTAGATCACTTTTCAATTACGATTTTGACCCAAAAAAAAGAAACTTTAGCAATATTAAGCTAAAGAAAATGCATTGTAATTCAAAACAATGAAAACTATCAGCCATTTTTTAGGTTTTTAGTATTGAGTTTTAAAAATCTTTTTTTGTTTTTATAATCATGTTACTGACTACAGCCTCCACATTTAAGATAATGTTTGAAGGAATGGGACATTTATTGCAATTAATTATCACTTTATATGCTTGTTTTAAATATGAAAGCACTGCTTCAAAATAAAAGCTGAAGAATCTGTCAGTTCTTTTTGAGAAACACACTAAACCTTATAAAAATGATATGTTCACTCAGAGTGTCATACTTATATTTAAGTGTCAAAATGGCGTTATAAAAAGGTTTTAGAATAAGTTTTTTAATTCATTGTATCTAAAGAAATGTATGTTTTTGTTTGTTTTGGTCATTAATAGAAAAGCTACCTTCAGTGTGGCAGACTCCTTTAATAAAAAGTCAGTGATTCAAGCCCCCCTCCTTGAATATATGCATCAATAAAGCTGCCCTTCCAAATTGTAATGGAATTTAAAATGGTTATGCGCTCGCAGATTCCCACCTCTAGTGATCACAAAGCTCCTGCAACAAGATTCAATTACTCCACGCATGTGGAGGTGAAATGGCTGCATTCAAAAGAAATAATCAGCGTAACTAAAATGGTTTTTGAACATGTTTGGTATTTGCTGAAGTGCGCTGTGTCAGGATTTATCTAAAAGGCAAACTTAGGAGACATATTTGTGCAATGTTGCAATCTGGTGTTAATCAAATTTCATATTGTGGGCTTTGAGAAAACTTTGTCAGTTATATCATGTTAATAAGTTATGTGCACAAACAGTTGTTGGTTGGAGCTGGAAAGAGTTGCTTTGCTTTGACGGTGCATTTTCCTTTGCAAAGACTGTACGGGCTGCTGTTTGCTCAAACGCCTTAAAGAGACGAACGCTGCTTTCTCAGTGACACTGATGGAAGAAATTTATCGGTTGGATTTTTCGCCTGTGTTGTTCCAAGGCGTTGGGAGTTGAATGAGGTTGAGCGACACGAATGATTTCTACAAACGTCTTTATTGTGCCGCATGCATGCAGAAATGATCACAATTAACGCTGAAACAATGGGTGTTCCCAGAAATAAGCCCGACTCCAATCATGCAGGAACTGTCGCACAAGCTCTTGGTGACGCATATTATCTTTTCTTTTCTTGATTACTGGTCTTGAGCGCTTCTATTGACAATTAAATATTCAGCATGTGCAGATGGTGCTGTGGCGTAGTCGAGGGCTTTGTTGACATGCCCCCCCCCCCACATACACTTTCACACACTGCCCTCCAGCTATTAATGTGCACACTGTAGTAAAGTGCACTGTAGCACTATTTAACATCATTATCGGAGCTTTTTTTTCTTTCCCCCCTTAAACTGCTTGGAAATTTGTAAGGTTCCTGGTGCTTTATTGTGAAAGTTTTTCAGGTCTTAAATGAGGAATTGGTGTTGAAAGCTGTCAAAGCCTGAGCACGGGGTGACTTAAGGATATCAGCTCACAGCTGAAAAGCTGCAAGAGTGTTTTTTTTTTCATATTACATGGCAAGTCTATCACTTTAACTTCTTCTGTTCGCAGCAGCGCTCATAAAAGTTGAAGGCACATTATTTCGGCCTGGATGTTGGATGATGCCCGCGGGTTTTAAGTGAAAAAGCGACTGGGATTGCTCTTTTTCTCTCTGCGTATCATTTTTGTAAGCAGCATTAAACGGCCCTCGCAAGGCCTCAGAAGAGAAACGCTACTGGAGGTGTTCTGACTGAATATATTCACCATAACTCACTGAAATAATGACACCAAAACAGCACTCAGTGAGCGATTGGTTCAATTTCCTCAGTCCATGTTTGTTAGAGAAGAAAGAGCGCTTACATTGAAGTGGATTACAACAGGGGTTTTTAAAACAATGGGTTTAAGGCTGATAGATTAACATTGCAGGGGTTTGTACTTTATGTACAATTGATTTGAAGATTTTTGAATGGAAAGCCCCATTCTGAGGTTTCCGTTCAGAGTCCTCTCTGTTTTGCATGTTCTTTTCTGTCATTGTTCGCCTGCACAACTGCTTATGCAGCTGTTAAATAGGTTTTTTTTGTTGTTGTTGGTTAAAAAGAAGCTTGGCCTGGCAGGTGCTTTCACAGGTTGTGACGAGACCAATCAGCGTTCCGTTTTCTCCTGAGTTACAGTGACTTTGCTGGTAGCCAATAACATTTGGCTGCTTTAATGCAGCACGGTGGTTAAACTACACTGTTTGGTGCGGAATGTGAAGGGAAGGCTGAAAACAGGATGGGGGTGAAGGTGAACATGGAGGACATTGCCATGTAAACAACTGCAGGCGCTTGCAGTGGGATGACAGGATCACTGGAACAACATCTTGTTATCAGCAGACAAACCTGACACTGGTCCAGAACACAGACAGTCACGTTCAGGAAGCGGACACCAGCACATTATAAGCAAAAGTGCACTTTTCTTTAGATTTATTTCAACATTATCTTTTAATTTCAAACACAACATTGACAAATCTACTGGTTTTTTTATTATTTTTTAAGAATAATGGGATGGATTTTATTATTTTATTCACATTTTTTCAGTAGATTTTTATTTTTTTAAACTATTGTACAGTTTCTGTTGTGTTTCTTATGTGGATGACTGCACAGCACTCCGGACAACAGAAACTACATTCACACCACCCTTGACAATGCACATTCAAGCCCCCACTTCCAACAAAAAGTCTATGTAAACATGCGTAAATACGCGATTTTTTTGGGCTCTACGTACAAGCTTTGAAAGTTAAACCAAGTCAAAATGTTGTCAATCAGAGACTCAGATTTGGTATTGATATGAAGATGGCGCTTTTCTCCTTTACAATCTACTGGAATTATGTTGATCGTGTTTAAAATTTAAAAATTACAGTAAATCAAAGAACATAAACACTGGAGCTCTGAAAATTGATAATGAAGGATGAATTAATAGTTTATATTAATATTAACTCATAGTTGTGCCATAGCTGGAATTATAAGCCACCAAGGCTGAATCGTAATTGCTTCCCTACCTCTACAGCTTCTTCCTATTCCTACAATTATCCTTCCGAGTGATGCGATATGGAAAAAATAGTGTCTTCCACTTCAGATGTTACTACCGTTGCTACGTTACAGATGTTAATACCTCTCAATACTAAAAAAAGTAAAACATTGTATCAATTAACAAACGTTTTGTAATTTGTTACATTTAAAAAGTATTGGTTTATATGAAATCACGTTTGTTGTTGAATTAATCATTAACTCAAAATTTTAATTAGATGTAAACTAATAATTTTAAATGTAACAAATTACAGAACTTTTCTCAAATTATACAATGTTTCACTTTTTCAGTGAATAGTCGCCTGTCAACTACGTTAGCGCCTATGTTAGCTCCCAGCACTCAGAAAATACATAACAACATTGGTTTTACCAGTAAATAAGGTCATTTAGTGCATTCTTGAAAACGCTAAATGCAATTAATTTGATTTATTAATAAAAACGTTTAAAAATGCTCCAAATAATAAAACAGCAAGAAAAGTAATGGGATATTTAAAATAAAAAAAGCTTAAAAAGTGATATAAAATCTGGATTAGAATCAGCAGGGTTTAAATAAAAGCCATCAAAACAACAGCTAAGAGTCAGCTGAAAGAATGTGGCGTTTCGGACGCCATAAGGGGAGCTCGCTGTGATCATCAACTCATCTGTTCACTTGTGAGCGTACCGCCATGCACGTCTGTGCTCACTTATTACTGCTTCACACACAACACTCACATAGTTGCCAAACACAGGAGAGCCAGCAAGATGTTGGGGAATATGTGGTGACTTTAAGAACATACTGTGGGAGAGCTGAGGCAGTGCCACCAATGAGGGAGGGGGGATTTGATAAACCATAAACAACACCATGGAAACTGTATAGCAGATTAACACTCTTCTATACCAGCAAGTGAGGTATGGATGTTTGACCAAATTGCTGCTCAGCTCTGGAGAAAATTGTGAGCTGGAAATAGAGGTTATGATATTAATAAGACGTTACATATTTCTATAAGGACGTGTTTTTGCAAATACAGTATGACTTGATAAATCCCAGCTTACATTTAAGAAGCATGTATATGTATGACTTAAGTAATCTTATGTTTTTGTCACCATCTGCAGCAGAATATTGGTAAAGGGCACAAAGGGGAGATAACCGCAGGCGCTGTCAATCAAAGGAAACAGGCTAAAGAAATGCAGACTGTCACACCATTACAAAGGAATAATGTCCCCAACTAAAGCTTATCTTTAGACTTAGAAGGAAGATTTTGTAAAAATATAAATGGAGGCTGCGCTTGCACGTCATGTTTAAAGGTATCAATATAGACCGGTCTGCAAATATTCAGGGATTAGGGTGCATCTGAGAATGATTGACAGATGTGAATGAAAGGATTAAACAATCATGATGTGATGCAAAGTGCTTTATGCACATTCATTTATGCCTCGCCTCCTCCTGGACGTCTGGGGATAGCCACGGCTTTGTTAGATAGGCAGCTGGAAGAAATGCCAGGATTTCTCTGGAAAGGTTTCGGCAGCTCAACATTTAGTGTCACTGTGCAGCGTTCGCTGACGGCCAGGATTTTCTTTCATACCAAAAACTGGTGTAAACGCTTTGTTTTGACATTTATGTGCCTAATTTTAAAAAGAGATGCGAAGGCAGAGCAACGAAGTTGTATTGCTGGGACTATTGCTTAGTTAAACTTTTCTAAAAATTAAAAGAGCAATAATTTAACTTTAAAATCTTCTTTGTTTTTGTCCTGATTTCAGCTTTTCTGGAATCAAGACACTGGTAATTATGTACAGCAACAAGGACAAAATGAAAAACAGAACACCCTCCTTTGTGGCGCTGTCACTGTTTACAAAGAGTGGGAAGTAGATGAGGTGATGCAGTTTCTTGTTGTCTCCTTGTTTGATACTTTCCAGTAAGGCTCAAAGTGAAACATGTAAACGAGGCCGGCTCTGAGTTTCCTGAGAAATCAAAGAGACGTTTTCTGCTCGAGATTTGCCACTCGACTGCTGGTGTCGTTACTGCCGCTGCTGCTTTTGTTTCCCACAGTGGAGTTGCACACAAACCACGGCATGCCCCAGCATGATTTTAATTGCCAGTGGGACTTTGGCTACTTCAGTGGGAGATGAGTTCTGATGGCTTGTTATGAGAATGAAAGGGAGGGAGCCGCTTGGATTTCCAGAGAAAGGGGCGTAACCCTTTCTTTACACCTTGCAAATGGATTTGATGTGTAAGCGGGCCAGAGCTCTGTGTGGTGTTTCGTGAGCTAAAAGGTTAGGTCTCAATTACAAAATTTGGCAAACCTTTATTCGACCTGCAAGAAATATCCAAGATGTAGATCTCTCCATAAACTCTTAGAATGAAAATGTTCATGCACATTTTTTTGCTGTGGGCAGACAGGGAAGACTGGGAAAATGATTAGTTCCAGACTGAGTACCGAACTCTGCGCTTGATCTGTATTCAGACCGCAGTCCAACATTCCTTCGTTTTCCGGACCAAACCTTGTAAGCAAAGCCATGTGACCAAAGATCTCTTAAGTCTTTGGTCAGTAGGTTCGGGGGAGGGTCAAAACAAAAAAAAGAAAGATGGATGTGGTGCAGTTGGCAAATACTTATAATCAGGATAGTACACTTATTCAAACTTTTTATTTCGCTGATCAATTTTGAACGTCTTGAATGTTGATATCCCAGTATTCCTTTGTTTACACTCTCTCCTGCTCGCCTACAGCCCATCACAACCCCAAGCTAACATTAGCTTGGCAAAAAAACAAAAAAAACAATGAGCAATTATGCAGCAAATCGGTTTTGAGCCAGATGTCAGCTCAGATGAGGAAAATGAAGACGTATGTCCGTGGATCTATTTGCCTGAAAATGGATGCATCAGAATTGTAGTGGGGCAGGGAGACTTTGGCCGACACATCGCAGTTGCTGCGTTACAAACCTGAGCTTTTTCAAACCGAGGGTTTTTATCTACTCATGATCCAATGCAATTTGAATAAAGAAATACTCAGAGACATAAATTCCTTTATATATATCCTCCGCCATGAGAAAAATGCTACAAGAACATGTTAAAACATGTGGAGTGGGACTTTAAATAACACACCAGGGCAAGTAATCATATTGTAGTTTGTGTGGATATCCTTTGGGCATCTTATGGCACTTGCGCATCACCTGCAGCATTTGCGTGTTGTCACTAAGGCACCAGTGCATTCATCTTGTGAACAACTAGAGTGTGACATTAGAGGCACTGTAAGACTGCATCTCCCATATGCCATAATGCTATGTACACTATCCTTTGTAATACTTCACGATACGCTTACCACACGCACAACAATTGTATGTTTCCTTTTCATGGGGTATGCGCCTAGAGCTAACTGTAAGACACCTAGACTTCTCCTAAGATGCAGCTACTTCTCTCTACGACCCTCCATCAGCCCGGACAACCCGAAAACCCATGCCACCTGTACCTGTCAACCCCTCCACACAGGTGTAGGTGACTAAGGTTTTAAAAAACTAAAGTGCATCAGATAAAAGCAGCTATTACACCACCATCTGCTGTCAGTTCCTTAGTGAATCCTTCTCAAAATTTAGATTTGAGAAGGTTAAGAGTTACCCAAAGTTGCGTTCAGGCTTATCCCCTAACACCCCCCCCCCCACACACACACACACACACACCCACACATTCTTTACTTTGCTGGTCTCTGCACTTTAGGATTAGTGGAGCTTGTAAATCCAGTCTTACACCTTGCTCAATTATTTGATTTAGATTAAGCATTATGATATTCTCCCCTCAAAATGCTCCTCGCTTTAAATGACACTGCTCAGTGCTGGGAAAATGGAGCCTCTGTAGCTGCCAGCTCCCTTTGAATGCCCTTGTTAGTTTATTAAAAGCACCACCAGCTTCCCCCCCCTTCCAACTCAGATCTGCGCAGCTGCACCAGTCTGAAAGAATATTCAAGGACAAAAGACTACGATGTAATGCAACAGAGCGCTGCATTGTCATCCGTGACGATAGTTCGGGACAGTGACATTTCTGATATTCAGCGTTGAAGTGATGTGCTGATAGAACATCTGGAGAAGGATGGCAGGTTGTACGGGCTGATCCAGACCTTTTCAAAATCACGTTCTATAGGTTGAATCTTGCCAAGGAATTTCTTTATGATATTTTATTATTATTTTTTATTTTTTATTTTCCTCATAAATGTACTTTTGAAGTGGAGTTTAACAATTGACAGTACATGTTACAATAAGGCATTGCAGGAAGCAGCCAGTGTGGCACTGAGCAAAGAAAACTTGGAGCAAGATGTCAGAAAAGTGACAAGCAACTTGATGGAAATTCTTTACTGTCACTCTCCTCTCACCCCTGAAAAAAGCAGATGTGCAGTCAACATAAATAACACTCCCCCCTTAGAAAGAGTGACACAAGGAGTTTTTTTCCTTCCTCCCTCTGTGGTAATGGCTGCTGTGTCGCAGCTGGAGACGGGTTTGAATCCCTGACCCGTCAGCTCCTCTGCTTTGAGTGGCCTCAGTGAAACGGCTCCAGATGAAAATGGGGCCAGAGCAGAGACATATGAATGACTGTTTGTTTTGTGGTCAGACACAATCACCAACTGAGTGACCCAGTTAACGGCTAGTCAAAGCGATGCTCATTTTGATTCATGCGCCTTTTTTTTCCCTTCTTTCACACTTTCTAAATGTGTCTTGTGTTCTGTTCTTTCTCAGCTCTCAGCCAATATTTATGCTTCAATGGAAAGATAAATGATTTGTAATCGGGAATGCCAGTGTAATTATTTTTTGCAGTAGATATAATATGAACGCTCATCTCTTTTGTTTGAATAATTGCCAAAGCGCTTATAAATGGAGAGAGCATGTGTGTGTGTGATTCCTCTTTCCTCTGCCTCTGCTCTCCGCTGTGGTCTCCTTGGTTGCGGGTGGAGAGTAATTAGGTTTTCTAGAGGTTGAGGGGCTCTTACAATGCTTACCAATGGCAGCAGTCAGCCAGGCTAGTGCTGGCAGGGCAGAAAGGACAGAGGGCTGTGCAGGAGCCTGGCACTGCTAAACCTGATGCTGACTGACAGTAATGAGGACAGCTTGCTAGCCAGGATAGAGGAGAGCAGAGGAGAAGAGGGCATGGTCCCCCGCTATACCTCTAGAGTTCCTATCAAAGCCTTCATGCATACACATCACAAAAAAAAAAGACAGTTTACATGCATAAGTTTAGGGTAGAGATTTGTTCAAGAGCATTGCACAGCTGTTCTATCACTCTTGGTGGCTTCACTGTTTTTTTTTTCTTTTTTTATTATAAAGAAAAGTTATTTAGAACTAATAAAAATATCACAGGAGACCAATCACTTGCAGAAAAACCATTTCTGTAAAATCAAGCTGTATGAGGAAAGTGATAGACTTTGCACTATGGGGTAATGCGTGCAGTATTTCACACATTCTCAGTTCCAGGGTTATGTGAGCTGCTGACATGAAAAACACGGGAGTAGTCACTGTTTTTGTATCCTATTACCTTAACCCTGTAAAGTCCATTACAGAGATTTGGCAAAAAAATCATTTTTTTTTAAATTTTTCAAAACCTTTTGATGACATTCACAAAAATGTATTACTATATTATTTTAGAGTGAGATATAGATAGCATCAATTATGATTTGTTAAGCTTTCACTTACAATAATAGTAGTTTTAGATACAAAAATACTGATATGAGTGTTCAAGAAAAAAGCACCTTGTTTACCCACTGTCTCAATTTGATCCACTCATTTTTAACATGGTGTAAATGTAATATAAATAATTAATCAATGACAAATTTAGCATTTTTCAATACAGCAAATAGTCATAAAAAACAGTTGAGTTGCTTGCACCATAAAGTTTAGAAAACTAACTACATTTTTCACACCAAAAATGTTTTTGAGATTTCCTTGAAGCAGCCATTTTTAAATGAGTGTGAAAAGCCCTTCTACTGCCCCCAGTGGAATAATGATGAACTACATGACAGAAAACATCAAAAAAGTTCAAGTTAATTTTAGGGAAATTTTGAATCATGCCAATGAGATCTAGAAGTCTCAGAAATATGTGTATTAAATATGATAACTTATTGCTCACAACAGGCTGCTCAGGTGTGTAAAGGCTATATAGAAACATGTCAAATAACACATAAATTATACAGCCCTATTATGAAGCTCATAGCAGCCTCAATCATGGAGAGCAAACCAGCCAGAGCACTTGTGCTCCACTTGATATGTAAAAGTTAATGTACTACAGTAAATCTTGATTACCTTCTTAGTGCAAAAGAATATTAACGGAGAGCTAATCTTTATGGCTTCCATATACGAAGCATCGCCGTGCTTATAGTGGGAAGAGGAAGTCCTCTCTGTACTTGTGCATTAGCGTCCCGCCAGGCGTGTTAGCATCTGGCCACAATGAGTTTTGGTTTCCAATGTTGGACAGATTCCTGCTGTGAAGTCTCATCTCAATTTAAAAACAATCTTTAGGGAAATACACGCGAGCCCTGACCCAAACCAAAAGCACTGCAGTGGGGGACACTAGTACAGATTGGTCGGCTGAATTTGCTAACACACAAATCTTCCTAAACTACTTTTTGATAGTTTGGCTAAGCTTAAACTGAAGTGTTTACTGTCTGTGGGTGGGACAGTAACAAATGTGTCAGGAAAAGTGGTTTATAGGACAGTTCATATATTAACAAATTAGCTTAAGCCTGACAGAAAATAAAAACATAGCTTGAATGTGATAAAACGAACATGTGAGCTAACTAAATAGAAAGAGGAGCATGAGGTAAAGATAAACCAAAATACAATTCCTAAATACATCAGGTAGTAATTAACCAACAGGATACAGCTTTGATGATTGAAAGCTGAAAGCTGGGATGAGCATGACGGCAACAACAAACAGCTAACAAAACCATTATAGATAATCTGTAAACAAAGCATGACTTATATAAGAAAAATAATAGAACCTAATAAAAAGCGACAAACAATAAAAAGCACAAACACAGAAAACTTAAATGCTTCTTTCTTAAAGGTGATGGGGATAAAAACAGCCATGTTTTAGTAAAAAATAAAAAAAACACCTTTGATAATTTAGTGTTGAATTAAATTCTTCACCCATCATTTAGAGTGATAATTAGCCACTCATAGTTCATGAGAAGGTGTTTGAAAAGGTTAATATTGAATAAAGTGTTAAAAATGAAGGTGAACAAAAAATGATGATGAAATGACACGAAAACACATCCCTTAATGCTGATTTAGTTAAAACAGCTGTAATTAAGTACAATACTAGACATGACTTATAATTTAGAGTTGTCTAAAATTCATCAGTCATTATTTAGAGATATAATTAGCCACTTAGAGTGTAGGGAAAGATGTTTCAAAGGGATAAAGATAAAAAAAATACAAAAAAAATATGTGATAAAAATGTTTGCAAACTAGAAAAATAAAGGTGATGTGTTAAGTTCCTGTAAACTGATAAACAGGATAACTCTTCAGAGAGGCTTAGTTTTAGTTTTAAAGGAGCACATTTTTCCCTAATTCTTTGCAAAAAAAACACAACTCACACTTTCTATCTACGACAAACATTAATATTTTAGCAGGTAACTGTTCATCTTACTGCTTTATATAAATACATACATGCATGACCATAACGCTAAACTTCTAACCTTTAATATTATAAACTTTATTTTATAAAAGGGAAAATGTCAAAAAATTTTTATTTACAAATGTTTTTAAAATTATACATTTTTATTCTCATTTGGAATCTAAAAGCTGCTGAATGTTTTTGTTAACATTAAGCCTTTGTAAAAAGATAAAGATAATCTCATTGACAAAGTAAAATGGCTTTTTTACATCAGTGCTTAACAAAGAGGACAATGTGTAATAATTTCCCACTAGAGCGGTGTAAATATGCCAGGAAGTAACACAAATAAGAAGTTGTAAATGACAAAAGGGAGTTATGTGGGTTATAAATGCATTGTCACTTGACCAAGAATTTTATCACTTTTTTCACTTCCTTATTTTACTTTAATAAATGTCATCATTTTCATTTACTCCTATGTAAAAGCCACTTCTATTCTTCTGTCAGTTTTTGTTGCCTCTAGACTTTTCTTTCTTTTAACATCTTGACTTTGTGAATAAAGACTGATAGATCATCCTTATTGTTGTTTTTAGTTTATAATCGTTGTTGTGTTTTAATTCCCCTCTATTATTTCTGCCACCTTTATCAATTCACATTCACTTTTATCTTCTCGGAATTGATCCCTTGCTCTCCAGCTGTCAGTAGGAAAACCACTCCACCAAGCCCCAGAAACCTTCAGCTACTAGTGTATACAGTAAAGTCATGACCAGGTCATAAAACTGACTTGTAAACAAGTCAAGATCTGCATTTATACAGCCTTTTTATTGAGTCTTTGTTAGCTCTTTTCCACACTACTGTCCTGTGTGAATCGACCATTACATCCCTGACGCCTCTGTTGCACCTCTGTTTCCACTTGTGAGTTAGTAACAAGGCAAAACCAGCTTTATATCGATGCATGAGCGGGTTAACTGCTATTAAACTGCACCCCTGGATTTATCTATTTATTTTAACAGTGATAAGATGCTATGATGTCTATTTATTTTGAGCATTAATGTATCCGCCCTATAGGGTAAAATCTGTGTTAAAAAAAATCAATTTTTGTAAATGAACAATCTGTTGGATGTCCACCTATCATGTAGGTTTAATAATTTGTGGTTGATGCTACGATTCATAGTTGATATTGGTTCATTTTGAACGACCTGACCAAAACTGATCGAGGACATCTATTTGCCAAAAATTCAATTAGATCACGTGTGTTGTCCGCTGTTATGGCACTTGTTTTACATTAACATAAAATAATCCTACCGCACCTCAATCCAGATGGTATTTTCCAATATAATAGATTCATTTCATTTTGAAACTATTTCATAATAGTATAGGTTGATTTACAGCTTACCTCAGACAGATTGATCAGCTTGGATCGTGCAGACACGGGCAGACAGCTGGTTTCATGTGTATCAGGTTTATTAGTTCAGACAGAGCTGAGCACAGCTAAAACTCCACAAGGGTAGATCTCGGTTACACAGGCAGAGGTCAAACACGAGCATGGGATCATCCAAGAAGAGAGTAGAGTAGTGGGAGTCCAGGTGAGGGTCAGGGCAGGCGGCAGGCAATCAGAAAATAAGTAGGGTCAGAAACAGACGATCAGATCCAGATAGAAACGCTCGGCAATACAGGCAGGGTGGCACTAAACAATACTTTGCACAGAATGTAGATCTGTGCCTTGCTTAAGTAACAGGTGGGTGATTGTCAGATGAGTCAGCTGAGTGGCATCTGGGAAGTTTGCGCTGGGGCAGCTGGGAGATGTAGTATGTTCAACACTCTGGAGAAAAGCTCCCGCTGGTGGTCAGAGAGAAAGGGAGACAGAACTCTAGCTCCTGACAGTAGGAATATAAATCAATTAATTTATTAAGTGGATTCATTGTTACACCCCTTCAATCTTGGCATCGTTTGTTTGGTTTCTCCATATGAGGTTTTGTAGCACAATGGTGTTTGAACATTGCTTCAAAATCTGTTATTTTTGGACGGGATTTTACCAAGTGAAATCAATTCTTGTTTTAGGATCATTAACAAAAACCCAGTGTTTACCAGTGTTTTCACTGTATTATATGCAAAGGATATACAATTAGTATTCAGAAGATTTGACTGTGGTTGCTTCTGTTTTTGCTGGGTCTCTCATCAAAACAACGTCACAGTTTAAGTGGCCTTGGTCATCGTAAAGCAGCAGTGAATCTGACCTTGGGTTCTCTCCAGCTTTCCTCTTTACTACCCCCGTAATAATTTTTTCATGATAAACATTTGGTATTTAAATCCAACAGCTTCAAAATCTCCGCCGACCCCGTACAAGAATCAGGGATCGTCAACGAGGCTAAGAAGCACTTAAATTTGAAAGTCATCACTTTAGGGAGTTGCTTCTGGAACTGGAGTGGCCGACGAGGAACGCATTTCTAATTTTTTAACAGTGACCTTTTTAAGATGTTTGAATAGAATACACAGAATAATTAAAAAGGGGTGGACAGTTTAATCAGGATGATGAGTTCCATTGTGTGGTCAGAGACAGCCCCTTGCTGTCCAGTTTTGACTTCGTTTTGCTTCTCATTAGCTCTTCCTCTGTTCTCCCACTTTGAGACAAGCAGCCTGGGACTGCCACAACAAAGACTATGGAGCTGTCTAACTGTCAGTAACAGCACAAAGGGTCAAAATGTGTTCAGATGTGCACATTTATACACCTGCCTATACAATACCCAGCCAATTTAGTTGCTTTTCTTTGTTTTTTTTTTGTTCAGAAGTAAAACTTGTTTTTCTTTTTTAAATTAGGGTTATTTTACTCACGCAGACCCCAAAAGCTTTTAAGCATTCAGTCAATACATCACCTCTCCAGTTTATTCGTAAACTGTAAAAGTAAAGCCTAAGTGTGATCATTATTTTGTTGAATGTGTCCTACTGATTGGAAAATTGCCTGGCCAGCTCACTGAAGTGTTTTGCTGTGATTGGATCCAGTTGTCATTGCAGAGTAAGATATTGGAGTCCCGCCTGCCAGATTGCTCTTTCTCACTTTGATGTTGTGTGACAGTTCATATGGAAGGTTTCTATGTACTGTCTCCTATTTTTTTTTTCATTTCTAATTTTTTTTTTCTGGTAGGGTTTCTTAGGGCTACACATGCTTGTCGGGTTGTGCTACTTTTTTGCCGTGTGATAAATAGTGATAGCTTTTTGCTTCACTCTTCTTGTTTTTTTTAATCCCCAGACCTTTAAATATATATATATATTATATATATAATAAATATATATATCAACTTTGAAAATATCTGAAAAAAAGTATCATTAGTAGTTCTGGCCCCCCCGCCAAAAATCATGGCTGTGCTGTCATCCAAGTCAGCTGAGTAAGAGTCTTTTAATAACCAAACACAAATTGACAGACAAAGACCAAATGACAGTTGACAGTTGGGGGCAGATTGACAGACGAAAACTGAACTGAAATTGACAGACAAAAAATAAGATGCAGCAAACAGAAATAAATCTGATATTGTTATTATATAACACAAAACCTGCACTGTGGTTTTACTTGTCGCTTTTCTTTGGAGTGAGATGTGTTTTGTTGTGTGTTTTTTTTTTACTTCAATTTTCCAGAAATAGACTCCAGGGTTTTTGTTGAGTATCTTAAAGGTAAACTTGCACACAAAACTCTAATATTGCTGTTGAAAGTTAAAATTTTATTCTAAAATGTTGGATAAAAATATCCAAAACCAATTCCGTGCACATGCCCAAATTTATTATGATAAGAATCAGACACTTTTGTCCCCATTTTCCATTCATGCATTGTGTTTTTGTAATTTCCACCTGATGTTGGAGCCACTGGACGGGCTACTGTTGTGCTTGTACTCTGCCAATGCACCGCCTAATAGCTCCCAAATGGCCAGAGTGGCAGAAAATCTGCATGGCGTTGTTGGTCATTGAAAAGAGCTGCATAGACTCTGAGGGCTGCTTAATGACAAAGCAAAGCGAAAAAGGATATGCAGCCGCAGATGCTGTCAGGCACAGCACAACACATCCATGAAGACCCTCACCTGCTCTCTCCTCCTCAGTCACACATAATGCGTTCTGTCATTCATTTCTAGAAGAGTTTTTCATTTTTTCCAAATCTAGATAAAAAGCCTTTTTATTGAAGCTTAAGTCATAAATTTAATTTCATGCCATTTGTTATGGTGTCACATTTTGCTGCAAAAATAGGTATAAATGTGTTGAACGCAGAGTCTGAATGACTGCATCTTAGTCAAGGCGCTAAAGAGCTAAGCCGTTCCTCTGCATACTGCTCAGTCCTCAGCTGTGACCTTTCTTTTCCGCGCATCATTCACGATTATACTGCTGACATGTTGGCTCATGCCAATAATTTTTCATTGGAGGCAGTGTCAGCCGCATCATATTTTATCATCTGGATAAAATTGTGTTGTGTTTTCATGTGGGCTGTCCATAATTTGTATTTGTTTGTTTATGTGCCTCTTACAGATTAGATTTTGCATTTAATTTAACTCAGAAAAGAATCTGAGCACAAACACAATCTGGCGTCGGCGGAGGGAAAGAAAAAAATGTGAAAGAAGCAATAGGTTAAAAAAGCATAAGGAAAAACTGTTGCTGCACTGTGTGTAAAACAAGTGATTGAGGACTGTGCCCGAGCAAAATTAATGCATCTATTGATCACCCTGTCGTCACTGACTAGGAGCACAATGATCACACAGGAAAATCTTACAATAATGTTCTGTATAAATACAGGATCTGTTCTGGCTCTTAATTATAGGGATTATTGAAAATGGATACACCCCATTTTAATGCTGATTTTAACAGCTGTTAATATGAGCGAAAATGCTTTTCATGCTTAATCAAACAGTCTTCAGAGTGCTGCCGTTACCAAGTGCAGTGTGCACTTTGTGGCTCTCCGAGCATACAATTTAAAAAATATGAGAATTTTTGAGTGTTTTGGCAGCGAATAACAAAATGGACCTTGTAATAAAAGCCGCCGTTTAAGTGATGCTCTTTTATGTTAAAGATTAAACAGCATGGAGCTACTTTTTTCTTCTTCTTCTGGACTCAACGGGCATGTAACTGATGTTGGATTAACATAATAACAGTGGTTTCCTCTAACAATAGAACAATAGAAACAAACCTTTTTGCCTCTGTCACGTTAAATTGAAAGGCTAGATTTTACTTATCAGGAAAAACAAAGATTATCTACCAGGACTTACACAAAAACATCTACACAAGCAAACAACAAATCCTGTAATTGTGTTTACTGTACAAAAACTAACCGTAAAATTCAATTATTTTGTTAGAAACTTGCAGCTTTTATAGAAAAAATAAGGAAATAATATAAAGCGTATGCTGCTACGAAATTTAATTCCGTGTACAGCCAAACTGAAGATCTCTACTAAAGAAATTTTGACATAACTTTGATACTTTTTTAAAGTTTGTAGTCCCACTCTGATCATCTTTTGATGATAATAAGGATTATGCCACTTTAGCCAACATTAAAACTTTGTAGAACATAGTTTCTGCAGAGCAGCAGTAGCTTATTTAAAATATGCATACAGTTTGAGCCAAATGTCAGCTTAGACAACGAAAACAGACGGACATGGATCTATTCGTCTGCAAGTGGATGCATCAGAATAGAGCGGTAGCTTCTATGTCACAACTACAATCTTTTTCAAACAGCTTTTGTTTTGTCTTCTCCTGATTTGCAACGTTTCACATAAAGAAACACTCAATGAGGCATTTTTAAGCTTAATTTTATTAATATATGTCTTCCATCGTCAGAAAAAAAAATTAAAAAATCATATTAAAAACACAATTTTCATTGGAGTGGGTCTTTAAGGCAAAAACATTATGTTAATAAGCTAATCTTACCTTTATGTCTGACTTTAATCCTGAAATGAGGTCAAAAGGATACATCAGTCCCTGAAAAATCTTAATCTAATTATCAGTAGGGGTGTGTTTTGGCTGGCGATACCATACATACCGCTCACGATGCGATATCTGTTGCAATATATCCCAAGAATGTTCCTGGACAATTTTTTACCATTTTTTAAAGAGTATGTCTTAAAAAAAGCTCTACCTGAATCTTCATTCATTGTAATAAAATTGTAAAATTCATTTCATCTAATGATCACAACATCAACCACTGCAACTGTATCTCATTAACATGTTGCTTTGAAGGTGTTTTTTTTTTTTTTTAGTAAATTAAGTCATATTTGTTCTTAAAATGAACAAATAACATTGTCTGTTTCCACAATTAAATATTTTCCAGCATAAGAAAAAGAAAGTGGAAAACAAAAGGACACGAATAAATAATTAAATATCAGCATGTCTGCATTCTAAATAAAGTATTGCGATATATTTCCAAATCACTTATTTTCCTGCACCCTTAGTTACTAGTGTCCTCACAATGTTTCAGTACAACCCTTTTACTAAAACACCACCAATACAGCATGATAGTACAGCCTACACCTCTCATTACAACCAGTGTAAATATTACAACACCCATAAACGGCAGATCTGAGACTTTTCTGACTCCAGGAGGATGTTAAATGTAAAAAATAAAAGGTTTAACGGGTTTGCCAAAATAAAAGTGTTCCAATCTAAAAAGAATATCTCCAAATGTCAAAGGTTTATATCCAAACAAACCGTAAAACTTGGCCTACAGTCTGTCTCTCAGACCCACAAGCTTTCTGGTTGGTGTTTAGTTATGATGCACAGTTTTAGCATTACTCACAGTGATTCGCAAAGCATTTACTGGCCTGCTTGGGTAAAGAACAAGTTTGAGTGAATCTGCCTTTGCCTGATTTTGGAATGTTTGTTGCTTGAAGGTGGAATTAGACCGAGCGGTTTGATTGACTATGATTGACACCGGCTCCTTCCACTTCAGCGAGTAATTTATTTGGTCTAATCCAACCTTTTTGCGGCGGCACTGCAGGTGTGCCACTGCTGAGCCGACATTTATGGTCGCACAATAACCGAAAAATGTGTTTTTTTGCACCTACACGCTCTACATGGGGTACAGAACTGCCATGAATTTGGACCACTGCCTGTGCTTTCACCTTGACTCATTAAAAGAGATCTCCATATGACGCACAGCTGGAAAAAGTAAAAAAAAAAATCATAGCAGAGGAAAAAAAAAAGTTTTCTGCTTCTGCAAGTAAAAAAAAAGAAATAAGCAGAGGCTCAAGCAGGTAAAGTCCTTCTTTTACTATTCATTTTGTGACTTAGCAGCCCCCTCACCCACCCTCACCCTGTCATGTTATCACGCAATAATGAAAAGTGTTGACAGATTCATTTCCTTACCGCGACTGCCGAAGACCGTTTTGCGATTTCTAATTGATAGCTACATGCAGCAATTTTGTTGCGCTTGTGGATTTTATTGCGCTTTTAATTAGGCCAACTTTGACCTTCTCTTCTCTTTGCATTTATATTGCTCCAAATGATTTTCACCTCCTTTCCTCATTAGCTTTTGTTAAATTAATTCCATTGGCTACAACATCCATACATACATGGTGTGAAATGAGTAGACATTCAAATAAACTCATACATATATTATATATCTATGCGTGATCAGATAGTCTTTGATGTGAGTGGGCTTTTTTTGAAGAGAACTGAAAAAATCTAAAACAGTAAATAAAAATTATTGTATATTTTTTGCAAACAGTGGCATGATAACAAAGAGGGTTAAGCTTCATATTGTCAGGGATAGACTGCATTACACATAGAGAAATACTGAAGTGAATAAACACAGCAGAGTGTCAGCTGATGAGGTGTTTAGTAATAATTTAGACTTCATCCACCAAGTTAATACAAAACTTGTTTGCTAACGTCTACCGCTCGCAGCGAGAAAGCCAAGAAAATTCTGTAACCTTTGAAACGCTGAACTCCAGCTATGATTTCTGATTTAAGCTGAGACAGTGTGGCAAGCGTTTGCTGGCTCAAAGCGACAGAGTCGCTGTCAAACCTGGCAGTTGGCTGTTTACAATGCCGCTGAGGGGTGTTTTGAGCTTTAGAGCATTTGCATGCTGTGAAAATCCTTCATCTTAACAAGGACAATTTTAGTTTTATCATCTTTAAGAGAGCGCTTTTGGAGAAGCTCATTTTACTCCCCAAGTTAAAGACAGGTTTTCATTCATTGCACAAAAATGGCTGCGATGAGGTGCAGGTGAGAGAAAAACTGCTCCAGTTAAACACTTTTTTTTTTTTTTTGCTGGAGATGTTTTTTTCTGTTGAAAGTGACCCGTGCTTTGCATTTTGAAAATGGGCTTTTCGGATTAAACAAACATGGCATCTTGTCCAGCTTTGACCTTAACAGTCAACTAAAAAAAAAAAAAAAACTGTTTACATCTAAAGATGTTTAAGCTCTGAAAATAAGCCACGCTGTTAACGTTAGAATTTACTTTAGAAACATACAAATTGGTTCTAACAATGAGGGGATGTGAAAAGGGGCGAGCAAAACAGGATCAAGCAATTAATTTGCATAAAGTTGACAGGAGGTGAAAAAGGAAAATAAACAAGAAATATCTATGAAGACATTAAAAATAAATTGTAGAGATGGATTTAATAAAATTTGGGGCAATAAAACTATGTGTGGTCCTTTTTATTGCTGCAGAGAAGACAGTCAGAAAGTGGACATTTATTAAATTATAAGCCTGTTTTGACCTTCATTCTGGCTTTTGTTGGAGATGGAAAAGCTTGTATTTTGGTCGGACCGTTTCATCTCTCCACCCTTTTTGCAGTATTAGTCTTTATCTGCTTGGTTGACTCTATAACTGTAACACTGTTTAATTTCCTTACCTGCTTAATTGAAATTCACGTCTCTTTTCCAGATATGTCTTCCTGTTGTGTGTGTTTTGTGCATGTGTGTGTGTGGGTGTGCGGTTGGGGGCGGATATTAGTGAAAATGTGTTTTCATTCTGAAAGTGGCAAGTGATGGACAGGATCTCCCAGACAATGCCCTCCTCCCGCCATCCTCAGTCTTTTTTGTCCACTTGTCTTTCAGACACCTTTCAACCTTGTCTCTTCTCCTGTGCACCATTCCTGACTCTCCCCCTTTTTCTTTTTTTTTTATTTTTTCCTGTGGAGCTTGATAAATCGGATGCTAAATTTAGAGTCATATTTTTCAAAGTCACCAGGACTAGAAAAAGAGACAGAGCACACACAACATAACATCTTTAATCCACGTTTTATCATCCCTGATAAACGGGAACTTGTGGCAGAAACCCCGTTTGAATTTTTTAACTTTGTCTGTCCTCCAATCAAACAGCACAGGCCACCTCCTCTTGATAGAGGGCTACATTAAAGGGACGGCTAAAATCATTCAGCTTGGCGGCCTTATGCTTTATAAAATTAAGGCTTGTTGATATTCAAATAGGAAGATCCCGTCTTTTGAAATTACAGCTGCAAATGTGGGCTGTTCATCCCTTTCCTCCCCCTATTTCCTGGGATTCTTTGTTAGACCTAACATCATTTGATTACAATATGGCAGCCACAGGACCAAAATTATGTGTGTTCACTCTGGAGTGGCTTCAGCTGCACCTTGCGAGCTTGGCTCATCTCATTTTTATGAAGCCTTATTAGCCACAGGCTAACACATTAGCCAATAAAAGCTATAAAGCACAGCAGCCAACTCTTAAAAAAAAAAAAAAAAAAAGGCTGTAATCTGGAGCACCACAACACATCTATTTATTCAGCCACAGTTTAGAGACCAATCCAGGCAGGAAGTAAAGTCAAAGATGATCTAGAGCAGTGCTCCCCAATCGTTGGGTCAAGAACCCATAGGGGCCCGTGGGACCGATTGTACCGGGCCTCAGAGAAGTAAAACATGACCTACATTTTTTTTAGGTTTTATTTATAATCTGATTTTGAAGGAAGTTTGGTTTTGGAAAACTACTGAATCCCCCCTCTACCACATCTGACTAATTTTTGCCAAATGTCATCTGCTGCTTTCTTAAAGTGGCTACACCAAATTTAAACCTCTGAACTAGCAAAATTTACAAATAATAATGGAAAGTTTCTTTTTGCAGTAAGGAAACAGAAGAGCCCTGGACTTCAAAATAAAAGAAAGCTGTATTTAACAGACAAAAACCAGAAGTCTTTACTCCAAAAATCATAACAGTTGTTCCTTCAAACCATTCTAATAATGCATAATAGTCTATAACCGTCTTTCTAATGTTACAAGGATACTACTGATAAAGTTGTTCAAATTATTTATTTTTTTAAATACCTGTCTTAGCATCCATTTGAATTATTATTATCATTTTTTGATATTTACCCATTTCTGGACGCCTCCCCCGGGAGGTGTTCCAGGCATGTACCACTGGGCGTTGGCCCTGAGGAAGACCCAGGAAACACTGGAGAGATACGTCAGAATCCTCAGGGTCCCCTAGAGGAGCTGGAGGAAGTGACTGGGGTGAGGGAATTCTGGGCATCTTTGCTTAGACTGCTGCCCCTGCAGCCTAGTCTCGGATGAGCAGAAGAAGATGGATGGATGGATACGTGGGTGGATGGATGGATGGATAGATGGATGGATGGATAGATGGATGGGTGGATCTTTATCTCTCGCTCCTTAAAAGTTGGACGATGATGAAGTTGGCATCTGATTTTTTAGCTTCCACATAGACAGTTATGGGTTAAGCCAAAATCTGTATCACATTTTGATGGCTCCTACATGAAAAAAAAAATTAAAGCATCTTTAAAAATTTTTTTTATAAGATAAAGTTACACTTTGCCCTCAAAAGTTAAGGGGAACTTGGAGCTTAAGAAAAAAAAATCAGACACTTTCTTCAGCCTCGTATTGACCGGTCCGTGAAAATATTGTCTGACATGAAACCGGAATCACTGATCTAGATTGTTCACATAGGAACGTGGAGGATGCAGCATAACCTTTAGCTACAAACTGTGCATCCATTTATGTGTTTCTACACTCCCATTAAGGGTCTTTGGGGGGTTGCAGACTAAAACAGCTGTTGCTTGGTGTGAGGTGGGATTTACCCCCAGACGAGTTGACAGTTCACCATGGGGCCATGCAGAGATAACCCGCCTTACTGGTTGAGAATAAAGGAAAAGGAATTACCTGCAGAAAACCCACACAGGCACAGGATGCAAAACCTACCTGGGATTCACACCAGGAACAAGCCAAACCTTTTAGCAAAATGTGTCAGAATGTCTGAAAGGCTGTGAAAGGAGATTTTTGGTGTCAAGACGGATTAGAAAGGATGGGAGAATTGTTCTGACTCACAGCTATACTAGAAAGGTCCTCGCGTGTTCACAAACTAATGTGAAATATTGTATTAATGAAGAATGTGTTTTCAATGTCATTAGTATAACAGGATTTGTAATGTGTTGTTATTGTAAAATGATACTATCAGAGCATCTGGAGCTGTTTGTTTGATAAGGCCCGGGGTATGACCAACTCAGCTATATGGGTCAGCCTGAAAAACAGAACATTGTGTGTTAATCTGCTATAATTTCTTAAGACTCACTCGGCACACATAGCTAGGGACAAAACTTTGCAGTTAGAAAACTGTTATTCCATCAGTGCATTGTAGAAAATGGAAAATTTGGTGAAAGAGATTTACTCTTTTCAATTACCCATGAATTTGTCACCTTTTCTTGCCCGTTCTTTAAATGTTTTCTCTTTTGGTTGGCAGTAAAAGTCCTCCCCTTATCCTTTCTCCCCTGTTGCTGTTTCTTTCATTTTGTTTTTATTAAATATGAACAGAGGAATCTTTCCCCCTGTGCAGTACAAGTGACTTCCTGCAGTGGCACTCCATCAGACGGCACCAGTTTTTTTTTTTTCTATTTAGAAAGGGAGTCTGTAATTAGTTTGCCATTTGGATTCTCTGTGCAATTACCTGCTAGATTACAGAACATTTCAGGTATTTTTAAGTAAACATTGCCAGTCTGTTTGGAAATAACGCCCTAAGAGTACAGTGTGTTACGATAAAACACTTCAATTGGGTGCTATTTGATTAGTTTTTTTTTAATAATAATCAGAAATCCCTTCTCATTGGTAAATATCTGTCATGAGGGTATAGAAAAACTCTATGGACACATTTTCTCAGTTGCTGTTCTCACTGTTCTCCTCATTGTTGCATTATGTACAAACAAGCTGCTTACATAACTGATTGTTGGCTAGAGTAGTGAACCATCACACCACGTAAAGGAGCTGGGCTCTACGGCACGCTTGTAAATTTGAAGGGACATCCCACAATTGTTTATTATATAAGAATGAATTAGTTTATGTCCTCGTGACATGCACTTGTACTGGGGTTGACCTGTATGGGTGCTGCAGGTTTTTGGGTTTATCCATGGAGGGTCGTAGATAGGAGGGGGTGCATCTGAAAGGGAGCGCAGGTGTGTTTTGCAGATCTCTTGTGGCTCGTACAGAAACTTTAAAGATAGTCATGAAAATGAAACGTACCATTATTGTGCCCGTATCAGTAAAGTATCAGTAAAGATTGGGGGTGTGCCAAAGTATCGATATTGCGATATATCATGATATTTAGCGCAGTGATTGATCCTCGATGGGTTTTCACCAAGTGTCGATCTTTTATTTTTATTTTAAGAGGCTGTAAAACGTTATTATCCTTTGGCGAGATGTTTTTTGGAGATTGCATTGCAAGACTGACTGTCATGAGCACCAATGTCCCTGGCAGCTACTTGAATTACTTAATTTTTATTCTGTTGTTTACAACTATTTTGCACTAAGTAGTGGACCTGCTGTTCATGTTCACTATTGTTAACACTGAATTGTAAAGATAATTCCCACTGACATGGTGTCAATGCTTGTCAAAGACATAGCATTACTGATTTCAGCAGTGTTGCACAAAAGTGTCTGTTATTTGTTGTGCAAAATAAGACACAAGTTGTTTATTATGATTGCGTTCAAGGTAAAACATAAATAAGGATATGTTTTCCTAGAAAAAATATGTGTTCTCCTATATAATGTAAGTTATTAGATATGATTTTTACTAATTATCGCAGTATCACAATATCATCAATATCGTGAGCCATGTATTGCGTATCACATCATGTGATTCCCAGCCCTAGGAAAGATAATGTAAGTTACTCGCACTTATGACCTATAGGTGATGTTCCAATCGTTACTGAGGTGTGTGTAATAGATTCTTACTGATTGTACGCACTGGGTGTGCACATGAAACGTGCACCCTTGAACAGCACTAATGGGCTTCATGTGCAAAGCCCAGGTTTCGGGGGATTAAAAATAAAAACCATGCATTACGTGCCAGCATCTCACTAAACCTTGTGGTTTTTTTAAGTATTTGCCTTAACCTGTTCCCCGCAGCATCCCCATAGAAAAAAAATGTGCACAAACATTTTCGTTCTATGACTGCAATGTATGACTTTAACATTTCCTGCTGGCCGCCTGTGTACAGATTTGCTCGTATCCACCAGTAAAGGTAGTTGTGACTAAGGCTTTAACTTAAGGGGAGCAGCTTGGGTTATAAAGCAGCTTGTTTCAAGTTGTGTTCGCAACCAACTCCCTCTGAGCTGTGGGATCAAGCAGACATGAGGGTGGCATAAAAACTCTGACGTCTGACATTTCCTGGTCTGTGATCGATGAGCTTCCTGTCAGCTCCTTCACTTCAGGCAAGTCCTCCTTCACCGCAGAGGAGTCTCTGGGACGGCATTGTTTTTCCCGTCCTTCCCCTGCACCACTTCTCTCTGTGTTAAAGTCCCGAGCTGCATCACATGGCTGATGCAAATCAAGACAGATATAAATTATCATAGGAAAAAGGAATCTACATTGAATTGCTATACATCACCACACTAGGTTTCTGCAACAGGTTTGTTAACTCGCGTTGATTGCATTGAATATGTAAATTTAGAAAGGATGCATGATTGTGGTGCAACTAAAGTTTCTCTTTAATGGCATCAAAGCATTTCATTTGCATTCTTGCCATCTTGTGTTGCAGTGATGAAACACTAATAACCATGTAGCTCTGTGTTTTGTTTTGTTTTTTCTCCTTCAATTCATGAATATGCTTTAAAGTCTCAGATCATCCCAATGCGAGTGGTGCAGCACAGATCTGTTGGGACTGGCTGGATCCGAACTTGATTTAAAGCTGTTGTTTGGGTTGTTTAAAGTGAATCTCTGTGATTATCCTTATTTTTGCTCTAATTTGTTTTTTTAAATCTCTGGATTAAATGTGATTTCTTATGTAGGATGTGTGCATGAGTTTAGTTGAGTAATTATAAAGATTTGCACTGTTACATAAAATCACAGTAGAGCACGGCTGAAGAATTTTAAGCATCTATTGTGATGTAGATGTTGTTTTTTTTAACGAAATAATATAAATGTTTTGTTTTCATGGATGTTTACACTGTAAAGATGATTTTTGTGTTCATGAAGCTACAATCACACCGGCCTTGGCAACGCCTGTAAAAGCAATCACTTCTAATTGAAAGTCTAGGGATGTATTTAGACTGGACACATTTTTTACAATTAAAGTCAAATGTGTCAAAGTCAAGGCCCGGGGGCCAGATCTGACCCTCCAGGTAATTATATCCGGCCCTCCAGATCATTTTTATTTTATTGTTATTAATTGCCCGATGTTATCTTGCGCTTATTTCTAACTTGTATAATTTTGACAAAATATATTTTTATAGAGCATAAAATATTGAAAGTTTTTTAAGTGGAAATTGATTTATTCTATAATAATATTCATACCTATTTTTATTCATAGTAATGTTAAAAAGTTACGTTTTTAAAGTTTTAAAAATTGAGTTTTAGTTTGTTCAATAAATGTGTATCCTGTTCGGCCTGTGACCTGAGGTGTGTTTTGGATTTTGGCCCCCAGTGTGATTTAGTTTGCGTAAAGTGAACCAGAGTTTGTTTCCCCAGATAATCCAGAACAAATTCTAAGTTTGAACACACGCAAGCTTCTGTAGTACCTGACGTTGATACAAACGTTCAAAATTGCCCTGCGAAATACAATGTTTCTACAAAGTTAAATTATCCAGGAAAGGATTCTAAATCACAGGACTTCCATTTCCTGGTCAATTACTGAAGAGATCTTTAGTCATGTGATTTTTGTATGCAAGCTTTGGTTTGGAACAGAAATGTCCACTTGACGGTAGTCTGAATACAGACCAAATACAAGGTTCAGGACTCGATCTGGAACAGATTAAGCTGACTCGGTCTGGACCAAACATTTTTTTCCAGTCTGAATACACCCAAAGTAAACATGCGTCTCTGACTTCTGTGTTCTAAAGTCCCGTGTAGACACGTAGCTACGCACATTTTTAAGGGCATTTTTGAGTACAAAATGCACGACCACTTTGATAGTTAAACCATGTTGAAACCTCGACCAATGAGGGACTTGAAATGTGGTAGTGATGTTTGGATGGCCTCCTTTTTAATTCATTGAATTCCCAACCGTTTAATAACTGATCATGGAGGCGAAATTAATAATTGCACTTTGGGCCTGGTCAGAATGAAACAGCACCAACCAAGTCTTTAACATATCTGAGTAGAGCTGTAGAAAGATTCGTGAGATTTGCACAGCTTCGACATTTCACACCAAGCACTATTATCATGTAGCGACAGTCCAGTGTGAACAACATATGGTAAATGGGCGTTCTAGAATGCGCTAAAATCTGTGTGAACGAGGAATAAGAATGACGTTCAACACAGTGCTACAAAAAAGGGTCATAAATTTTGTTATTTTTATATTTTCTAATAAAGACTTGAGGCTTTTTTAACTTTGTAATCCACCTTTTCCAAACATCTCTGCGGTGCCTCTCACCAGCCATCCCGGTGGTTCTCAGTGAAGATTGATGTCTTATTAAAATAGACCACAGCCAGGCAACCAAGGTTTTTTTTCCTCTGTTAGTTCCTTAAAGAAGCTGGTCATTGCAGTTTTCGGTGAAGTGACAAATTCGTCTTAGACTTCCATCTGCCTACCTCAGCTGCATTTTCCATTTGAGGAGACGATGATGGTTTAGTATCATCATAAAGCGATACATCATCCAGCACAATAGATAATAATAAATAAACATGTTTGACCAAAGTAGGCAGGCTGGGGTTCATGTCAATTTAATCCAGTTTCTAGGATTATTTCCGAAGAAAACAATGCTAGAGGTAGTGTGAACACCTTTCTGAAACATAAGTAAAGCTGACAGCAGATTGTTAGTTTCCTCTAAGGGTGTTTTCACACAGTTTGAACATGTAACACCTTTATATGGGTTTGCTTTGCTTTCACATTGCACTTTTAAGAGTGGATCAAACTGCCCGGGAGCATCGTGCAGTTACAACAGCTGTTTGTTCTAAAATGAGCCCTCACAGTGAAAAAAATGAGCAAGAGGAAAACCTAACTAACCCTTTGACTGTCATAAATGTACCACATTCTTACGCCTCATCTTCTTTAAAAATAACATTTTTTTAAATAATTTTTCTTGATCAAATTGCACAGTACTTATTTTATTTAATTTGCTCTATTCGATCCACAGACTCATAGGTTCTGCTTGTTTTTGATACAAAGTTCTGGTCTTCAGCAAACATCTCAGAGTGAATTATCTTTAAATGGTATAAAAGCTTCATTAAATATGTCTCAGTGGAAAATTAGAGATTCATACAACTAAAAAATCAGAGTGAAATATGTATGTACCTGGAACTAGGTAGTCACAAGCCTTTAACCCTCAAAGTCTTGAGCTTTGGCTCCAGTGTGTACATTCTTTTGGCTACCATTTCTCTTCAACTTTTAAAAGAAATTAACATAATTACGGATTATTCTATCATGGAGAAAAGCAGCTTCGTGCTGATAAGTTGCTGACACTTTACGGTAGTAAGTGTGCACAGCTGATACCCATAGATGTTTTGATTCGTGTTGATTGCGTGACCGGTCAAGGTGTTACAGTATATCAGTAGCAGCATTTCCATTAATTATGAAATTTCACAAATTGGATTTACTATAATACATTTGCTTAATGGAAAAGCAACAATTTTGAAAAACCTGGCATTTATTGAAAAAAAGGTTTTTGCGCTTGGATGAGGTGATTTTTGGGGTGTATGGGGTGCAAATGGTAATCATTGGTCCAAGCTTATGAAATATATTACCATGGAAAGAATTACATTTCATAATATTATTGAATGTTATTCTGTATGATTACTTCCTCAATAATTTGTCACTCTTTTTGTCTTTTGATACAAAAAAAGCTAAATATCTTCAGCTAACATTGCTTGTAGGCAGACTTTGAGTCATGCCTCTTTTTATAAGAGGAAGATTTTTATTAGCAAAGTGTCCCAGTTTTATCTGCAAAGCCAAAAAGAAAAAAAAAGAGTGGGGGCCGGCAGGGAAGAATTCTATTGCCAACCTGGGGGTTACAGTGGACTCAAAATATGCGATCTGTGCCCTCATTTATCACAATAAAGGAAAATGTAAGCCGGTGCAGAGATATAGCTCACTGACGCTCTTAAGTCGCTTTTAGACATCAATGGGGGTCTTTGGCTTAGAAAATCACCCTCCTTTGGTAGTGAATTATCTGTGATGATAAAAGAGGTGTGCAAAAACACCTGTTTCCTTTTATATTTAAATTTAGCAAATAAAGGTGGCAGAGCAGGTAAAAACGAGGCATTTCCTGTTCATTTGAGAAATGCTGCTCTGAAAGTGTTTGGAGATTAACGGCGCACTGCCTGCAGGTGCAAAAAATAAAAATAAAAATGGATGCACCGATATTTTTTTTTGTTTGTTTGTATCCTTAAGATGATAATCACAACATTATAAAAGTCCTCAGGATTAACTGTTCACCGAAACGTGACCTATTTAAAACATGGGAGGAAATCTTACCCACAGACAGAGGAGCAGCAGCCAGGTGAAGCAGGTGGTGGAAGACAGAGAGCATTATGGAAATTCAGACAGGATGAAACCATGACCCAGATCTAAACTCTGAAGCCAGATATGTTATTCAAATAGTCACAGGAAAGAGAAAAGAGGAGAATCAGAGACAATTATTAAGCTGTTTAAAGCAATGCAAATGAAGAGAAAACAAAATACATTTTTTCCTTCATCAGAAAGAGTTTGGGTTTTTGATCAGGAATCAGACAAAAGCACAGGAAGTGTCCTTTTCTTTGTCTTTCTTGTGGGTTATTGTTTTCATAGCCTGCAAGGACAGTGGATGTTTCTCTTTCTCCTGGGCGGGGCCTGGAACCTCTGATATGAAACGGAGGATGGAGCAGAGTAAATGCCAGCACCATGCTGAGTTAGAGCCATGAAGGCCTTTTGACTCGGTTGCCATGTTACTGACCCCTCGGTCACAGGTATCCGTGTCCTCAGCCTCACAGATGGAGGGAAACTCTTGTGACACGGCAAAGAGGAAAGCGCTGGGGAGGAGGAGAGGCAAAGTTCTTCCCTGACAGCTCAGGGGATGAGTGGAGGTGTGGAGGAGGCTGGCCTGTGGATGGCAGGTGGTCCGAGCTGCAGCTGTCTTTCTGTCTTTCGAACCAGTCTGAAAGGATAACAAGACTGGCAGAATTAAAACCAAGCACAGCTTTTTCTCTGGAGGGCTCCAAGGCACATACTGTCCAGGGATTTGGTCTTCTTTCTATCAGGGAGACTCAGTGATGCAGATGAGTTTTAAATAAACGGCAAAACAGTGTTTTAACATGTTCTTGTGACATTTTTTTCTGATGATGGATGACGTAAAGAAAACTAGGCTTAAAAAGCATTTCTGATGATATTTTTATTCTAATTGTTGTGAATCAGAGGCAGATGAAAAAAATAAATGTTGAAAAAAGTTTGTAGCTAAAGAAGCTACAATCAGCAGGCTCTGCTCGAGTGTGCCCACAGTCCCATCCACAACTCAGACGTGAATTTCCAATAAACTACATCAGAAACTATGTACTACAAAATGACAGATTTTTTGATTTTGGCTAAAAATGACATAAATCATCCTTAAAAGACAACTGAGATTGCTTTTACAATAGATCAAAAGATGATTGGAGTGGGAGTTTAGCATAGTCTTGTTAGTAAATGGTTCTATGGTACCGCCTCGCATCTGGAAGTTGATGTGAAGCTGCACACAAATACTACGAAGATGTGTAGAGCAGCTAGCGGGAGAGTGGGAGGGCAACCGAGGTAGTTCTCGAGTGATTTATGAAGACATGTGCAAATGGTGACAATGTAGGTGGAAGACAGGTGTCTATGTGCATTGGGAGGGTTAATCTACAAGATTATATTACCAGTGTTCAGTATTACAGAGGGAAAAAAAGTCTATTCCTTTCAAGTTGAGTTCCTCCTGCATTCCACAACCGTGTTGCAGATCTTACGACGAGCTGTTTTTAATGTTTCAACGTGCCTTGCCACTAAATGTCAAGCAGCATGGGAAAAGATGCATATTTAAAATGTTAAAGCTGCAAGTGTTATTTACACTTGTGGTGACTATCGGTACAAAAGCAAATGTTGTAGATGAATATTAATGGGAACAAAGCTAATATGTTTGGGTTCTGCTGCCACATTCTTAATAAATAGGCATATTTTTCATTACCTGCAGAGGAAAAAAAAAAAACAAAAAAAAAAAACAACAACAACCATTGAAGACATGCATTTTATGAGACAGAAGATGTTTAAGTTTGTCCATCATCGGAATTCGAAAAAATAATTAGATCAAATATTTAGATACAAGTTTCACCCAAATAATAGAAGAAAGAAATGAAGAAACGGAGGCCCTCAGGGGTACACATTTTACCTCAATTCCACTCCTGTCAGGTAAACATGAAGCTGATGGGTACGTGCTGCAGCTGAAAGAACGCCACCCAGGCAGGCGGTGAAACAAGAAAGAAAAAGGAGGCAACTACTTACATGGAAAGAAAAACAAATAAAATTGAAAGATGTGTAATTTGTAATGTTTTTCCTCTCTGTGAACAAATATCGTCACGAAGCCTAACACCAGGCTGATGAAATTAATGTAATAAAACACATTACGGATGTCTTTTGCATCTCCGTCAAATGATTGATCTTGTTGATCAGCATTTATTGGAACTGGGTAGAGAATCTAATGGAATAGATGCCAGGCAGCTCAGTTTTGCGCTAAAGTACCTCTAATTGTGTGCGTGCGGTGGTTGTATGTGGTTCTGTGGGAGTCTGGATTGCGCCTATGAATGATGAATGTGAAAAAAACGACTTGCACAGCAGAGAGGTTATGGTGTGATTCTTCTCAGGTCTATTGAAGAGCGCGGGGCTTTGATCCGTGACCCATTGTGAGTGTAAAAATCAGAAGTGCTCAGCCTTTTCTTTGATAATGCTATGGTAAATAAATTCCACATCCCTCTTGCTTATTATACCATACATAGTTATGGCTCAGACGGTGCCAAGCCTGAATGCTGGTGATTCTTACACAGCTCCAGGTAAAGATTTTTTTTTCACTGTGAATTATTGCAAAGCAGAGTCATCCGCATTCTTCTGATGTTAATGCACTGCCTACACATGGTCGACTTGATTAAGTATTGGTCTGTTATTGCTCGTGATGGCCTGCTAGTGTTATTGGGCAGATAAGTCGAAGTTAACTGAGCCAGAGTGTGTTTACCGCATATTGTCCGTCGGTCTGAGCCGAGGTGCTCGGGGAGTATTTAGTGCTTTGCTGAGCTTGTAAGAATTATTACCGAGGTTCAATATTCTGCATTTCCCCTGTTAGAGAGCGGGAAGGAAAATGACAGGGCAGGTGGAGGAGCACGGAAAAAAGGCTGAGCAGTGGAAGGAGTCTTGTGTTGTTGGCAACCACGGGCTATATCAGAGCAGCCTACAGAGACGAGCGTGCTCCGTCTCAAGCGTCGTTTGCAGCTTAAACAAACAGGTGTGATGCAAGGGCCTCTCAAACAAACACGGCCGCTCTTCAAAAAGGAGACAGGAAGACACCAAGCAGGGGCGGAGGGAGGAATTAATGGGAGAAGCATGGGCAGTCAAGAGTAAAAAAGTGAGAAAAAAAACAGGAATGTAAATATTCTTTTTATGCTTTTTTTTTCTTGCCAAGTAGTCCTTTTTTTTTTTTTTTTTTTTTTAAATTTCCCTTGTCTGCAGCCTTTGTTTTTGGGCTGTAGGGGTTCACACTTTTGAAGAAACTGCAAAAAGGCTCTCCTTTGACATTCTCACATCTTTCTTTTTCCTTCTTTTATTCTTTTTCTGAGTTTACCTTTGCGGTAATGGAACATCACCTCTAAACCAGAAGTCCAAGAGTTAGCAGATCTTTGGCAGGTGGTTTAAATCCTCAATCAACACTGCACACATCTTAAGCATAGATCACCTCAGTCCTTAAGGATAGGTATGGACTATTTGCAGGTGAAAAATTACAAAACTTGTGTTTGCAATGCAGGTGGCTCACTTAAATTATTGTGGTTGTAGGCTGCTTGGTGAGCTCATAGAGCAAAACTGTTCACACACGTGTACAACAGGTTGTAGTAAACGCAACACACAATAATAAGTAAGGGAGAAGTAAATGAGACCACAGTGTGTTGACAGATTTTTCTTTTTATTGACCCCCCCAAATCCTGCTAGGGGTCTGTTACAGGAGTGCTGTTCCCGTAATAAGAGACCATTCCCTGCATCCTCCTTGAGTGCTGCCTAACTGAAATTTGGAAATTAGACAGTCAAAGCATAGATTGTGAGGGTATCCTTTGAGTGTAGGGCCTTATCCTCTAAGAACTGAAAAAAACAGCCAATATTGATCAATCAGGAAGGATTTGAACATGTAAATATTCCAAAATACTGCAGATGTGGAAATTTAAATGGTAAATGGCGTGTACTTGCTATCTTTTTAGGAGGCCCAAACCTTTTTACAGTCACAGTCCTCTTCACCCACGTACACATTCACACACTGGCTCTGCTGCCTAACACTGGTGCCAAAATTAAAAAAATGGGGCTAAGTTGGGTTCAGTGTCTTGCCCAATGACTCTTTGACACAGACAGGATGGGAACCAAATCTACAATTTTTTTCCCTAAACTTACCCTTATTAAGACTAATTGTTAGTCAGTTTATATTACCTATAATGTAAAAAGAAAAGATGCTTATTTGGTCCTATGCAAGATTACTTTGTTAAGATCTCACCTTTTTTTTTTAAGTAAAACAATTAAAAGCGTTTGCTGCAACACAAACACTTACCATGCTTATTGCAAAAGCTGTTCTCTATTAAGGTTCACAATGGAGTTAATAACACACAGTGGATGCATCTGTTCTTTTTCGTCGCTGCACAATATTAAAGTTGTTTTTAAACTCATTTGTGAGTGTTGACAGTTTCTAATGTGTTAGTCTTAAGCCAGCAGCAGTCTGAGTTTAGAGTGATTTTCTAGCTGAATGCACTTGTAGAGGCCGCACACAAGCAGCCATAATCTAATTGACTTTATTGTCTTTGCTTTGTTTTTTCCTGTTTGTTACATTCTTTCCCCTTTCTAGGTATTTTTCCTAGGAGCTTGGCTAGACTTATAGTAAACACATCCCTGTGTGTTTTAAAAAGCCAAAGCGGCCTGTTCTTTGCTGTGTTGTTGTGCTGTCAGTCTGAGATTGAAGGTGCCACAGTGAAAAAAGCAGCAGACCATAATAGTTGGTCATGGAGTTGCAAAAAAACACTGTATTGTTGGTAGACACAATCATCATTTGAAGCAAGTGGACATCATTTTAAAACAAAAACAAACAAAAAGTTTTTTCCAAGAAATAAGGACATCGCATTTGTCACATACCCTGCTGGACATGTCAGATCCCATTCAAAACACGAATAGGCCATTTTGGGAAAATCTAACATTTTCTGTGTAAGGATGGTCTCACTACTTGGACTTTACTGTCCCAAATTTCAATTTTTTTTAAAAACCTATTAAAGCTCATCAGCTGTAATTATCCCAACTACAGGTTTTCCAGTGATTGTCTATTACTCTTGTCAGAGTAGACTTCCAATAAGTAAATGTTTGTTATGTAATCTTAGCATTGCTTTCAACCTTAAAACAGAGCAAACTTGCACACACAATACATAGAGAAAACCCAACCGATGCTGTAATGCAGAGCGTCATCCAAGCAGAGAAAGTCCAAGTTCTCTTTAATACACACGCTGCGCTCATAGGCTCAGTGGAGGTTATTTTAGTGGAGTTATATGAGATATAATGGTACGTCAGTGAGATCTGCTGGGACAAGAGGAGCAGGTAGTGCAGTAGAGCAGAGGGCTGATTTATGGGCAGGATAAATGATGCGGTGGGTGTCTGCCTCTGTAATAGCACTGCGCCTCTGCACGCCGCACTTTCACTCAGCTGTAGTTTATAGCGTGATCTGTGATGGGGATAAATGTCAGCTCGGCTTATCTAAGAAGATATGATATGACTTTAAACGGACTCCTCTCAAACACCTTGACATGTGTTCAAATGAGAACTGTTAATGACACGCCGGTGACATGCAAAGTCAGGTTTCAGAAAAACACTGCGCCATATTGTTCCCACCAGGTACCATCAACTACGACACAAAATAGCTTTGTTTTAACTCATCGTTTGAAACACTTAACTTCTCTATGCAAAGTTTCAAGAGCAAAATTTATTCCTTTGATATTCATAAGATTAAACATATGAGTTGAACAATAAAGCCAGTTGTTGCCGCAGGCGCCACGGTTCAAGCTGCTTTTGTATAAGTGTTCCCATATTCTCTTTTAAAAAAAATACCAAAAAAAGTTGGAAGCTGAGCCAAAAAAGCCTCTTTGGTCCTACATCTGTGTAAATATTGAGTCAGGCAACAGTGAGAAGTGATTCCCTTCATTTGCTCTAAGCATGATCTTAGATGAGTACCTATATCTGCAATTTATTTCTGGCAGGTAAAGTTTTACTATATTTACAACACTTCTACCTGAGATAAGGTGACAATAGACAAATTCAATGTTAGATAGGGTTGGTTTTGTTAGCGTTGGTCCAGCATTTGTTCAAACTCTGAACTCTGTTTTATAAACTGGTGTAAATGAAGCCCTGGAATTACCACAAAGAAGCTTGAGAAAAAAAAAAGTGTGTCACTGTGGTTTGAATGGTGTATTGACATTATCGAGACAAAGGTTTGTGGGTTTCCCCGGGGGTGTGTGAGGATAAGCAGGTGTGACAATGGAGATTGCCGTTTTTCTTTCTCAAGGCCTTTCCCCTCAAATTGTGTGTAGCCCTGCCTCTAACAATTGACAAACAATGGGGTATGGATTTATTTTCCAGTTGTACTCACGCCTCCCATAGAAAAGAGCGAGGCGCAATTTTTCACAGGTAACCAGGCCTGCCTCTAACGAATCCACCACTAACTGTGGCCAGTGGGGGAGGGTGAAGTCTGTGTTTATCGCATAATCCACTCCTCTCTGCTTGTTTGCACGGTAATGTTGAAATTAAAATCAGTAGGTGCCAAGCACTGCAGATGACCTGGTTGCTTTGCTTTCCTTGCAATTTTTGCTTGCTAATTTCTATGCCTTGGCCTCCCTCACGCATCACGGTAATGAGAAAATGCGCTGTTGTCTTTGTTTACTGAGCCAGTCTGTGTGGCTGCAGCTCTTCACATTGTTTGAATATAAACAGGAGCAAAATTATTAGCTCACTTGGAGGGCTTTTTCAAGTTACATGAGCGCACAGCAGTTGGGGCAACCCACTCCTCTGAGAGGAGGATATGCACGACAAGAGCATCCATAGGGAATGTTTGCAGTGTATGATGACCGTAAACCACACTACTCTGTACCACAGCAAAAAACCTGCTATGACCTGGTATATGCTACTGCATACTAAATAGTACCATAATACCCTAATCTACTCTGCTATATAAAATCATAGTATTTGCCATCCCAGCATAGAGTAATCTACCATACTGTGTCATGTTATTTTATGCCGGAACATACTGTACCATACCCATGCCATACCACACCACACCACACCCATACCCACACCATACCATACCAAACCATACTGTGCCATACCATACCATACCATACCATACCATACCATACCATACCGTGCCATACCATCCCAGCCAGCAAGGTCAAGTGGGCCCCACATGGTTCGAAAGTGGGCAGAGAATTTGGGCCCCAACTGGGTCTGCCCGCAGTTTTCATGGTGGCCCCAGCTGTGTTTGCCCACAATGGCTTCACTGCCTAGGGACTGGAGGCCTGGACAGCGACCCTGCTAGCTCTGCTGACTCCGGGGCGGCAGCACTTGCTTGCTTTGCCGGACTCTGGGCAGCGTAACTCGCTACGCTGGCCACCGGGCGACTGGCTAGCATAGCCACCTAAGCCAATTTGGGAAAACAAAGCTGGGGCCACCACGGAAACTGCGGACAAACCCAATTGGGGCCCACATTCTGTGCCCACTTTGAAATTATATGGGGTCCACTAGGCCTTGCTAGCTGCTATACCATACCATACCCATACCCATACCATACCATACTTGATGGTCAGAGGGGCTGTAGGCGTGTACTGGCAGCTACGCCTCTGTCAGACTGCCCCAGGGCAACTGTGGCTACATTAGTAGCTGCCAGCACCAAGTATGAATGAGGAGTGAATGAATAGTGGATATACAATGTAAGCCCTTTGAGCGTCTGGAAAAGTGCAGATAAATCCAATCCATTATTATTATTATTATTATTATACCATAACCATAACATACCATACATACCATGCCCTGCCATACCCATGCTCATTGTCAAAAGTTCTACTTTCGTTTGTTTTGTTATGTCAGCCTTACCAAAAGTTTTTTTTCCTTCCCACTGTACTCAATCTATCACATTTTTATATAATGCTATAGTATTCTGTGCAAACTTGTACTGTTTTGTACAATACGGAGCTCTCTGTAGTAGAAGTACTAATAGCCACAATGAGTTCATTGATGTTTTAAATATGACAAAATGTTTTATGATTTTTATCGCTTTAGTCACTTTTAAAAAACAAATTAACGCTAGATAATTAGGAAATTCATGCATAAGATCAATTAAAAACACTAATAACTGCTTTAAAAGGTCAATTGAGGCCTGAAAACCCCAATATTGTACAGATTTTTATAAGCTAGTAGCAACTGATTGCATTGACGTGAAGTGGAAACTTGCTTCATCTGCCTCTTGTTGACATTTTTTCCCACAGAAATGCTACCAGGTCATGCCCAGTGATAACTGCATCACTTTCACCATGCTAGAGTTGTGAGCTGTTGCTTAAAGCGACAGGCACAGCCGTGCTGGGTTACATGATCAGCTGTTCCGAGGAATCCGGCAGATTGCGTCATTAAGTCAACAACAGAGGGAACTCACGTAACTCCTCTTCGTTTTGACCTGTGACAGCTACCTGCAGCACACCGGCGTTACTTCTTTGAAGTGATTTAAATGAAGGTCTGACCTGGGAAACTCTCAGTTGGCTTCATTCACTGACTGTTTTAGACAATTACTGCCTGCTTGAGATGCTGTATGACTTGTTATGGTGAAACATATTGATTTTGTGCAAAACTAACAGATTTATTTGTAATATTCTCCCATTTTTTTTAAACTTATGTGTTTTTTTTAACTGTTCCAACTCATACAAATTGTTGTTTTTGCATATTTGACACCTGAATTTACAGAACCATTAAAAGAAAAATGACCTGCAGCCATGAAACAAATGCTGTCAATTAAAAAAATCTCTGTTGGCAAAAAAAATTTGTACTGATTTTTGGCATTTTTTACATCTGTGGGAGTTGAATGGATGGATGGAGGATGAATGCATGCATATGCAGTTGGTAGGAGCAGATCTAGTGGCTTTATAGATGAAAACAGACAAAAAGACAACTAAAAAGTAAACCACCCAACCTTAGCATATTTTTGATACTAGTTGTATGGTTGATGTTGAATCTCAACATTCACCTCAATAATCCACCTCATTCACTAGATTGGTGCCTCCAAGGAGAGGACAGTACTGAAATCTACCTTGATAAAAATAGATTTGATTAATGTCTACATTGAAAAAACAAAGACATTCAACTCATGTCAGAGAAAGAACACATGAGAAAAAAGAAAAAAAGTTATTTCATCGAAACCAGATACTTTACCTTTATAATACTTATTAATTTTGCAACTAGTTGCAAAATTTGCCTCAGTTTGAATGTAGCTGACTTATTGGAGAGGAAATTTGCCTGTCAAGATGATATCACATTTCATTTAGTATATATGCACAGCTGTTTCTTCAGGAAATTACAGTTTTATTTCTTATTTATCTGTCAAGGGCATTAGAAAGAATATACTTTGTGAATGAAAAAGTTCACGCTGCATTTGACAGATTTGTAAATTGTATAGTTTTTTTTTTTTTTTTGCCCTTCTCCATTATAAACTTCTGCATTTAATAAGAGATAAACTGCAGATATGGTGGAAACTACAATGTCAGATTTGGAGGGTGTGACCTGAATGCACCATAACTGTGAGGCAAAGACCACGAGATAAGAAATGCCAGCTTTTGGCTTTGGCCATAGTGCCCGCTGAGCCAGCAAAGCCTAGATCTGAGCTTAAAAATGTAATCAGGGTGGCACAACATGGCCTGAAATATCAGCTTAAAGGCTTGTTTGGAAGAAATTGAAAGTGCTTTTAAAGTTTTCTTTCTGTCAATACACTGCAGCAAGCTCAAGACGGACTCTTTTGAAGCAGCACCCAACGCTTGACTTGGCTTTACCGCTTCACCCAGATTTGTATAAGGGAAATGGGAAAAGTGGATTTAGATTTAATGCTAAAACAATATAGCATTGTCACAGCGTTTCTTAGCTGCAGGGTTCATCTCACCTTCCTCGCCATCGAACTGAGAATGACCACAAGGGCAAATCATTGGTTAGTTTTGCTGTAAGCCAGAATAGCAAAAGGGGTTCAATACGAGAAAATCCATTTACAGCTCTCTGATAAGAAATATTGATACTTGTTGCAAATGCATCAGTGCCATTAATAGAGGAAATATTGTAATATAACACTGTATTGATATTGAACCTTGTTAAACACCATAATTTGGAAGACGTATAGGGTAGGGAGTGAATGCCTCAACGGTACTTAAAGGCCATGTTTCGCTTTTTTTAAAATCCGAACTCTGTTAATTAAACTGTGTAGGAATTTAATTCCTTCAGAATAAAACCTCCACTTAGGCTTTTTTTGTTGCTAAACTGAAATAGTTTGAGGTAGATTTCAATTATTTCCAGTTATTTATGTCTCCTATTTTAGTTATATTTTTCTGTTTTGTGTATAGAGTTTTAGCTGTTATAACAAATGTCTTAGAATGTATAAACTCGACTTTGTTGGAAAAAGTGGACTGGGAATGCAAACATCGGGTTAGTAAGCTGATTTTTTATTCTTTTTCATCTGCAAAATCGTTTTTGTCAATTAATAGAGTAAAATATAGTATGACATTAAAAAAATGTAAAGTTTTTTTTCTCTTTTTTAACCTGATTAAGAAATTGTGCACATCTTCCCAACTTTTTCTTATCAGCATCAAGCTGTCATAAATTTCTATTCTGAAAGCAAAACAACAATTTACCATTTTAGTACCATCAGTTAGGAAGCTATCATTCTTTAACAGGCTCTTTCACACTCATGAACAAGCAGCGAAATGATCAAACAACTGCAATTATCGAGTTTGATTTGCTTTGCACCCACTGTTATACCTGTTTCTCTGCGTAAGTCTAGAAAGATAAAATCTGAGTTCCTAAGTTGAGTCAGATGATGACAGAATATTTAGTAACACGGCAGTAAAGGAACAGATTTTACGGCTCCCCTCCCAAAGGCTTCTACTCCACGAACGTCAACAACATCAGGCGCACAGTCATAATTTTACACATCGTCATAGATATGGTTTGTAGCTGTTAGAGGCGTCTTCACCCAAACTCACCCTAACACGAATACAAAAGGTCACAACCTGTCAGTTAAATCTGGTCTTTTCTGCACCGCAGTCTTATTCCATTTCACCAGTCGATTCATTTACATGACAGATGTCCTCATGCATGCTGCAGAGAGCCTGGAGGTGCTCTGCAGCTGAACACCACCTGCGGTGTGAGTTTGTTATTTGAACCCATGGTCTACAGTTCCCTCCCTGGCCTTCTCAAGAGCACTCACTGCTGACCGTGGCAGGGGCTAACTGGACAGTTAAATTTGAAAATCCTCCCGTGCCAGGCCCCTGGATTGAAGTGTACATGTTTTAAAGTGTTAGCGCTTATCAATCATTCTGAGCTTTTTTTCTTACCTCCTGTTAGATTCCAAAAAATAAAAAAAAATCTAAAGACGTGACAGAGAACAGAGCAGGAAGCACTCCAGGGCATATTCGCTTGTAGACACTGCAGAATTATCCAAATGTGTGTGATATTCAAAACAGCCCTTATTAGGGAAACACAGTGAGCTCATTTTGCTATTCTCTATCTGCCTTTAAAAAAAACTGCAATTCCTGTAGCGTAACTTTCTGCATTATAATAGGCTCCACAATTTCAGAATTTCCAGTTGAGACATTTCAACTCATGTAGAAAGTCCCCGACTATGGGGGTAACTTTTTTTTCTTTTTTTTAAAGTCCTAACTCAGCCTATATTATCTGCCTTTACATTTTTTGTCTCGGCTTATTCAAAACTGCCTGTTATCAGCACTGCAGATCCTAAATAATGCTCATGGGATTTTCTTTTTCAGCTGTTGCAAAAAAACCTGCGTTCATCTGCAGACACGTTTATGGTTAATAATCAAGACAACTGTCCAAAATGGCAGCAGAAATGAGCTGAGAGGTGAAAACAGGCAGACTTGTTGATAATTAGGAGTCTGCAGCTTACAGCACAGCTTGACTCAAGTTTTTACTTGATTGATTAATATGGCAAAAATATTTCCACAGATTGAACGAGGTTATTTGTTGACTAAATTCTAACTGTAACATACATGGCGTGTTTTTGTTTTGCTGCAATTAGGTTTGTTGGTATTTTAAAGCTTCTTGATTTGGGTATTAAGGATTACTGTTGAATCTTCTAAAGATGATATAAAATGTAGTATGCCAACTATTATACCTTGTTATACCAAGGAACAGGTGAATACTCGCGTCTGATTGGCATGTAAACATTCCAGCTGATGAATGAACTTTCTTTTTTTGTGTGTCTACGCAACACAGAGATCAGTCTCTACTAACTGTGATGCTACATTTCTGTTGTCTTTAATCTTTCAAATTAAGGCCACAATAAACAAGAAAAGACTTGAAAATGAGCCATCTATAAAAGTATTTTTGTGTTTAAAAACTATTAAAAAAACTTTCATGCTTTTTGACCATTCATAGTTCATTTCATTGCTTGTTGTTTTTACTTTTCTTCAGAATTTCTCTGGAAAACACATGTAAAAGGCAAAAATATCCCTGAGTTCACACCTTTTAAGTGCTAACTTCTAACCACACTCCCGTCATTAACAAAAGTCACTCCTTGACACCAAAACGGGGTTATTGCTTTGTGTAAAGTAAAGCCTTCCTGGTCTTTTTTGTAACTTTACCTGTCATATTCATTTGTAATGACTTCATAAAGCTATGAGGGATGCAGAAATATCATTTAGAGCGACTTAATCCAAGCAATAATAAAAACAATCCACCCAGCAGAGCAATAAAACCATCAGAGATGTAGGTACAGCATGGGTGGTATAATGGCCGTATTTTTAAACTCTAGGAATACCCTGTAGATTCCTCACAAAGCCTTTTCCGCTTATTATTTTATGAAACCTCTGCTTATCTGTTAAAGCCATTCTGACTCCAATAAGGAGAAAGCAGTGACCCCACTGCTTATCTAGCAAATGTATACAGCTAGTGCAGCAACGGGATGATGTATTTAGGGCCCTCTTTTGCCATAACATGAGGGTCACAAAGCGAAACCATTTCTCTTTCTCGCGTTGTTTTCTTAAAGGCTTGAAGGAAACACCAGTGGGGGATTTTGTTGTGTAACAGGTTGACTTTATTTGCCAAAGCAGAAGAAGATCAAACTATTTCTTTGAGGCATTTTTGATAATGTTTTGTGTCATGTGAGGGTTTATCTTGGTTTTGCTCTATTAGTGGGGAAAAATATTCTGATTGTTGAACTGCTTTGTGTATTTTCAGGGAATCTTGTAAACCGCAAAGAGATGTTAGTGTTGATTCACTGTGTACTTAACACACTGGGAGCCAGGATTGCAGAATCATTCAGACAGCTACCTCATCGTGATAAATGATTAGTTTAGCCATTTCAGCCAAAGCAGTCACACGGCATTTATTACCCCTCTGTTACACCTCTGCACACAGCCTGGTGAGGTAGTAACAGAGGTGGGAAGTAGTGCATATATTTTTTTCTTGACAAAGAAGTGCCAAAAAAATAAGAATAGAGCAAGAAATGGCTGCATGTTACAATGAGATGTTCCTCTTGTAATAGTTTCAGACAAGAAACCAGAACATGCAGCTGAGTCAGACATGCTTCTCCTTTATGGACTGATTGGTGTACTTAAGTAACTCACAAGCGATCAGACATCATGGTCTTTTATCAGCATTTTTCAAAAGAATTCAGAAAAATGGAGGTTGAGATGTAGCCATATGTCCTGTACTTAATTAAACCCCATACTTTTTATTTTTTTAGGTAGTAATTGGTTCATTTTAGCTGATAATCTTTCTTGGAGGACTTGGGGATCCTACAATGACAGATGGTAAATGAATTGAGGGTATTGACTTGAAACAAGGTGGAACTGGAAGGAAAACACTAGCCTGTCCCTCTGCCCACTAGGTGAGCTGTGTTAATGTAATGGCTGCATCCCTCCAGGGGGTTGATGAAGCTGTGTCCTACACGTATTTCCAGAAGAGTGAGTACCGGAGCCACCGCACAGCTCACTATGTGCTGCATAACTGTCGTAACACACAGCCCCTCCAGTTTGCTCCATCAGCTCTGTAATCTCAGAGCTTTAAAGCTCCTTATTGTCCTTCCCCAAACAATTTCAAAGTCACTTATTTTCATGAGTCATCCCACCCTGCCTCTTGATAGAATTCCTGCTATATGTTATCTTTTTCCTCTTCCTACGCATCTCACTGTTTGTATACACACAACTGGGGGAAACTGTTTCTGAAGTGTTTCCAATGATAATGACTGCTACAAGATACAAGTTATTTTTAGGTCATTGTGTATGCATGCAACAGCGCTCTGGGATAACATTTTTTGTATTAGAGATCATACACTAAACACATTGCCTTCAAGCATTATATAGGACAGGAAACCTTTTATAAATCAGCAAGGGATTTTTTTTCTTTAATATTCATTGAAATAAACTCAATAATACACATCATCATTTGCAGTGAAGGCATTTGGAAAATAAACTTATCTTTACTTCCTTTGAGCCTCATATGTATTTGCACCAAAGTGGCTCCCACTGCTCTTCAGTTTCAGTTTACTTCATGTTTTGAGAGATCTAGCCCTGGCACAGAACAACAAACACAAGTAATCCCCTAAAAAAACACACATTTTATAGGTGATCCCTGAAGCAGACTTTGCAAATATTCACACCACAATGCATGCAGCAACAACCCCAGCTTAATAGTACCAACTTTAACCAGGCAATTGTTGGACACAATTAAGGGTAAAGTGCAAAACTGAGTTGTGCTAATTGAGTGTGTGGGCTTTATGTTTTTTTAAATAGCCCTGTTAATTATTCTTTAAGGGAATGGGTCACCAGCTAATGCTGTTACGCATAGGTTGTTATGTTACCCGAGGCACGCCTCGCAGTGGTTGTTAAGTGGGCTAAGAGCTCGGTTTTTGAGTAAATGTCATCTGCAGTTTTGCATTTCTTAATATACTCAGATTACTCCATCATTCCAATCAGAGATAATTCTTTTTGTGGTCAGTCATGGAATCAGGAAAGATTTTTTAAACATTGACTGGAAATTTTCTCAGTTTTTTCTTTTTTCTTCATTGGTTTCATACAGTGTGGAACTGAAGCTTTTCCTCTATAAAACCTTGTTTAGTCTGGGTCCAAACAGTTCAGAAGCCCTGAGTCACCTTGCATTGCAGCTCTCAGATGTGTTGGCCCCATAATGAGCTGAGTCAGCTACGTAACAAGTGTGATGTCATATTCAGACTGCATCTGTCAGGCACCAATGAATCTAATGAAGAGGAGTACAATCGGTTTAAGCAAAGGGCATGGGACAAAGTAAATCATTTTCATATTACATTTATTTCTCTCGTGCATGTGACTATTAAAGCAAAATTCAAATATTTGGGGGCTAATTAAGATGCTTGAAAGTGTTCCTAAACCTAACTGTATTGTACATGTCCTTACTGAAGGGTTCGATAACATCTGATGGTGAAATTTAATGTATTTGTTTTTGCTATAATCTTATTTTTTAACTTTGTCAGTATTACTATTTCTTGTCTATTTTTTACTGTTAAATTATCCTTTATATAAATTAGCAAATTTCCATATAAATGTACCATTTTAACTGTTCAAATTTTTGTTTTGAAAACTTTTGAATTTAACCTTTTTTATATTAAAAAAGAGGATAAAAAGCTGGTAAATAAATTTGGTTGATCTTTTATCACTTAAGATTTTCCTAAAGAGGTTACTTCTTTTTTCTTTACCAACTACTTCAATGGATTCAGCCTGAATAAGTGAAAATGTATACAGTTAATGTTTTACTGTTAGGAATGAAACAAACAAAAACAAAAACTCAATTTAAAATAATTTTTTAGTTATGGTTTGATTTGCTTTCCAGAAGAAATTATTTTTTTTTAAAAAGAGGTGTTTCATGTTTAACTACCATTTTGAAAATAATTTAAATGTACCATGGTACTTTCTCAAATGCTTTAGTAGTTATGAAGTCAATATACAACACAATTTCTACATATGTCCATAGTAACTAAGTAAACTGCTTTAAACACCAAAATACTATTTTTTTTGAAAGAACATTAAACAAAAGGGTCATGAATAGACTTGGGCTGTGCGTGGCCACACTTAAATGTATTATACTTAAGGAAAATTCATCAGAAGATGATATTATTAATTCTTAAAATGAAGCCTAATGAGGCAATTGACTTGTGGTATTGGGCTATATAAATAAAATTCAATTGCATTGAATTAAAAGAGTATCTCTATCTTTGTAAATTGAAAAAAACCCAATTCAAAAAACAAGAGAAAAGTACATGGGATGGAATAAAATATGTAATTCCTCAGCATTTATATTTTTGCTCTTATATACCTATGATTCTAAGCCCTATATGTGTGAAGATAGAGGGTAACTCTCATTATTTCTCTCTACAGCTTCTGTACTTTCTATAAAAGCTTTAAATAAGAAAAATCACAAAGTCTAGCATTCAGTTATTATAGTACAAGTCTAAACAAAGAAGAGTGAAATTTGGAACGGCTTCTGTTCTCCGCTGGAAGGCTTTACTTGTCTATAGTGCAGTACTCCATATCAATTTGACATGATGTAGGATGATAATGCTCTGCATTATAACTCTGCATTGTACCCAATTTGATGTGCTGTCCAATCTTATACATAATGACCCTTTCAGATTGAACACAACATGCACTCAGCTCACTCTCTTGAGTTGCAGAATGCAGGGCAAATTAAATAGTTTTCAGAACTTCAAGACAGTAATTTCGTTGTTAACAGGCAGGAATTGGGATGCAGAGGTGGGGGGTCCCATTTTTGTATGTAGTACATGTTGTTGCCAGTAAGATTGTTTTTCTTTAATAAAAGTGAGTGTTTTCATAAACTATGACAGAGGAGAAAAGGGGAAGCTCTTTCTTCCTTTCCGTGCCTGGATGCCTCATAACAAACGCCTGTGTGAGCATTTGTCGCCGCCCATCATGCTCAACATTGGTTATGAACAATAACCATGGTGCATAACAATCTGCTGGCTACTGTGTGTCCAAATGGACCATTTTAGCAACATATATTGTTATTGCAATTGGAAAAGGGGACTGTTTTGAATGTTTTTTTAAATCAATGTTGGTGTGACAATTTACAGTTTTTTTAAAGACCCAGTTTGATGATTTTTTTTTTTTGTGTGTGTTTTTAACATCTAATTGTGATGTTTTTAGGTCTAAAATTGCATTCCTGAATAGTTTTTTATTCAAATCCATGCGAATAGGGAACATATAAAAAAATGCTGTTTGAAAAAGATTGTATTTGTGACTCAAAAAATACGCTGGGCAGGCCACAAGCTCCATGCTCTATTCTGATGGATCCACTTGTAGAGGCATTGTAACTTGGTCCATGTTTGTCTTTGTTTTCCATGTCTGATGCTAAAGTCACAAATACAACTGACACCGCATGATGAAGAAGAAGATTTCACGCCGTCGCCCGATTTATTTATTTATTTTTTTAAATTGTTAGCATGGCCATGAATGTAGAGGGTGCAGTCAGGTGGCCATCAGGTGGAGTGCAGAATAGCTGCTTTTTATAAACTCCTCAGCAACTGGCTGGTGGCTCTTGATATGTCTCCATCCAGAGACATTTGCACATCATCCAATCAGAGTTGCTGTCTGATGGCGATCCACGCAGCTGTCGCCCAATTTTGTAATGACATCATCCACGCATGTCACTGGACTGCAACTACGTAACTTCAAAATGTGTCTGGGCAGTCACTGACCAATATCAAGTTTTAGAGAAAAATTGTTGGCGTAAAATATAAACTATTTCTCAAAACCGTGTGACTGCCGTCCCACCACCACCTGACGAGTTTGCTGAAAAACTTCATTTAGGTTGCGTTGGTATTTTAGGACATGTGACCGTAGTCTGACCTGGCATTTTTCTTCCCCTGGTAATGTTTGGTTAAACGTGTGAGGGGCTGTAAGCTAGAGGGAGAACATTACAGCTGTCAGTTAGGTTTGACCGAAAGGGGGGAAGCAGGTTTGTTTTGCAAAAAACGGTTAAAACTCAGAGTTGAGTTTCTAACGAACTGCTGCTCTGAAGAAACTCTGAAAAATAAGACAGGTTTTTTTATTTTCGCAAATCATCAGAAATAAACAACCTCTGGGAAACACTCTAAAATATAATTTTTTGTCTGTTGATCTCTATAAATGTGGCTTTAAAGGTGCTGTCTGTTGGTCATTGCGATTTTATGATAAACTAAAATAACATTGTTTAATTCTTGAAAGTAATTTTAACAGTAAAAAACGCCTGTGTGCTGCCCCCTACAGGTTGGATCGAGGTATTACAGTAGGATTTTGTGATTGGTCAAACCATGTAAGTTTCATGGTTCCAGCTCCAGGAATGATAACAGTCCTGGCCCCAAGCCCCACCCCTCTGACTGGATTTTCAAATTTCCTGTTTGGTTACCCTTTAAAAGATGATTGGAATGGGTCTTTAAATTATCAAGAACATTTTGCTAGATTTTTTTTTAATGTTGTAGTTTTCTTGCAGATTGCATGGCAAGAATTGTCTTCTCAAAACCTAGGTAAGACATTTTTAGCAACTTAAAGTAATAACAACAAAAATCCCAATTACCATTAAACTTTGAATGACATTTTCATTGTAGTTTATGTTGATGATTTGTTATTTCCTGTACGGAATTGTGCTGCATGCCGCTCCATGAGAGTCATAAGGGCAATATAAATAATTGCCCCAACGCATGCGCAGGAATCACCCCATACTCCTGTCCTACGCTGTGCAGAATGAGTGTGATGAGGGCTTTACCTCGCACAGACCGTTTGGTGTTTGTAATGAGGCGTTCATGTTGCTCGGCATTTGATGGACATTTAAGTGGCCAATTGTTTTGTGTTTAAACTTATGAACCCGAGTGTCTCTAATATCCAGGCTGAGTGACTAATTTTGCTTCATGGTGTACAGATCCTCCTCAGTGTGCCTGGAACTGGGTTGGAAGGGAAATGAGCAGGCAGGAGTTGGGGAGGTTCGTGTTTTCCCTGAAAACCCAAATTACACAAAGGGATGGTAATATTATTTTCACCAAAGAGCGTGTTGACTGTAGTGTTGGGTCTAGCTAACAATGTTATTGTAGACATCTCCTCAGGCAAGTGCCCTTATGAACCCTGCTCCACAAATGGTTGAGCTATGGAAAAAGAGCTATTTTTAGAAAGTGTGGGTGATACTGGTTGCTGTGGTGCCAGCAAAAGTTACATTTGTGTCTTAAAGCCACCCGCTACCTTTAAATGATTAACTCCCACTGACTCGGTTCAACACTTAAAGAAAAATACAGAGAAATACTTGTAAACAACGGCAACCCAGCCTCATTGATCCATTTATTCTAAAGCTAACCACTGGCAACACATCAGAGCGACTGACTTTTTATTTATTTCTTTTTTTTCTGCTTTAAAGGCTTTAAACAGAACTCTGGTGAGGCTCTCTGTGTCAGGAGGCCTAATTATACCTACCAAGACTCATCATTTTAGATTAATGAATCTTTCCGGCCACTGCAGCCAGCCCATGCTCTTTATGTTGCCAGGGAGTTCACAGTTTTCTCTGACCCTTTGTCTGTAGTTACAGGCTAATGGAGCAATAAGCTATCATTGCTGAAGTATGCCGGGTACCAAATCATTTGTCACCTACCAATAGACAGAATCTTTAACGGCCTCTAACTCTAAAAGACCCAGCGGGATTCACTTTACTTTAAAAAGCTCATTGTTCAGCACTTATTACAGACTCTTGTGTTTTGAAACATTTAGAGATGCGCGAGCATGTGCTTAGGCAGCAAGTCCCGGTTTTGTTATAGGCCACCACTTTGGCTTTAAACGACCTGCTATCGTTCTTTTCACTTTGCAAAAATGGCTATCTGTCGGAGAAGATCTCCGTAAATGATTTGGGTTATATTCAAGAGAACTAAAGCAGGAAGAAAAGCCTCCATGTACGGTTGGATTAAGAGGAGGAAAAGCCTTAGGGAAGGTGAAGAGAAAGTTGTCTCTGTTGTCATTATTTAAACTCTTAGTGCAGTAATTTCTGTGTGACTGGACTCATTTACGCGCTCCTTTTTTCCCCCTTTTCCACAGGCTATTACCATTACATTTCAAGGCATAATTTTCCTGAAAAGTCATGTTAACCTTTGACTTATTATCTCTAAAAACAGACTTCCTGTGGCTATTAATGTGCAGTTTTTTTTTTCTTTTTCTTTTTTCAGGAATCAATCCTGACCTTACGGCATGGTTGTCTGAGTGTAGTTACAGAAAATAAAGAACAAAAAGTAAAGGAAAGAGACAGAGAGAAAGCGAGGGAGACAGAGGTGGTCAGATGAAAGCGATAGGCACTCCGGGCTGTGTGCGCAATGGTCAGATAAAACATGACACCACTCTTTGAGGTTTGAAAAAGGAATTTGAAAAAAAAAGGCGAAGAATATTGATAGCAGGGTAAAGGTTTTTTTTTTTTTTTAACAATGAAAACACTTGAGGTGTGTTTCTGTCTGCTGAGTGTTTCATCATCAAAACGAAAGACGGAAGGAAACCCCGTAGGAGGAATTAGAGAAGACAAATAAGCAGTATAGCTCTCATCCTTAGTTCCTTTGCAGTGTAGTTTTAGTTACTTTCATCAGCTATCAAAAACAGACTTTAATTCCCCCTCACTATAAACCCTTCATGTGTTGTTGCCAGTTCCCTTTTAAGGCTGCTATCTGCCAAACGGGGGCAAAACAAGCTGCAGCACCTGAGGCCTTCTTTTACACACTAATGTCACATTTATTGAGGCTGGGGATTAGTGGAAGAATAATACCAGGTGGAAATTAACACATTTAACACCATTAAAGAGTTCAGAGCTTTTTCCATTCACTTGGTCAAAAAAAAGAAAAAAATATTCAGGAAATATTTAAATAATATGAAATTAATTTTTCTCCAGCCAAGTTTCTGCCTTGTTATGATAATTTTTATGTTATTCAGGTGCTTTTTAAAAAAATACACAAATATAATAACATATATTCCAATGTTTTGGCTGCTTCTTTGCTCAAATTCATTCCTGCTTATGGAGTTCTACTTTAGTTTGCTGTGTAATGTTTGCACATAGATAGTAACAGAAAGCAGAGTTCAGCTCGTGTCACTGCCTCCTTGTGGCTCCACTTCTATCACCCCACAGAACCCCCCCACACACACACACACCCTCCAACTCGTTTGGTCAACTTGCTTAATCAAAGCTCACACCATTCTGTCTTTTGCACGCTGCCTAATTTATCATAACTCAATTCAATTCCTATTAATGATGCGGATGTTTCTATTATCTGCATGTCAGTGTTTATAAGCTGAGAACATGCGAGCAGCAAAAGTGACTGGCCAACTCAATGGAAACACAAGCGGCCGTGTTGGCTACACGAGCACACAAACACTCGGATGAGGGGAAGGAGATCTTTTTGTGCGACATAATTTATTCCTGTTTGTGCTGCAGCAAGAATGCAGGACATTTGCATACAAGCATAAATAATATGGCTGGATTTGTTAAGAGTTAACATGCAGCTTTGTGTTATTTCTAACTTAAGGGCTTGAGAACTCCCTTAAAGACCCACTTCAATGAAAATGGTGTTTTCGATGTTTTTAACTTGTTGCATTTGACGAAGGACATTTATAAAGAAAATGAAGATTAAAATTGCATTTATGAGTATTTCTTTATTCATTTTTTTGTAAATCTGGAGCATATGAAGAAATGTTCTTTTTTACGAAGAACATACACTGGGCAAGCCTCAAGCTCCCTGCTCCACTTGAAGACAACTAGATCCATGTACGTCTTGTTTTTCCTCATCTAAGCTGGTATCTGGTATTGCACTGTATGGCTGGATAGCTCTAATATTGCTCGCCATTTTTGTTGCACCAGTAATGTTAGGTTGGGGTTGTAAGGGGCTGTAAGCTAGTGGGAGAGCATGTAAACAGAAGGATGATGGCATGCTTGAAGCACGCCAACGGTCCAACCCGCAACTCAGAGGTGAATTTGAAACGAAGTACTTCCGCTCTGTAGAAACTATGTACTAGAAAATGACACAGGTTTTTTATTTTTGTTATAAAAATGGCATAATCATAATTACAATACATCTAGGCTGCCTGGGGAGCCATCTGCAGGAGCAGGCGCCAAACTGCATTGATTATGTTATAAATTAATGTTTTTTTTTACAGTTTGACACCACTCATTTCATGTAAATTTTTTAAAAAGGTAACAATTAAAAAATAAATAAAATAACTCTAAAGTTTGACATAATCATTGATTGAGTTTCTGCTGTCTAAGCTAGGCGTGTGTGTGAGGGGGGTGTTGTTGCTGTTGTTGCTTCTTTAAAACTTTAAGGATGAAACAGGAGCAAAACAAGCCATTGCGGACAGCAAAAATCACGCTTCGCCTAGGGCGCCATGCAGCTCAGGGCCAGGCATGCCGAGGAACTAGTGGTGAGAGGAGAAAAAAATCAATTTTTATATTCATCAATATATTCATAAACGATCCTGAATTGTTTTATGAATTTAAAAAAATTAAAAAATGTAAATGATTTAAAGTAAAAGTAACAATTTTTGAGGAGCACACAAACAGGGCTGGGCTTTCAGATCTCGTCATCCGAAAATTGCAGATCTGGGAAGAATTGATAATTGTTTCATAATCGAACCGTTACCTCCTGAATCATAATCTAATCATGAGGTCCTTCAAGATTCCCACCTCTACTAGGAACTAGTGCAGGGCGAAATGGAAAAAATTGTATATCACAAAATAAATTATTTTAATCACAATAACAATATATATCACAATATACCAAAATAGTGTATATTTTCAGTTTTTCTCTTAAAAATGGACAAAAAGTTAATTTATTTTTTCAAGTAACATGCAAATGAATTGTCACAAATGAGAAACATTTTTTAAAATGCACAACAGTTTCAAGTTTCTTAGTAGGAAAATACATTTTTACACAAAATAAAAATAACAAATAAAAACAATAGAAACTATAGAAGAGAAATGGCATGTTATATGCTTTTCTATTGGCCGCACGTTATGTATTATTATATTTCCCAGCACTACTAGGAACGCTTTCAAAATAGATCAAAAGATGTTTCATTTAATTTTATTATACAAATAAAAAGTAATTTTTGGCATTTAAAATGATTCAAATTCATTTAATTAGCAAATAGAGCAATATAATGTACAGCTTTGGTGGTAACTTAAACTAAACCCTTCAAATAAACAGGACAGAAATAAAAAATAAAAAAATAAATAAAGGTTTTGAAGTCACGGATGAGGTACAGACTAAACAGTAGACAGGTGTGGGACTTAACCAAGACCAGTGAAGAAGCAGCAGTGAGCCTGAGAGCAGAAAAACCATATTGAGGTGCACTAAAGCAAATTTACAGATAAGCCAAGACTTTCTGAGTGTGACGGCAGACATTTTCAGGGAGAACTGTACAATATGTGCATTCAAAACACAAATTCTAGTTTTATCATAAAAATGATTCCCTTGATTAAAATGACTGGTTCTACTTTTTTATCTTTTACCAAGATGCGAATAGATTTATTTTTTTTTCTTGGTTTTGACATTTTTTCTGCTACTTCAGGAAAGCTAGCATCATCTCGGGGATGAAGTTTAGTTGTATAGATGCACAAAACAAAAGTTTCAAATGTTCCAATCCAAAAGAATCAGGGATTCAGTCAACAGGACAGTGATTGACGGTTGAAAATAAAAAATGCTTTAAGAATTTAAATGGGAGTTAAACTGTCTAATGTCTGAATCTTCAGGAAGATAAAACCCGAGACTGAACTTGTCAAGCTGTTTTTTTTGCTTTGTGTGAGCCGTCCATTGATTATCTGTGTTTTGTAAATGCACTGTGTTTCCATCCTGAAATAGACCACTCTAACCTCTCTGATTATACCTCAGTAAAGAGCCAGCAAGGTCACTGGTTTTCAATTCACCACTGCTCGCCAGCCTCTTCAGAGAGATGACAGTGTCTAAATCATCCCTGGAAATTGCATCTTGCGTCCTTAAAGAGTCACCAGAAACCTGCTTTCAAAATATTTTGTATGCCTTCATGCTAAGCGAAGCAAAAATGCAAAACAAGTAAGGATAAAAGTGCAGAGTGAAGAAAAAATAGGTTGGAGCCCCGGGGGAGGCCATGCAGCTGAAAGCTCTCTCTGACATGATGATGCTATTTATTAAGAGTTATTTATGCAAGACTGAAGAGGTGATGGATCACAAGAGCATTGCCAAGGTTTCCCTTTGTTTTCAGGGTTGGTCAGTGTTCCATTGAAGCTGGTTCAGACGGTTCGTCTCAAATTTGAAAGGGAAAATAAAAGTGTGCGTGTGAATACGCGTTTAGGCCATATCTTGTACACACATACGACTTTAATCCTGACCTCTCCTTAGAGTGTATAGTATTTGCAAGGCAACGTGTGCCCTTTAGTACACGTGTTAGTTTGCTTGTTTGCACTTAGGACTACTGAAGACTGACAGGGTCTCCAGGGAAGGCCTGAAATCCTTGACCTGAATACATATTTTCACATATTAGTGATGAGTGAGGGAGCTCCAGCGAGACGTGACAGGGCCTGTTTTCCTCCTTGTTTACAGGTAATAAATACTCGGCACCCTAAAGTTATAAAGCAGGTCAGGAGATCATCAAATGTTCTCCATGTGGAAATGGGGATGATTATTGACAGTAAGATGGTGATTTTAATACCATGGTTGCTGTAATGGGTGCAGGTAACAAGGAGATTGTGTCTAAATAAGAGAAGACCCGTCATTTTTACTGCAACATTTCTTTTTGGCTCTGCACATTTCCACAAATGCTAAAGCACAATGCTGCAAAAAACATTAAAAAGTCATGTGTGGAAAAAAAAACAAAAAACATCAGGTTTTAAATGAACTGCATTGTCTTGTTTATTTATTCCTTCTCTGTTTTGTTGACCGCAGCAGCAAATTATAGCCTGCAGTGTTGAAAGGTGTTTGATACGTTCAGCGGAAATGCTGTTTGCAGTACATTTTAGGCATAAATGACACAGCTACTCCCAAGTGTCACAAAAATGTCTGATTACATCCACGAAGAATCATTATTTCCAACTAGAAGTATAGTTATAGTGCATTTATGAAGGTGGCGGTTTCTGTCACACAGGTGAGAAAGGAGTGTTTTATTATCTTGTGCAGCAGCTGTTACTTCCCTTTCTTAGTGTTTTTTGCTTAAAAAAAATCATTTTGGCTTAATTTTATTTATTTTTTAAAATGGCAACTAGAACTTTTTTTCTCTTTGTCAGTTTGACAACTTTTTTTCTCAACACTGCTTACCTGTTTGCTCTTATAAACAATAAAAACATAAAAAATGCAATTGCCTTTTTAATTTAAAAAAAAATATAATATTGCAATCTAGCAGCAAAGTTCGGCTTAAATCTTTATATTTTTATTATTTCCACTGTGTCTTTAAATGACACTGTGCATTTACCCTGCAACATGTAAATATTCAACAATTACAGATCAGTCTGACATGGTATTTCAGTGTATTTTACATCTAATAATATGTACTTATTTTTCATAGTTTGGTTTTTTCTTTTTAGTTCACACAAGCCAAAAATATATGTTTTGTACATTAACGTTTGTCTGGTTTTCCTGAGACTAAAACTGTCAAAGCCTTATGGCATTTTTGCATAGAGTTGCTATGACAACAGGCGTTATTCTAGTATGTCAGGGGGTTAATGGAAGAGGCTCAGGGTTTGTACGAGCATGCTTTGCAGTGATACAAACAGATCGACTCTCCCAGTTTAATCAAGTCACTAAACCTTTTTTTTCAGTAATCTACCACTTAGAAAAATTCACAGTTTGTTTCCAGCAGCTGTCTGCATTCTTAGTTGCATCTGTTTTGTTTTCACTGGAATTGTAGTATTTTATAATACTGTAGTCCAAAATGCTTTGAGACACCCTGGTCAAAAATGAACATTTCTAAAGGGTAAAAATGAAAAAATTAAGAGTATTTTAATTAAAAAAAAAGACATTCAATCACAATCTTGTTTCTACCAAGTTGGGTCATTTACAATTGGCTAAAGGTGTTCCACAGTGAGAGAGATATGTGTTTTGTGCACGATAACCCTTTTTTTCTTAGTACTGCAGAAAAAATGAGAATAAATTTATATGACAAACTTTTATTTAACCATAAATAACAAAACAGTCTTGAAGACCCAAAATGCCAGGTTTGAATGTTTTGAGGGGTTGTTCAAATACATTGTTGTGGCTTGAAAAAAGAAATAACAAAAAGAGTTTCTCTGTTAAAATGTATTTTCATTTATAGTTTTAAATGCCAAATTAATAGTGGCTTTTATCCATTTAAGTAATAGTATTGGACTGTATTGTGTTAGTTGAATCTTTAATGCACTGATTTGTGGACATGCGCACTGAATAATGTGAAAGGGAAAGAAACACTCCCCTGTCAAATAGCAATTTTATGCAAATAAACTTTTTTTTAACTGTTAAATACAAAGTGGAGGCAACAATGTTTTAGAAAGCTAAAATTAGATCAGACAACAAATCATCTCATGTCAAAAATGACATGCAACCTCAGCACCACAGGGAACACCTGAATCCCAGGAAGAAAACAAAAAGAGCAAGGCTCAAAACTACAAAGTTTTTCCCCCATTTCAGAAGGAATAAAATCGTAGCTTGAACATACACAATGTCCTACTTTCATTTATCTCATTGTCAGCAGAAAGGGGCATTTTCTTTTTTTATTTGCTGTTTGAGCTGCAGGTGTGTTGGGTTGTGATCGTCAGCAATTGGATATGAAGGGGACTGCCAGCTTCAAGTATGACCTCATTAATTACATCTGTCAGTGATTCCCTGCTGATCTGTCTCCTGCTCTTCACATGCTGCCACTCAGCCAGCCAACCAGTCAACCAGTCAGTCAGGAAATTTTCTGCTGGGGGTTAGACAACCTGCCGGGCTTCTGCTCACAACACTGGCAGGTGGGATTGGGCAGAGAAAGAGGAGGAAACATTTAAGGTTGGTGGGGGGGCTGACAGCAAATAAAACTGATGAACACGTTCATGCAAGCTTACTTCCCTTTGAGTGCATAAAATGCACATGAAGGCAGTGCAGCCGGAAGAAGTTGATCTTTATTTAAATCCCTAAATGGTAGATGATTAAAAATTCATGAAGAAGCATTTATTTGAAGGCTGGGCGCTGTGCAGACTACCCTGTGATGTGTTGGTCTGGGGGTTGCCAACCCTTTGAACAAGTCGGGAAAGAGTCGTGGCAGCTTGTGGACTCTCCATCATTTCCTCTCCCCTCTTTGGTTTTGTGCTCCTTCCAGCAGCCACTGAATCTTGAAAAGACAACAAGAGCTTTCGGATGAATCTGATCTGCTGTCGAAAAAAAAATTAATAAAAACTGTTAGTTTTAAGTATTTCCTGTTTTGTTTTGTTGTCAGTTAAGCAAAACAATAGAAAAAACCCCACAAAATGCATAACAGGCACTGCCATATTGAAATATAGCCTTGTAAAATAAAACATTAGGAAAAAATTCCAAAACAAGAATTGAAAAACTGGTAGCATCTTAAAGAAGGGCACGAACGATTCAATTTTAATTAAACTTTAATTAAACACAACAATCCAAGTTGATTATTATGATTCATTAATGTGTTCAATTTAAACCAAGCTTACCCTTCATGTCAGCCAAATTGTAAAATGGGTTTCAGAACCTTATTTGTTTCATGTTGAATTTCACTCATCAAAACTTTGTCTTTGATTGTTTTTACTTTGTCGGTTTGGCCCTCTAGAAAAAAAAAATGTAACCCACCCTTGCTCTAAAGGGCTGTTTGCTTTGTGACTTAAAATATTGATCTTGGTCAAACAGGATTCTGAGGTTCTTCAGTGCCATTACAGAGATTGCATTTAATCTGCTGGATTATTATACAGTTCAAGAAAAACAATGCTGTGTTCTTAGTTTGCTTTTAGACCAGGATAGTCTTCAAGACAAAGACTGTCATAACTTCAATTAGTTTGGTCTACTTTTGCTCTAGAAAGTGGACATCTACATCTACTGCTTATTTGGTTCCCTACCACTACAACAGAAGAAAAACCCATGAACAAAATGGAGAAAAAAACAGGCTAGTAGATGGTAAGGATGCAATGATTCCCTTTCCCCAGGATTCGTTTCAAACCTTTACTTTTGGGTTACGGTTTTGTTTCAGTTTGATATATGATTTATGTATCACAAAACAACAGAAAAAAACCCCCAAAATTTGGAAGACCTATTTTTTGTGTGATAATAAACAAGTAACAATAATAATAATAAAAAAAAGAAACTCCTTTCAACTGACTTATAATAATGTTGCTCACCTTTTGGCATCTCACTTTTGGAGTTGCCGTAGAACCAGCTTTCGTTGATTAGCACATGTGATTTGTTAGAGTTTGGCCCTTCCTGACACAACCATTACTGTGTGTTCACTGGACATATCAACCCCTCCCCTCTCATGTTCCAAATAGGATGTACCTACGGGTTCCAAGAAAGTCAAAATCCATAGACTTCTATTGAGAAATAGACAGTTATTTCTGAGTCATTTTATCTGTCAGAATAATCATTCTTGATATGATAGTTTCATCTTAAAGGTTAACCACTCTTTTTCTAGCTGTTGACCTCTATAAATGGGGCCTTAAAAGTTGTATTTGTTGGTCCTTGCCAAATATTTGACAAATTAAAATAAACTTTTTTAATTCTTGAAAATATAGTCAAAAACCGTCTATGTGCTGCCCCCTACAGGTTGGATCGAGGTATTACATTTAAACTTTATGATTCGTCAAAGCATTTAAGTCCCACGTCGTTTTAGAAGTCCCATATCATGATCTGCAGCTCCAGTGATGATAGCAGTCCTGTCAGTAAGCCTTACCCCTCTGACTGGATTTTCACATTTCGGGAGTGGGTGGAGTCAGCCTCCTGTTTGGTTATCCTTTAACATCTTCTTTCTAACACTGAGTTTGTTTTAAGATACTTTTTCTTTATCGCAAATTATTCAAGTTATATACTGAGGAGCTCATGATTAGCGACAGTAGTTCCTTTAAATTGTGACTCAGATCGACTCAGACCAATCACTGTCAACAGGTTTCAAAATGGCTGCAGCGTATCAGGAAGCCCCGCTGACATCTTTGGCCTAATTTTGCGAGGCTCGGAAGTACGGCGTTTTCTATGAGTGACATCAACACCTTGATGTGTCAATTGAATTTGTATATATTTATTTATTTATTAGGGACCATGTACATTAATGAACGTCTATGGAGAGTCATAGATGTAAATGTAACAGATTATAGCAACCGTGCTAATTTACATCTGTAGTCCCTTGGCAGGTACGCAGAGAATTCAAGAAAGGACAGGGCAATAAATCTCCCACACATACAGAGTCACATCCTTTGTCTATGGACATAACCATGTATTTTATCGGGGTCGGGGACCAGCACAGGGAGACCCAGTCTTTGGCCTCCTCCTTTGGGCTACATAGTAAGGCGTGAAGGGTCATATCTAGGGACCCACACTGGATTAAGCTCATTGCAGCCCCTATGAATCAAACCCTAATATACCAGTCCTGCACTTAACCAACCATAATTTAATTTATTGATGTAATAAACAATTTGGTTCTCAATCGTTAATTGTTGCATTCCAAGTAGATAGTCACCAGTGTTAATATCAATCAATAGGTGTTTGCACTACATCATTGCTTCATGTTAGCCGATGAGACTCCTTTTTAAAATGAGAGATGCTTTTTATAAACGAAGTTTAATTTAATTAGATTTTTCTTGATTTCTTTGGATTGAAGTTTATTTATTCTAAATAGAAAGTGTCCACTGAATGGCCCACTCACACTAAAATATCTGCGCCACGGTTCACTTGCAAGCAAGTGTAGACACTTGTTGAACCAGAGGCCTACACCTGAATTCAGGTGAGCTTTCCCGGTTGCCCAAATGAAGCTGAGGATAGAAACTCTCGAGTGGAACAAACAGCCAGGTACACCTGTATCTGACATATGCAGTCGATGAACTTTGTCCTGAGAGCAGCAGCAGTAAATTCATACCTGAAAAGTCCCTCTGGGTTGTGCTGCTCATTTGATTCCTTTTTTGTGTGATGTAGAAAATCATCTGCTTGTCTTTTTGTGGAATCCAACTGGAGTTTTTTAGTAAGAGCTTGGGGGCTCCACTGTTTGAGGTCCACTGGAACCAGGCTCACACTGAGCATGTGAGAAGCCCCATTTTCATTCGCACTTTTCTCGTCGTTTTCTCGCCCTCCTGCTGCCCCAAAGCATGGAATACCACATTTGTTTGTTTACGCCTCGTTTTCTTTTCCCTGAACTCTATTAACATTTATATTGCAGCTGAAGGTGTTGGAAGTCCCTCCTGCAGTGGGTGGAAACTCAGCTTAGATGAGAATGAGCTTCAGTCGAGCCTTCCTAGGCACTGACTTGTGTGTTTATACCTGCATTATCCAGCTATTCCCCAACTGCCTCTTTTCCCGTCTTGGTAGTTTTTTCCCCCTCCCTCTCCTGCTCTTCTTTTTTCAGTTCATATCACCATTTGCTTCAGCTCGCCTCTTATGTGACTGCTTAAGCTTTTATCTCTCTCCAAGGTAAATTGATTGCTTGAAATAAAATGTGGCACGAAAAGCTTCCGGATTGGGCAGCCTGATTGAGCATTAGCATATGAATAGAGGAGAGACAGTTCCCCCTGTCAGAGAAGGAGGAAGTGTTACAGGAAACATCCGCTAGACATCTGTGTTTCAGACGTTTCTTGCCAATTTTAACACATTTCATCACCGATCGACGGGGGTATTCCAAGCAGTCGTTTCTAATTCACACTGCTGCAATTCACGTAGGATTCGAAGCCACAATCTGTACTGTCATTTCCTCCAAGCTCCGCCTTCCGCGACTCTCCGCAAGTCTGAAGAATTCAGCCATAATTTCATACGCTGTTAAACAAAGAAATTATACAAAGAGTGCAAATGAGCTGTGTGCAAGGCATGTTTGTTGACACCACTTTTTGTGTAGCTTCTGCTTGCCTGAAGACACAGACAAACCGATACAGCTTGTCACACGTGGCTGATGCCTGTCGTGTCGATCTTCCCTGCATGCTAGACCGGCATCAATTAGGCCACAGTACTGCCGGGTATAGATCTGTATCTGTCTGTATTTGTCCCGAGGACCCAGAGGCTGGGCAGGCAGCGGGGACACATTGCTCTGTTTGATAGCTTTGCACAGGAGGACAAAGGCGTCAACCTTATTATTATCGAGCAATGTTTTATTTATCATTTTTAGTTTAGCATCTGCTGGCGACTGCTAAAAATAGTGTTTATTTAATGTGCATCCAGTATGGGCTCGCAAGTTGTCAGGATTAGTGGAACAGCACTCTAAGGATGTGCAAGGTGATAAGAAGGACTCTTTTGCACTGTGTTTTTCTGCTAATGAGTGCAAAAATTACTGTGTTCAAATGTTCCAGATGCAGAATTGCATTGTCCAAAGGAAGTACCCTTTCCACGCAAGCGGTATTTAGCGGGCTGAATTGAAAATTGACACATATGACGATGGATTACAACATTAGGAATGCAAATTCTTTCTGTTTGTACAACAGGGAACTACTGAAACTACATTTTCCTTTTACGATGTATTTTTAGCTTTTGTTGTGCTGAAATGGAAGCTGAATAACACAATCTTGCTGGTTGTGTTTGCCTCATAATGCCATTAGGAAAGAAGGGCCTGAAGAAATATGGAACAGTTAATGGAAAGCGTACATAGAATGCAGGCATCTGTACTTAGGTTCCCACTGATATGCCTGCAAGCATAACCAAACTCCATGCTGTAATATTTATCATATGTAAAATGTATGACATCAGCACAGACTCCATATTAAGCATTATGCTGATTTCAAGATTTTTTTTTATATATTTCACAAGCAAAAGCATTGCAGTCACAACAGACTTTTTCCTGCTTTCCTTGCATTTTCTTGCTTTCTCATTTTCTCTCCTCCACCAGCTGTCCGTGAATCCTCAAAGTTCACATTGGGTAGGCAACTTCTGGTTTGTTCTGCTCTTAAGCTCCCTAGGCTGAGACAAACTCCAGCAAACACACTTGGGGAAGTACACACGTGTGCCCTTGCACACATGCTCGCAGCAGAGAAAAAAAAAGCAGAACGAGAGCCCTTTTGTGCGTTTCTTGACTCCACTGTGCACTGCTGCAACATTTTACTGATGACTTCCCATAGCCAACAGCAAAGTGTCACTTTCCTTCGATTCGCTAATTTGCATCGGTTCCCTTTCCCAGCATGGTTCTGTGTATCAGTGCCCACAAGCTGAATGTCAGTGTCTCCTCTCAGCATACAAATATCCTGCTGATACAGTGTGCCGTGCGTACTCCTGGACATTTCTAACATTTGATTTTACCCTTGATATTTCACATTAGAATTTCATGTTGCTCTTTTTTTATACCACACGACAGATCGTGCCAGACGTAGATGTGTCTTTTTATGCTGCCTGACGAGTTTTTTACAGTAAGAAAATCCCTGCGTGTGTTGTATTTAGAAACATATTCAACTGTCATTATTGCATTGAAATGACAAGTGTTAAAATGTTTTATTCTTGTGGATTTGGACCCAGGACTATACTAAGAAGTATAGGTGATTTGCCATGGCCTCATCTAATCTGATTTGCATGCCAGAGAGAATTATGTAATTGGCATTTATGCAGAACAAAGAAGGATCAGCTCACGGAAAAGAAGGGGTTTTCATGTAGAACTGTGTGTCTAAGCCTGTTTTCTGCAGCTGTGTGCTGCCTATGGTTGGCTACAGACAGACAGACGAGAAACGACTGTTGTGTGTTTGTGTTCATATTATACCCACGCATGATTTTTTTTTTTGTATTCGTGCACAACGAGCTGGCGTATGGCCTTCTACAAGGGGGGGAATCTATTGGATTCTCACCACATACATTACCTCCCATTTGTGAAGCATTTAACTCTCTTGCAAATATTACGCAGCAGTCCCAAGCCACATCTCTGTGAGTTTAAACGGTTCAAGCTCAGGCACATTTAAATTAGCTTTGAACAACATTCTGAGACTTGCTGTTGCGTTGAAGGATCTTAAACATTTTTACATCGTACATATTAAAGCCAAGGGCAAAACTTGATTCCGGCCTAAGAATACGATTTCCTTTCATATTAATAAAATGCAGCCTGGGGCAAACTTTAAATTAAAATCAATCAGATGAAATTAAATTAGATTTTGTGTATTAAAATGGAATATGCTTATCCCTAATTTTGATAAAGCTTGATTCTTATGACTTTGGTAGCAGGCCTATTCTCCTTTGCCCTCCACATTCTTTCCCAGATATTCATGAAAAACTGTGGCAACAATTGCTAAATTCTAAAAAAAGAAGTATGTTTTACCCCATAAATCAACTTTCTTTTGACATAACAAACCCATTTTTTAGTCATAAAGTTTATATTTGAATGGGTTTATGAACTATATATTCCTTTCACTGTCATATGACTGAAATTTTATCATCTGTAATTAATTTTTTATTACATTTCTTATGCACAAGGAAATTAAATTCATTAAACACACTCTGTTGGAAATGAAGTGTCTTAAAAGAAGCAGTTTATCTTAAGTTAGAGACACAAGGTTTCCAAAGATATTAGCCACTGTTGGATGTAACGTTTCTCTTCATTTAGTTTAGATACGGAAGGCTCCATGTTGTTTTGGTGCAACAGTACAATAAATCTGCAAAAGACCAGGTCAAGTTATAAAGTGTTTGGGATTTTCCAAAGCTGCAAAGTAGGCTATTGAGGTTTTACATTGGTTAAAACTTAAAATGCTGCTTTTTTTCCAATCTTTTTTAGCTGTATTTTTTATTTTTAAAGACCAACTCCAATCATCTTTTGCGCTATTTTAAAAGCGTGTGTTGTTTTCTAGCAGAGCGGCAGTTCATTAGAAATTCACCTCTGACTTGTGGGCGGGACCATTGGAACAAAGCGACCCCGCCCCCTATTCCTGTCACACATAATTGAGAACATTAACACGCTGGCTTACAGCCACTCACAACAGCAACCTAACATTAGCGGTGCAACAAAAGTGCCCAGCAATAGTGGAGCAATCCAGCTGGAGTCAAGCCAGCTCAATGAGGAAAACGAAGACTTGCATGGATCTAGTCGTCAACTAGTACTTTCTTTTTAAACAGCATATTTTGTCTGCGCCTGATTCACAACAATTTGAAAACTCTGAAATACAATTTTAAGCTTGATTTTCTTTATATATGTGCCCGTCATCATCAGAAAAAAGCCACAAGAAGATGCTGAAAACTCCCCAAACCTCATTTTCATTGGAGTGTGTCTTTAATGTAAAGATATAATCCTAAAGTGGGATTGATGGTATGCATAACTGAGCTGCAGCATCTGACATTTCCTTTGGGCCAAACCCCCCCGCAGCGAGCATGAGAGTCATGCAACGGAATATAATCGGACGCATTCTTCCCGCACCTCGTCTTTGAATGGTTGATGGTTGTGTTGCTGCGTTGTGGCTACGAACTGAGTCAGAGACTACATTACAGCAGACGCTTCACCTGATGGAGAGCGTGCTGTCAGATTCACACTGGACCGCTATTAGTCTGCCTGGTTTCTCTCCTTTTGTTCAGCCATGTGTGTTTATGTAAATAACACAGTGCTGCTCCGCTGACAAAGCAAAAAAAAAAAAAAAAAAGTGACGTTATAATCAGAAATTAGAGTAGCTGTATCCGTGCAGGTGTGGTGGTTTCATGGTCTTTCTTTTAGTAAAGTTAAAGAATTTGCAACACAAAAAGGGCTAATTTTTCTCTGAATTAGATAAGTCACCGTTGAAAGAGTGGAAGATCAGGAGGATGATGGGCTAATGCTTTAATAAGCTTGTATGACCCTGTAAAATTAGCCCTTTACTCTCATTTGTTCGAATATTACTGGTTCTCAGCTGTGCTTAAAAAAATCGAGTCACTTTAATGACTTAATCACTTTGAAGAGAGAATATATCTAGTTGGTGCAGGAACCAAATTGCACTCTTTGTTCATTTAGTCTGCTTATTTTATGAAATTAAACTTATGATATTGGGCTGAAATTATGTTTATTTTCCACCCCAATAGCTATTAATTTCACACTGAATTACGATGAGACTCAAGTATGATAGCCCATCGCTCCAAAAAACATTTTCTTTAAATTGTCATAAAACATTTTGTGATGCCATTTACTGATTTAACATGGCCTTCTCTGGAATCAGACATCACAAAATGACATGTACACCTGCAATATCACGCCTATTCAAAGTTATCACATCTGACTGATTAAAATTCCAAACAATATTTCCCTAAAACGTCTCCCCACGGCATACCCAGAGTAAATTAAGACTTTAACCCCACAGAGGTCGTTCTTAATTTTGGTCTCCTATGAAAATTAGCAATTAGGATTTTTTTTTTCTGATTTGATGTTGTGCAGAAAGAACTAGAGGTCCACCAGTGGGGCTAAGGGCTGTTAAGGATTTACTATCATTTTGTTCAGGGAAAAGGTTGTGCTCCAGTTTTGTTGCTTGGTGAGTTGTTTATATATAGGTCTATGTTTCAGCTATGGTGTTATTAAGAATGAAAATCGTTTTTCTCATTAGGAAAATACATTTTTTTAATAAATCTGACTTATTTGGATCTAATGGGGAATACTTTTGGGAGTGATGGGTCAGTGTTTGTGAGTGCTTTGTTGGTCAAATGTGGCCTAAAGGTCATGGCTTGGACCAATTTTAGTGACATTTGTTTCTTGGAACACATGGAGCTCATTTTGACCCAAAATGCCTTAACTGCATAAACATCCACTCCAATAAAAACCATGTTTTTGGTGTAAGGGACACGTATAAAGAAAATTAGGCTTTTCTGAATGTTTATTAATTCAAATTGCTCAGTCCCTTGAAAGTGACCTTGTGGTAGAGTGTCCGCCCTGAGACTGGGAAGTCATAAGTTCAAATCCAGGCTGAGTCATACCAAAGAGTACAAATGGGACCCAGTGCCTCCTTGTTTGACACCCAGCGTTAAGGGGTTGGTTTGAGGGGTTGAATCACCAAATGGTTCCCAAGTGCGACTGTGTCTCCAGCTCACCACTCCCCCAGGGGATGGGTCAAATGTGGAGAACAAATGTGTGTGACAACTAATAGGACTTCAACTTTTTTAATCAGCTGCAGATGAAAAGATTCTATTGAAAAATACTTGTAGCTGTGACGTAGATGCCACATTCCCGCTTCTAAAATAAATCAAAAGATGACTGGAGTGGGACTTTGAAACCAGAGCTTTAGCTCCAGTGTTTACATTCTTTTGACTGTTGTAACTCTCCAACCGTTTTTGCAGTTAACACAATTCCAGGAGATTCTGAAATGGAGAAAAGCAGCCTTGAACTGGTATCCAAAACTTTACAGTAGCGTTCATTAGAGTGTTTTTGCAATCTTCTCATTTTGCCATGGAGAAAACGGACTTTGCACCAGTATGCAACACCTAATGTTCATAAAGTATATCGGTGCAAGGCAGATATGAAAATCTGCTTTTCTCCGCACCTGATTCAGGTTGATTGAATAAATGGTTAAAGAGTTACGCCATGTCAAAGAACATGTGTTATGTGTTGCTGGCAACATCTTTGGTCTTAAAGGGTGAAGAAATTGCCTATTAAAACAAGGATAAGAAATCTTTTTGGGTTTGCAGTATGTTATTTTAAATATTTGTAAATGATGAAAAGTGTCATAACAAGAGACCTTCAGATCTCCTCTTTGGATCATCCCTGGTTTTTTGGCTGTTATAGTAAAGCATTGATGAGGTATTAGCTGAAAAGCGGCTTCCATTTTTCATCAGCGGACAGACTCTTGCTGCAGAGTGTTGCTCAGGCCTGAGGCGCGGCGATCTTGCTGTGCAACTGTGGACCCGTGTTGATCCGTCACCGCGGTTTAAAACGGCGAGCTGTCAGCAGGAGCCAGGTGAACTAGTTTGTTCTGCCTCCCACTCAATGGACATGTTTCATTGGCACCTTGCTGGGGGTCAGTAGTAACTGACGACCAACGCTGCGGGGGTCAGACCCTCTGGCCAGCTTTACCTAGAGAGTAAATTACACTGTAGGTGGGGCATGAGGGTTGAGCCATGGCCTGGGGCTGAGAGTGTGGCCCAGCCTCATTTTAAAAAGTGCACATTGACTGCCTGCAAAAAGGCAGTTGACCACAGGGTCACACAGCTCCGGTTATTCGCCTGATGTGGTAGAACTGCCTGGAAAGGCAGCAATTCCACAGTTTTCTCATCCAATAACTATTCTGTGGGGTATCTCACTCAAGCAAAGGCTTTGAAAGATGCATCACTGAAGGATTAGGTCCAGAACCCATCAAAAAAAAAAAAAATTGGAGCCTGTTCTGTGGCCCGGTTTAAAGTAGTTGAATATTTTAGGGGAGCCTCTTTCCTTAGAGGAAATGAAATCTAGACAAAGAGAGCAGGAGGTTTTTGTTTGTTTCTTTCACTGCTCAGGGGCAGAGATGGAAGATTTGGAGATGTGGAGTAGATTGTTCTGGAGCGAGGCAGTCGGGGCCTATTTTCACTGCAGCTGAGGCCCCCACTAGCCACAAGAAGTTCATATATTTCCAGAGATGAGAGAGCAACATATCTTCTTTCACACAAAGCAGGAGTTTACTCCCTCCTCCTGTTCTTTGTAGCTTTTTCTTTTTGTATATATATCTCCTCCGCTGCTTCACTCCAGTCACCTCCAGACAGCTCTAGGTGCATCAAGGGCACTTCAAGGGACTGCTGCATCACCACACAGAGACAGACATAGTGCGGCAGGGTGCTTAAAGTCCCCTTTTACATGACATCTAGTCAGGATCATTGTGCTCACTCTGCCATGCATCACCTGCAACTAATGACGGTGCATTGTGAATGCATGTGGGTCCACAGAGCTCGATGCAGGCTGGTCGGGATTGCCCGGGAGCGATCCGCGCCATGGAGAATGACTTAGCTGAGCCGCGCCGCTCAGCTCTTCTGAGCATGCTTAAGAGCGTAGAATTACTCCCCTCATTTCTCAGTTCCTGTGAAGCATGACAAAAAACTCAAGTGCTTCATGCTCGTCCAATTCCCTTCCCGAGAGGAGCTGAGGGGACTAGGAGTTTTGAAGTCGCTCAACAAACACTCACCATGATGAACATTAATTACAGCAATTAAAGGACCACAACCACGGTGGAGGGTGACTAAAACACTGTCAAAAATGCATTGACAGAGGACAGCAGTGAGATAAAGTGCTGCTGTTGGTTATACACTACCTCAGTTAAGTTTTTAATGGATGATCCTCTCTTAACCTTTAGTCATTTGTAGCATTTCTTTTTGCTAACACAAAGTCTGATCCTGTGGTCATATGGATTTCCTTCATGCTGTGCCATGTGTTTATGTCACGGCCCACTCCAACCATATTTTTTTCTTTTCTAAAGTCATTCTCAATTATCTTTTAGCTGTGATTGTGCATTTCTTAGCCAAACTCAGAAATCCTTTGTCATTTTTTTAGACATATTTTATGCCCAGCAATAAAAAAAAAAACCCAAAACAATTCTGGTTTGTAGGCGGGACTGTTGGCTCAGAGCAATCCCGCCCCCTCCCTGGTGCTGAGAGCTCTGTTTGGGCACTCTTGCTCAAGCTCATAGCCTCAAGCTAGCATTAGCGGCACAAATTAACGACAAACAATATTTGATCAATCAAGCCGTACAGTTTTGAGCCAGAGGACAGCTCGGGCAAGCACATAAGCGATGCCCATAAGGGAGCGGAGTGGAGAACAGAGATTGGCATGCCCATTTCAGTAACTGCGTCATTAAACTGAGCTTTTTCTAGCATCCGGTTTTCTGATCCAACTCAATTTGAGTTAAGAAATACTCAGAAATACAGTTTTAATTATGAATTCTTTTTGAGAAAAATGCTACGAGAACATGTTAAAAACATAAAAAAAGACAATTTTCATTGGAGTTGAGGTTTAAAGTCTCACTACGATCGTCTTTTGATCTAATGTAAAAGTGTTCCCAGTGACTTTTTAATGGTGATGATGATGACGCATTTAGCCAAAAAAAAATCTGTTTTCTTGGACAATTTCTGCAGAGCGGCAGGAGGTCATTAGAAATTTGCCTCTGGCCTGTAGGCCGGACTGTTGGCAAACCTTCCTCCACTTCCCATCATGCCTTTGTTTACACATTGTCCCGTTAGCTAACAGCCCCTCACAACCCCCACCTAACATTACCAGTTCAACAAAAATGGCAAGCTCGGACGAGGAAAAGGAAGTTGTACTTGGATCTATTTGTCTAGAAGTGGACGCATTGGAATGTAGCAAAGCAGGAACCTTCTGGTCCTCTACATTACAGCTACAGGCTTCTTTCAACTGCATTTTTTGTCTGCTCCTCATTTGAATGAATTGAATAAATAAATGCCTAAAATTAAAGAAATACTTAGAAATTGTGAATTTTTAGTTTATTTTCCTTAAATCAAGTGCCACAAGAACCTAACAAAAACACCTAAAACACCATTTTCATTGGAGTGGGTCTCCCTTATAGCAAACTAATCCACTTTATTCCAATGTGGCTACCACACACTGATTGAAGTTGTGTTTTGTGACAGATTTGAATGTGCTGAGCGGCAACACAAAGGCCACAGCAACGTGAATGACTTTTAATTGAAACAAGACTCCTTACAGCCCCCCTCCCCCCAGGGGTAACTGACATTCTTGTCCTGGAGGTGAACTGTAAAAGGCCTAAATGTAAAACATCCACTTACAGCGAGTTGACTTTGTATTCCTCGAGATACTGAATGGCTGATGACCTTGGTAGCCATGCCAAATGACGTGCACTTACTGTTTATTTTTAGAATGCAGTGGAGCACATAATTAACTTTGCAGTGCAATGAATTGGGTTTCTATGAGGCCTGGAGTTGGAGTCTTCTTTAAAAGTAAAGTTAGTCTGTTTTTTTGTTTGTATGTGTGATTCCGTGCAACAATTTTCTTTACCTGGCACACATAAAAAGGTACAAACTTGTAAAATTATAAGCAAGAATTCAAGGAATTTAATTTTTTTTTGTGAAATTGAATCACCAAATGTAAGTAATTGTTAAAACATTTTTGTGTGACTCAAAACATTTATTTTGTTCTTGGGATTTTTGTATATGACATATAACCTCAATAATGAGGAATATAAAATTAAGCTTGCTAAGTACATTTTTTTTTAAATAATATTTTCTGTTTCAGTCAATTTCCTGTGTTTAAAAATTTTGCCTGAAAACTGAAAACATACTTTTTAAGCCAAAATTTTCATGCACCTCTAGTTCTAAATTTGCAAAAATAGAAATAGCAAAAAAACAAGTCAAGAAATGCAATTGACAAATGTATGAAATGTCAAAATCACTCACAAATATTAACTCGTTTTTCACCTGAATGATTTTTTTTTTTTTTACCATTTAAAGATCAAATAAAAAAGAAAAAAATTAATAGTGCACTCAACATTCCTCCCTGGTGTTTGTAACCATACATTCAGACGGAAAACTCCCTTACTCCATAATGGACGCAACATTGATGTTTTTTATTAATCCTCCAACAAGACAAACTCTTCAGTATTTATCTAACTTGTCCAAATGAATGAATGACTAAATGAGGATCTGATTTAGTGTTAAAGCAGATTTCACTCAAACTTAAAGATGTAACTTGTTGAATTTTTTTTGTAATGAGCTGATTTGGACTTGATGCATTTCAAAGTTGTGTATTTGTAACCACAGTTGTGTTGCTTCCACTCACAGCACCAAAGGAAGCAGAAACTGCTAAATTTTAAATGCGAACAGAGATGAAATCTTCATTACAACACATATGCTTAAAAAGCAGAGTTAATACATGCAACAGGCACAAATAAAAACAAGTCACTTTTACTGATTTAGATTAAGAAATTCTGGCGTCCTATTAACATAGTTTTACTGTTGTAAAATGATGAATTGGCTAGAAAATTGTTGCAATTTTAATGTTATCAAATCAGTCTGAACTTCCATTTTTAATTATTTGTGGACAATATTCAGATTTATCAATCAAATGAAGATTATTTTGAATTTTCTGTGTATCACTGTCATCTCTAAAACATGTTTTCTGACACCGTAAAGCAGTGAGCTCCCTTGATACTCATATCTGGCTTAAAGAGTTGATAATTGTATAAGACAGCCAACAAGTGTTAGAGAATTAAAGATAATGTTGTAATTAATGGAAAAACGGGCAATAACCTTTTGCTTCTCTGATCCAAAGGATTTTTTTCCTTAAACCACATCCTTTTTGTCAAATAAACCAGAAAATCTTTTGGTGTTATTTGATATCTTGGGAAAAAAAAACATAAAGGAAGGAAACTGAGAGGGGATTAGAGTGAGGTGGAGAAAGGGTGATGCTGTTTACTTGAAGCTACACCTTCAGAGCAAGAAAAAAAAAAAAAAAACAGATATTTGTGTGTTTGTGTGGTCGCACCTTCTCAAGCTTATCGCCTCCTCCTTCTGTTATCGTGTCAGTCATGTGACCACATTTCAGGAGATGAAGGTTCCACAACGATTAGCTTCATTGTCTTCAAACAATGTGTGTGTGCGTGGAAGGAGGAGATACAAAGGCATCAGATGAATGTATTTGTGTGTGTCGGGACAGAGCGTGCCTCAAAAAAAGGAATTAGTTTTAACAGAATAATAAAATCCCATTCATTTATCACTCTAGTGCTAACTGTCCGAGTTAGGACTTGAGCTTTTCTTTAAACATTGACATCTGGATCTCAAGGGGTCATGACATAGCCCATTCAAGAAGTCACCACTCACAGCTGTTTAAGGAACTATAGATGGCAAAGCCACAACCGCTTGCTCTTTCGTCCATAGGCTTTTCTTCCAAATATCTCCATAGGATGACAGTAGGTAATTTCGTTAGCTAAATGGTCAGAAATCACCATTTTCCTTTCAAGATGCCCCACGGTTACCTTGAAAAATCAATACAAAGATTGCAAAACTGGGAAAAAAAAGCAGAAGAAATGTCTGCTGGCAGAAAATGTTAGTGGAGGCATTTCCAGGTGTTAGTAAATATTATCAGTTTTCTAACAGCAGTGATATGAAAAGACGATAAAAAATCTAAATGCACAAGTGACCGAATAGAAGAGCATTGTGGCAGAACTCTGATTGAAGAGAAAAAAAAAGATTAGAGGGAAGGGAGGATAAAAAATTAACATTTCCCAGGAAGAACTGTATAAAATAAGATGATGAACTTACTTGGAATGTAATAATTCACTCAGTCACGTTGGGTCACAGTTTTATTTTGATTCAAATTATGATTCGCATATTACAAAACAACCAAAATAAATAAATAAAAATTTGGAAAAAAAACATTTTTTTTAATTTCCTATTAAGCTAGTAATAATGACAACAAAAACACTTTCAGTTCACTTATACTCAACCTGGTGGAATGTAATAAAACAATAAATGATATATTCTTAAATTTAGTAGAATTGTTTGACATTTTCAGTGTAAGCATACTGGTATACAGTAGTAATACAACGACTAACTTTGCACACAATTGTTGTTTTAATAGTGAAACATATGGTTTGATTTTAACCCGAGAATTGTCGCATCCCTACAGAGTGCTGAACTTTTTCTAAATGTCAAAATAAAATACAGAAAATGTTAGGAAACACTCTCCTTAAATCCAGTCTTAAGTCTGGAGAACAAAACTTTGACACTAAACTATTTTCTGTAAATTAATAAACAATCTTTTGTTCATGTGATTTTGAGTCTTTTAAATAAAACCCCCTAAAAGTTTGGGGTCTTGAAGTCCACTCATGCAGAGTGGATGGGAAACTGAATTTGTTTGTTGACTGTTGAAAGGAAAACTGGAAAACCTGACGTCCCTCAAAATGGTGCGTGTTCAGAGACAGGGAGGGGGCAGCAGAGACCCAAAATAGATTTTGAGGCACCATAGTGTAAATAACACAGCGTGGTCCTTAATGTAGCTGTTAAAGGATACCGCAGGGTCCGGACTCTGCTCTGTATGCTCCACAGGATGGAGCGCAGACTCAAACTATGTCAGTGAGTCAGCTGTTAGCCGACAACTTCTTCGCCCTCTGCTGCCGGTTTAAAAGGTCACCAGAATTAGTCCACATAAAGTCCACTTTTTTTTTTTTTTTAACCACTGTCCAGCCCAGACAACTGCAGCTTTAATGAACACACTGTTGGAAGGATAAATGCAAAAATACGTCTTGTTGGGATTTCTATTGACTTTTCTGAACAGTAAAAAACAAAAGCATGCATTTAGGCTTCAAAAAACCCTTCAGAAAATGCTCATTTCAGCGTTTTGTTTACATACTGCCAGCCAGTCCTGACACCAGTGATAGGATTGTGTGTGTGCATGTGAGTCTCACGCACAATCCAAACAAAGCAGCTATCTAGAGCAGACGTATTTCTACACAGTTACACCTTCTGAGCCACTCACCTCCTCTTTTGTCCTTTGGAATTATTTAATTTAGCATAAATTAAAGACCCACTCCAATGAAAATCATGTTTTTATGTATTTTTTAACATGTTCTTGTGACATTTTTCTCATGATGGAGGACATATATAAAAAAATTAAGCTTAAAATTGCATTTCTGACTATTTCGTTTTGCAAATTGTGAACGTGCAGTGACGTAGGTGCAACAATCCATAGGCAAAAAGCTCCCTGATATTGTTATGTTAGGTAGTGTATGTGAGGGTTTGTGTTTGCGAGAGAGCCTGTAAACTGTAGGATGTCGGGAAGTAAGGGCAGGCTTACTCTGTTTCAACAGTGGTGAATTTCTAATGAACTACTGCCGCTCTGCAGAAACTATGTCCTAGAAAATGACACAAGTGTTTTGATTTTGGGTAAAAATGGCATAATCATAATTAAAAGACCACTGATAACACCTTCTAAAATAGATTAAAATATAATTGGACTGTAAGAGGAAATAAATTCATAACAGTGTTTCTTAATCCAAAAGTACTTGAAAAATGTCTAATCTTGTTAGACATGGTAACTCTCAAAACTCATTGGCTTTTCCATTACAACCAATGTTGCACATTTAAAGTATTTTTGTAAAGTAAAACACAAGCATCTTATTTAAAAAGAGATTCATTTTGGTGTTCTTTGTACCAAACAGACCAGCTCACAGCTCACTGTGTTTCAGAACCCTGGAGTAAGTTTTAGATATCCAGTCATGTTCACAGCACATCGCCTGGGAAATTCGTTAAATGTTCATAACCTGCTTGTTCAAATGTCCCAGATTTTGCCACAAGCAAGCATCTAATTAGCATAATATTCCTATTTCTGAAAAGCTCTTAAGAGCACTTCTGGCGTTGTCCATTTCTCTTATTTGCCTCTTATTGCTACAACGTTTGCTTAATGCCTGCCCTGTGCATTGCATGCTTGGCTCATTGTAGATGCAGCGTGAATTTGCTGTTTGGGTATGGGCCCATGCATCTCCAGGGCCCTATAATCAGCTCTAAGCTGCTTCTATCAATCTTCATAACTGTAGTGGGCTGAGGAGGGAAGTGCAGCTAATCAGCTCTAACCGGCCCCATGTTCAGCTTGACTGTCACTGTTATAGCAAGGCCATATGCAAACATTGTCCCGAACATGCGTGCGCCTTACTCGCATCTTGGCTGTCTCACGAGGCTGTGCCACAGATGGCCAGCTCCAGCAGAAGTCAGGCTTTGAAAGGGCCTGTGACTTTCACTGAATAGCTGTTAGTGTAGGTTAATATAGGAGTGGTGGCCCTGCAGGGGTGGCAATCACAGTTCTGATCAGAGCCGGGCTTCAAAGCCGTCTGCGCAAGTTGAAGCTGGAGTTGTCATTAGCTTCTGCCCTGTGCTTGACAGCCCTTCCCCACCCCCAACTCCCTTTTCCTGTCTTTCTCTCCTTCTTTCTCTTGCGCTTGTCTCCGTCTCATCACTCATTTTACGGCCTGTACAAATGGCCACTGTAATCCTGGGTTTGGGTGCTTGGGCCTGTCACTCCACATTTGCACTAAGCATCTTTCCTTCTCATCTTCTTTGGCCTGATTGTATTGCAACAAGAAATTACAGATCTATTTATGCTCACTAGATCTGAGATTGGGCCACTTCTTAAAAGCGCGTTTAGGAAGGTGGTACTGAACCTGGCACGCCTCCCCCCCATACTTAACTTAGAGGCTTCACCGCTGCTAATTCTCAAACTAATGATCTAATCCTTCTTCGCTGCTCCTCCTCTGTTTTCTGTCCTGTGCAGAATGTCCTCTAAAGCAAAAGTGACTGCGCTGTTGTTTGTTGTTTATTGACCGTGTTTTCTCTTTGTGAGTCAGCTCTAGTGATGCAAGTGAGCAGAGGCAGTGTTTACCTGAACTGGCCATGTTTTCCCAGTGCGTGCATGTGTGTGTGTGTGTGCGCATTGTGCCTGCATAATGTCAAGACCTTTGATCACACTACAGTGCATTGACAGATTCTCTCTGGTGCCTTCTGGTTGCTTAAGAACACAGTCACTGTCTGGACTTGGTCATTTACAACCTTGTTAGAGAGGCAACAATCAGGATTTTTTTATTTTATTTTCAATGTTTAAAAAATGACTTTATGACCCCTCTTTTTGCTGGTTCTGTGTCTTAGACGTTTCTTTGTTTACTGTCATCTGTAGGGCTGCATGTGAGGTTTGGATCTTCACCTTGTAATCATATAAAAGTGTGAGTGTTTTTAGCAACCAGTCCATACTTTTTTGTTTGCTGAAAAGTTGCTTAAAGCTACGGAGATTTATCCTTTGTTATCACATTTTCAATAACAAAAAAATAGAATGCTTTTTTAAATTTAAGCCTGCACTTAGCTTCTACAGATGGGCCTTTCACTGGTGCTGGCATTCAGACTTTGCTTTTTGTTTGCATTGCTCTGTAATAACACCACCAAATGTTATGAAGAAGTTTGTGTTCCTCTTCTGTTAATAGAGTCTATTTTTTTTTTTTTTTTTACAAAAAGCCTTTTTGCTCAGTAAATTCAGACATTCTAACTGTCAAGTGGTTCTTCTATTCTCCTTTACTTGGAGGTAAAAATATGTAAAATATTGTCATTTTTTTGTATGCATATTTTAGGGATGAGTTGTAAGGTAACAGTGTTTGTTAATGTTACACTTATCTGAGAAAATTGTTTGCTTACTTTAAAACCACTTCTCTATTCAGGTATTTTCCAAATGCAAAGCATGAAGACATAACAAAAATTGAGGTTTTTTTGCTCTGCATGCTGCACAGCTTAAAGTCCCCATGGGTGTACTTCAGAGGAATAGCATGTTCGAGCATTGCCCATTCGGAAGCACCTGTAGGAATTTACCTTCAAAGGAGGAAAGTCTGCTTTTTGGTATTTTATTTTGAAAACTAAATAGCTTCTTTCTGCCTTTGTTAATTTAATTAAGGAAAAATGTCAGTTTTTGCAACAATTTTTTTATGTTATGTACTTTCTAATGCAGGTTAAAAAATGGGTTTTTGTAGGCACTTTTAATTGTTAATTAATTTATTGGAGCTGCCCAGCAGCTATGCTTGTACGTACTTTTAGAATACAGTGTTCACACTGAACTTTTGCTACCTGATACTAGCGCATGTATTCACAGTTGGAAGAGGCTTGGTCCAAAATGTCAAAATGGTACAAATATTGGGAACCTTGTTCTATATCAGGGGTGTCCAAAGTCAGTCCTGGAGGGCCGTCCTCCTGCTAGTTTACCAGAAATCCTGCCTTATCTGCTGCTGATTACCTGGATCAGGCGTGTTTGGCCAATAGGAGCTTTAATGGCTTGTAGGACACCGGCCCCTCAAGGACTGACTTTGGACACCCTTGCTCTAGGGTTTTTCTTTCACAGCTCTATTCAGCTATACAAAAGACTTGGTATCATATAATTCTGGCCGGACGATTAATTTCTCCTTCATGATCAATTTTCAAGCGGTTGGCAATTTTGTGAATTAAAAAGGATGCCATCTTTACGTCATTACCACATTTGTAGTCCCTGATTAATCAAAGTTCAACTGGTTTAATTTTCCATGTGCATTCAGTGGCGGCACATTTTATATGTAGAGCCTGAAATCTGACTTAAAACCATGGTCGCTTGAATGTATAATGACGTGCAAACTTATCATAAATTTGTTGTGATTCAGACACTGCTGAGCATGACAAAGCCACAGATCATGTTCAGGTGTGTGACTGTCATGGCTGAAGTCTCAGGTTCATATCCCGGACGAGCCCCCAATTTATGTTAATGTTATGTATTTCTAGATCCCCCTCGGAAGAAAACAGGCATAACAGCATCACTGCCTCTAGGATGCTTCTGAAAAATAACAGTAGCTATGTAATGTAAATTAATTTAAAACATGCCTCATTTACTGCTGCTATAAGCAGCAAATAACGATTAATGAAAAAGTTTTAGAAACTATTTTTTTGCCATAGTCAAATTATTGATCAGATTTTATAAAATCCCAATAAAAGTGCTTATTTTTTTGCTTTTGTAATTAATTTCGGCCTGGCTCTTCCCCATATTTATTCAGATGTTGTGTTTCTCCTTTCAGCACATGGACAGTCCTCGGTGTAAAGCCATGCAGGCATTTGATAGAGTAGATCTTTCTGGAATAAACAGAAAGCGCGGCCACCATTTTGGCTCAGCTCAAAACTCCACTTTCTTTGCTTTTACAGGCACATTTGCTTTGCTCTGCTCTGCTGTTTTTGTCATCAAACAATTTCCATCTGCTGTAATTTTAGGCCACATTGTTCAAAATAGCAAAACACAAAAATTATTCTGTATATCTTCATATGTTATATTTTTATTCAATTTTATTTAAGAGATTTTGCATATTAGTGAGATTGCCTGCTTTTGTATTTATGTTTGTATATAAATAATAATTAAAGAATAATAGCATTTTTGATCACAGGTTTTGAAATGCAGACCTTAAAGATTCCATCCTTTTTAGCTTCAATCAACATTAAACTCTACATTTTTTTTTCTTGTGGATTGTCAACAAAATTCAAGATGTTATTAGATACCATGATTTTTTCCCCCCTTGGGATTTCCAAAATGTTTCTCAAACAAATAAAACGTTGCATCATGGCATCCACTGCCAAACAAAACTAAAAATGTAGACACAGCAAACAGGGATTTCTTTCCAGGGATGGGTATGTAAATCCAAATGTGCTCAGAAAATCAGAACACATGGTTAAAACGATCTTCATGTGTTCAAAGCAGTTTCTGTTCAGAGGAGCTAAATATGGGAGGACAGATTGAAAATGTATGCAAATTCCCGCCGCCCCTGATTCATCTCCATAGAGTGACCATGGTGGCGAGGGGAACTGCATTGGAAATTACCTTCCAGAAAGAGCAAGCGCAGAATCTGAGGCACTATTTTACTGTGCAGACGGGAGAAAGGGAGAGACACTGCTCAGGTCAAAGCAGTGCACGAGAGAAGCAGTGAGGCATGCACATTAAAAGATGCATCATCAAGTTACTTTACAGAAGCCCTCTGTTCAGCTGCGCAACACAAGAAGGGCAGCAATTCAAGAAGCTGTTATTTTTCACAAGATTTTGCCTTTTTCTTACTTCGTGGCCTGTTAGGGAAAAAAAAAAGAAGTGTTTTTCTTGACTCCTAATGGCTCCCACTATAGCAGCTCCAGTCCAGGGGGATACGATTGAAGAGTATTGTAATAGCTATTTATTAAGTGGACTGCATTACTTGTGAAAATGCTTTTAAGAGTTTCAAATTGAATTTTCTTTTATCACAAGTCCAGAAATGTCCGAGTTTTTTTTTTTTTTTGTGTGATCTTTTTTTTTTTTTTTAATCAGGCATTAGTTTGCACATTAAAAATGCTATCTTTTCATTAGCAGTTAACAGAGGCTGTAAAATCCCTGTTTTAAATGTGTTGATAAAAACTCTTTACATGGACAGCTACTAGCTGTGCTTTAAAAAGTATCCTGTTGTTTTTGGTGGAGTTTTTATTGCAATTCTAATTTGTAGCATATATTTTCACTCTAAAGACCTACTCCAATGAAAATTCTGTTTTTGGCATTTGTAATACATTCTTGCAGCATTTTTGTGATGATGGAAGACATAAAAAAGAAAAAGGCTGAAACTTATCAGTACCGGTATATATTTTCTTTCACAGTCTTTTCATTCTGTTTGCTTTAGCAAGACATCCAAGCAATGGTTTGGTCAAATTTGGCTTGCACTGTCAACTAGACCTGTAAAAGTGGTGTATAAATGTGGATCATTACACAGCCACTAATGCTAATCTTTTGTACGCTAGTGACTTCTTCAAATGTGTATAGCGAGTGCCGTTTAAATACCAGCTTAGATGTTCCTAACGGGATTCTTGAAGCTGCTCTCCTGATTGTTTTAATCCAATCTACCCTGGCAGTTTCAGATTGTGCATCTTTAATTCCTTAAATCTTTAAACATGGTCAGCAAACAACCTTATTCTCTTTCAGGTAAAAAATATTCTGTGATTGACCGGAAAGACAGGCTAATGGGAGTAGCACGTGGCGTCCTGTTCAGAGCTTCTCACAGCTATAGAAGGTTCATTTTATTGGCCTTCTTATGCTTTTTAAAATGATCTCTTGGCGTTTAAACACATCTGACATAATTTTGACGAACAGTTTTAACTTCTACGGGTTTTAGAGCTATACCAGTTAGAGCTAATGTCTGTATGAGGACAAGCAAAGTATTGGCGATGAAGAAAAGGGACAAAAAGGACTGCAGCTGGGATTTGCCTGCAGCAATGGGACAGCAGAGTCCATTCACAAAGCTGTGATTTTCCATCAGTTGCTTGTATTGCTCTGATTTGTTCATTCCTTTGTTAATGTGTAACACAAACACAGTTACAGATGTAGGTTCAATGGGAACCCAATAATTGGTTTAAAGATTTGTTTTGTAAAGATGTGTGCGTTCATATGTGCACACATATTAAACACACCACAGTGGATGGCTTGGAATTTGTTCGTTTTTTCTTCTGCAGTTCTACAAAGAGATGCTTGCAGACTATTCTTTTGTAGAAGCTAATCTCCAAAATGTATAATGTGTGTTGAAATATTGCTCAGTTTTTGCAGCTAATTAGACAAGCTTGAACTATGGTAATTTAAAGCTGAACTTTGAGGACAACAACCAGAAATATTAAAAATAAAGAAAATTCTAAATGGATTTAAATTTAATACAGGATTCGTTTGCAAGAAATTATTCACTTTATAGTTAATTTTTTAAAAAATAATATCCACTTTTAAGATTAAATAGGAGCTGAAGAACGTTCAAATTTAGCTTAAACAAAGAAGGAACATGTCATAGATTTATGATCAACAAATAATCATTTTTCTCCTTCCTCTTTTCCACATCAGGGATACTATTAGCTAACAACTTGCCGTAAAATCATTGCCAGTCTTTGCCGCCATCTATCATTGCCTCGCCTCTTTTGAATGGAATTGCAAAGATAACATACTTAAAGCATCTGTGCTGGAGTGTCAAAATTTGCATAAACGCGTTACATTTTTTCCCTCTCACTCTTGTCGGCTTCTTTCCCACTTAAATATTGTTTCACAGCATATTAATCTTCTCTCACATCCTACTTGGGGAGTTAATAACATTCCCGCCTTGTCTTTGCATTCTTTGTTTTGCATGCATGTTCAAAACACTAATAACTTTTTGTTGGATCGTCACAGAGGAATATTGTTTCCTGCCACAGGTAGAAGTCTTAAATTTTTCAACAAATAACAACAATATTGTGTGCTGCAATATTAGCCACCAGCTTATCTTTTGCAGCTTGCACACACATAAAGAAATGGCAATTGCAGTGATGTGCATTGTTCTCACAGACTGAGGAAAGAACGACTTCTTTCACACCAAATGAAACATCCAGATTTTGAATGAATTTAAAAATATCCATTCCAAGTTTCTCCATTTCCTCTTTTGGTGGAACAGACAAACGGCATCAGGGTGGCTGTAATGTTTCCCGCGCTCTGCAGTGTGGTGCCACTCTCTATTGTACGGGCCCCTCTTCAAAGAACCGCAGGGGTGCAGGAGCTGACAGTAATCTTACTTTTATCAAGCTGATAATTGTCAATGTGAATTTTTCTTTTCATGGAGGGACAATTAATAACTCAGCGTGTTCACTAGATGTTTGCTTTGTGATAAAACTCTGCTTGGCTACCTTACTCACTGAAGAATCCTTTTATTTATCAAGCTTTTTTAGAACAATAAAAAGATAGATAAATGAAAAAAAAAAGACAGTCAAGGCATGTTTTGAATTAACTCCTATTTGTAAGTCTTTTTGGGTTAAAGACTGACTAAATATAATCATTTTATCTTACAATAGGTGTTCTACAATGCACTTCTTTGAAGTCTTTATTTCCAAAGTGACAACCATCATTGAATAATTCTATATAAATGTGTAGGTTGTCATTTTGTTGTGTCTTTTCTGGGTAAGGACTGCTAACAGCCTTTGATAAGTGGGCACTTAAAAGCTTTTACTTTTTTTTTTGCCTTCCTCTCTGTATGTATCTGCTGCGTGCGTTCTGTTAGCGTGATAAACATAGCCCTTCACCGCTACAGCTCCTCTGGAAATTAGAAACACACTCGAGTGGAGGCACTCACCAACTTCCTCTTGCACACTGATAGCTCTCCTTACTGTCTCCTACGGATGTGCAAAAATAACCGAATGCTTAAAAAATTGGGTTAAAGGAGAAACTGGGTTGAAGAGCGGGCTCTTTTAAAAGACTGTAGGAAAGTTATTTAGAAAAAAAGACATTTAAATGACTGAAGTGAGCCTTCAAATAATCCAGACTAATGTTGCTGTAAATGCAACAGAGGTTCATAATGTTCTCTGATCCAAAACTGGATTACATGAATTACAAATTAATTTGTGTTTTATTAAATTTGTTTTAATTTTTAGATATTGAATTTGCCTTTAGCCATGAAACAAGCCTTGTTTTGTAGAACTCACTGTACTGTCAATAAACCCACATTTGTCATCTAGGGTTAAACAAATAAAAAAAATATTTTTGTGTTCTGGACTTAAAGTGTGATAAGGGTCTATAACATCAGAAGACTGGCTAAAAATAATTGATTAAAGCAAGATCATGCTGGTAAAAATACATAAAATCGAACAAGAAAGAATTAAGATTGTATCTATTTAAATAAAATAACTTGATGGTGCAGTTTCGGCACAAAATTGATTTTTTTTTTCTTTTTATCAATTAGTGGATCATATACCAAGATGTATATCGAAGCATGTGAGAAAGAAAGATATACGACCTTACTCTTGGTACGGTTTTCTGTCACAATTCAAAATCCTCTTTGTTTGTTTGACTTCAAATAATATCTAAAAATGTACAGTGTGGTCCTTGAACGACTGCTGACTTGTTCCGTCTGTACCTTTTATAACCAAAAAGAAGCTAGAGAGGTACAAATCTAGCCCAAGAAGAATAACTGACCAATGGCCCCATAGATCAATGAGTCAGAAATTTCCAGTGATTAAGACAAAACGCAACAAAAAAGATAATTGATGTCCTGGGAGAAAAGATGAAGATGGACAGCAGGTTCATTGGCGTACACCTGAACAGCAGACAGAACTTGAAATGCAACTACTTTCCAGCAGCCTTTACATTGCACCTTACTGTGCAGCTTGAAATAGCCCGTTCGGCCCATCTGCACACCTGTAGCCTTTGCTACTGCCAGCTCGCTCTTCCTCTTTTCCTTGTAACTGTCTCCTGATTGCTCACTTTTTGAAAACTGAGCAGATTCTCACCAAACAGACGAAAAACAACAGCTTTGTCTGTGGGTCTACAGCAGGGGTGTGTATTGGCAAGAGTCAGGCGATATGATACGTATCCCAACATAGTAGATATCGTGATATGTCTCAAGACTGAACCAAAACTATTTGTAACTTTTTTTTAAGAAAAAAAAACTCAACTTAAATATTAATACATCTTTCATTGCTTCACTCGTATTTATCTGTGCCACTATGAGGCCCTGCAATTTGCGTTTTTTAATGATACTGGGAGGAACGTGGCACAAAGTTTCACTTTGGTACCCATCCCAAGTAAAAACTAAGTAGTACATGTCTCTTAACAACAAAAACAACAAGGCAGACCGAACATTTAACTCAAGCGGGTGTTGTTTGAAGAAAAAAGCAAAAGTGAGACACTGAAGTCCGCTCATAAATAATTATTTAATATCTTCTCATTAGCGTTTTAAATCGACACAAGTATATGCAAACAAAATATCCCAATATATTGCCGAATTGATTTTTTCCTACACCCCTTGTCTGCAGTATTAACTAGTACCACTAGTTAAAGCCGACTCTTAGTTGTTAGTCATCATTGTGGTAAAAAGAGAAATGTGTTTCTGCCCCACAACCCTTTTGGATTCGCAAAGGTGGAACGCACTATAAACTGGCACTCTGTATAAATTAGCAGTTGAGAAGAGAAGATGGATTGCAAGCGGACCTCAGCTTGTTCCTTCTTTGTGTATTGATGAGGTTGTTTTCAAAAACACACAAAGTAGACCCAGGCCTTTTAAAAACATGTAGCAATAAAACAGGCAGCACAGCAAACATCACTGTTTTCCATTCTGGTAAAAAAGGAAGCCACTCTCAGTCAAGAGCAAAACGTCTAAAGTTATGGACACACATGTGACGTGCGTTGAAGAATGCGCTAAACGTGGATTCTTAAATGCATATAGCACATAGGGTTTACACCTGAACAACCAAATAGGGGCTTCTTGATAATGGCAATTCTGTGAATTAAAAATTCACTACCTAATCGGAGTCCCTGGTAGGTCAAAGGATAACCTGGCTTTATTTCCAACATGTGTTCAGTGGCCATTTGTTTTGTACCTTAAGCTCAAAAACTGTCGTGGAAATTTGTAGAATAGTAGAATTTTTGTAACGGTGAAGCCTGAACCCACATTTATAGGCATTCCTACAGACTTTTCATTGGAAGTGGCCGCTTGTTGGCAAGGGCAGCATGAAGCTTAAGGCTTTTATCAAGAAAAAATGTGGAATCAAAGTGCTGAAACTAAAAAGAAAACATTGATCTGAAGTCTGTACTGAGCCTCATATCTCCTGACTGTTCCAAGAAACATGTTTAATTTCTTCAGTTTAGTTCTGTTCTAACAAAAAAAAACAATCACTTATTTTCTATGAATAATGCCAGCATTCTTAGAAAAGTCCAACAGCAGCAGTTAACCTGTAACAATCAAAGCCAGCAGATCCTGATATTTCTGCAGCTTTTTTGTGACTCCACCAGTATGATGCTTTAATTCCACTATCAAAAAATAAATGAAGTCGTTTTTCTGCTACAGGAATCAGACAATCATCTCTGCAATTGAGCACACCTGTCAAATCAGTATAATGACAAGGCCGAGGGTCTGACAGGTTGAAGCAAGATAGAGAACGTCTGAAATGTGAGCAGGGAAGGAGGGCGGCCCAGAGGGAAAGCGGGACAAACAGCTGATGTGGAGTGGCAAGCAGAAATGAACATTACCTTGTTTATTTTTATTTATTTTTTTCCCTCCTAGATTGTCAATGATAAGCGTGAGTGATGTTGATAAATGCTCACACAGCCAGTTTATCAGCAGCTGTCTGGCTCGGGGTTGCCCGAGGCAACATCCGTTGCTGATAACCTCTGAGGCCTGAGGCGCGATGTTGGGAGGAGGAAAGCGTGCGCAGGATTATGCAGCAGCTGAATCTTGGCCGGTGCCGAGGAGCAAGGGTGTCTGCTGTAGCTATCAATATGTTACATGTTCATGAGTTGATCTACCATTTAAAATAAAACTGAAACTCTCCAGAAACTGAAAAATTATCTGTTTAGTTGTTCATCAGTCTGATCCCAGACTTTCAAGATGTTAAATTAAACTTCAACCAAGTTTGCAAATACAATTAAGAAACAACATATCAATTTAATAAAAAAATATCCTGGACAATGTTAACATTTGCAAGGTGAAAAATCAAGTCTCATAATTGTTTGTGCACTCCTCCTGCGGTTTGTGTGCTTTGTGTTTTGCACCAACTGTATATTGATTGTCAGAGTACGTGAAGCCTCTGTACACACAGGTATGTTGTTTCTAATTACTACACAGGCTGTGTTTGCATATTTAAGCGTTGGGCCCTTTGTGGATTCTCATGAAGCTGATGTAGAGCTCAGTGAAACATGTTGCTTTTGTTCCTGTTGTAGGACACACTTGATTGTCTTTTTCTTGCTGAGACTGGATGTCTCCAATAAAGCTCTAACTTTCTTTTTTTTTTGACTATTTTCTTTTTTTTCAGTTTGCAGTTGCCAGCACTTCCGCTACTGAGGCACATTGTTTTCAGAGCTTTAAATTCTCTCTTTTTTTAAAACCTTTAAATTTAAATAAAAATTGAGACATAATCTGTCTCTCCACATATTCTTTTATTTTTAAAGAAAAGCATTAAAAGTAAAATAGTGAAAGTCTGTCTCCTTCAATGCATTACATTTTGTTGTATAAGAAAGTCAAATGATCATTTAAGTCCCACTCCGATCATCTTTTGATTCTAAAAGCAATTCTTTTAATTTTAATAAATTATGATAATTATAATAAATCAAAATATAAATACAAAATCCTGCGTTGTTTTTCTAGGATTTTCTAGAAATCCGTCTCTGAGTCGTGGGAGGGACTAAGCCCACCCCTACTTCCGATCATCCATATGTTTACACGCTCTCCCACTAGCTTACAGCTTTCACAATCCCAACCGAACCTTAGCGGTGCAACAAAAATGGCAAGAAATATTGGAACAATCCAGCCACAATAGTTTTGAACCAGATCCCAGCTCAGATGAAGAAAAAGATGTACATGGGCTTTTTGTCCATCACAATAGAGTGGCGCAAGGAGTTTGTGGCCCAACCAGTGAATTATCTGCATCACAAAAATAAATGCATAAAAAAAATCAATAAGTATTTTATCATCTGCTCCTGATTCCTAACAATTTGAATAAAGAAATACTCAGAAATGTAATTTTTTGCTTTATTTCCTTACTATATATCCTCCATCATCAGAAAAATGCACAAAAAAACATGTTAAAAACACAATTATCTTTGGAGAGGGTCTTTCAAAGCTTTACTTTTTGTTAAATAAAACAGTTTTCCAATCAAAAACACTGAAAGAACATAAACTGGCATGGGCTGCTTCAAATTTACTGTCTCTGTAGGATTAAAGAGGGTAAGTCGCAGTCAGCTGCAGCTAATCACCATCTCTTGATGGAATGACCATCAGCAGGTGTTCAAACTGCCATAAAAGCAGCACTTTTGTCCGTTTGCCAGTCTGGAGCATTCAGGTGTGTATTAACACAATGCCAAGAGGGAAAACCATAAACAGTCATCTTAGAGAAGCAATTGTTGCCACACATCAGTGTGAAAAGGGTTTTAAAAGGGCTGAATTGAAACAATTCTGTGTTCAGCTCTCCAAAAATGAGAACGGTTACTCACAAGTGGACAACAGGCAGTTCAAGGTGGTTGTGATTCTTTGGAGGAGGAGTGGACGTTTACCTCCAGGTCAGAGCGTTTGGAACCGCTGTCAATCGAGGTCAAATCTAAGCATAACGCTTTAGCTCCGCCCCTTATCTACAAAGCAGGAGCACACGCACTTTTTAGTTATTTGTTTTTTTAGGTCAGCTACGGTTAAAACAGCCAGCTCCAAGAGATCTTTTCATATTTACTATTTTTTTTGTTTGTTGAATGAAATGTGTTATACATTTAAAATTGGAAAAGTTCATATTTATTTACATAAGCTTATTATAAAAGCAGATTTTTAAATTGACTCAATTATTTTGAATTAAATTGATAAATTTAAATGAATATTTGGGATTGTAAAAATGTTTAAAAGTTCCTCTGTTGATTTTCTTTCAACAGCTTGTTGAATTGGACCCGTGTGCGTTCATTTCGAGGTTCTTTTTGAGCCGCTGACCTCGGGCCAATTGAGAAAAAATAAGGCACATTAGCAGCTACATCCACAGTAAGGAGTCTGATGCTAAATGTCCAAACCTTTCTGGAGTTTAGAAATAAGAAAAGCTCAATTTATGTCAGTTTAAGTCAATACTACTAGCAGAACATAACACATAGTTTAGTGGGAATACATATGTGTAGTGATGTATGTATTGGGGTTTGGCCGTCCTGTGTGTCAGTCATGTGACATGTCATAGCGAGGATAATGATTAATGATTACACAGTATTTTTTTTTTATTTATATATAATATATATATATATATAAATATGTTTTAATTTATTTTAATGGCCCCCTGAACTTAAGAGCTAAAGCTGGAACTTTTACTACTGATTTGTATGACATAAGGGAAGATTGTGAATATAAACATAGTAATTGGGAAGGCATCTTTATTATATAAATAGAGCCACTAAAAAAAAAAAGCATTAATCAAGCCTCTGGAGGTAAGGCACATATAGAGGAAAATGAAAGGCTGCCTGCTTTAAAAGCTAAATCAAAGTGGGTCATGCAGCTGAACAATGAACCAAAGAGAAACAGCAAACCTACATCACAACTGCTAAAAAAATATATAGAATTTTGTAATGGCCTCTTTTTAATCAAAGTGTCAGCTTAGTCAAAATGCTGAAGCACAAAGGTGTGCCTGAGTAAATGCATCAAAATCCAAAAGGGATGAAACTTGGTTAAATGACACACATAATGATTAAAGTTATTGCTGTGAAAAAGAACAATCACTGATGTGAATATTTTTAAGCCTAATTGCTGTCTAATAGACAACAAGACGGGAATTTTTTTTTTTTTTTCTCGAAAGCTGGATTCATAGAAAGTTTTTTTCAATAAAAAGATGAATGTAATGCATTAAAGACACAAAGAAATAATCCATAAAGTGAGACACCAACTGTAAGAGAGGGCCCAAGTGTGGGAGGCTGGCTGCATATGTGCAGGCTGTGCGCCTGTGAGACTGTGTGCACCTGGAAAGCACTTGACAGATGGTTACTTCAGCTCTTGCTGAACGCTGCTTCTTTTTCCTCCGCGCTAAACCTCTTTTATATCGAAAGTGTTTCGGTCAGCGTTTTGATCAAGGCAGAATCTTCCAGCCATCTTGTTTGTTTTCTTGGTATCTCTTGAGTGTATTTATCCAGCCGCCATCATTTACTTTTTGTTTGATTCAGGAAAGCTGAGGGAGATCAGAGCTTTGAGTTTTTTTTGTTTTTTTTCACAGCTATTTGATGGTCTGTGAGGGAAATGACAGAGCTGTGTCTCAAACATCATTACTCCGTTGGTAAAAACAGTACATTTCCCTGCATGGGCTTTGTACTTAGACAGCAAAGATTTTATTTGGGAAAATGTGTTATCAAGTATCCTTTCTTATCACTGCAGTGTTAGATCAAACCCCAGCATCAAAGAGATGCTGTTCTGTGATTGGGGGCAATTTTTAAATTCTAAAAATTCCATTTTTATTCAGAAAAACTATTTTTATTGGAGCAATATGCCTGTCCTAAAGATGGTTGTTGGTCAAACTGGAATGTATTTTTAATCCTTCTGTTTAAAACTTGTAATACAGCCTTATATATATATGATAAAAAACGTCTCCCCCTCCTTTTTTTTATATTTCACTGTATTTATTTCCTAAAAAGTAATTTTAGCACACGCTCTGCAGCAAATGTTTGTGCCCTTTTTGCTGCTTTGGGTAATAATCCTTGATATTCTTGCGGTTTGAAGCTAAATGAGCCTTTAATACACTCTGATTTCATCTTCTCCGAATTGATAATCATTTTTTGTGGAAGTCAATAAATTATTCTAGGACTTATTATTATTGTTTAGTTGTTATTTTTATTTTTCTGCAAGGATAAACAGCAACTTTTAAGGCTGAGCTGAAGGTGTTTAAGTGTGTGACAGTCACTTTTGAATTGTCACTGCGATGTGAGATTCACACAGCAGCTGCCTCTCTAAGCCAAGATGTATTTTTGTCCTGCTGTGTCCTTTAGACACCTTATGTGCAAGAAATGCTCTATTATAAAGTGTTTTTTTGAAAGTTAGCGGCGTGACTCCGCGCGCCCCCGTCTCCACTCCGTCATCTCGGAAACTGCTCACTTGATGTGTTTGTCTGCGGCTCATTAAGGAAGTTGTGAAATGCATGGGAAGTCTTGTCACTCATCCTCTTCTCTCACCTTTTTCCTTCCAGATGGTCACAAGAACAAAGAAAATATTTGTGGGAGGCTTGTCAGCCAATACAGTAGTGGAAGATGTGAAGCAGTATTTTGAACAGTTTGGAAAGGTAAGGCTGTTTTTCTTATTCCCTTGCTATGCGCTCTGACAACGATGAACATTTAAGCGCTCTGCAATTAACTGGGAGCTCATTAAAGCCTCACTTTAAAGTGGGGGTATCGTCAGGATTTTATAGATTCTGCAATCAATACAAGTACTTACTACTTACTTTAGCAGTTTATTGGTAATTTATTAGCGGTTGGTTACAGAGCACACCTTAACCAGCTTGAGTCCACACTGAAAATGAAATATTTGCAGGTGAAGTTTGGATGATCTGATGGATGTTTTGCTGTTTGTTTACATGTTTGTGAATGACAGAATCATTTAACCTGCTGGGAGGCTTTGGCTGCTTACACACTCACTTTGGAATTATATATGTAATAAACTGAACAAAATGGAAGTGAATTGTATTTTTAGGGGTACTTAGCCATAATAGTTGTTTTTTTTATATTGGTAAAACATAAAGGTTTCTCCTACTGAAGAGTTTTTTAACTTTGCTCTTTCTTCAGTGGTTCCTCGTTAAATGCAAAGTAGCTAATTTTCTTTGTTACAATTATGATAGATGTTGTAAGGCTAAAACACTACACACTCTTTACACTTTTTTCAGTTAGACAATATTTTCACACATTTTCTTCATGTTTAGCCAGTAGTAGGCCCATTTCTCTACTTTACTGTTTGCTCTTTTAATTTATTTTTTAAAACAGTTTTTATCCGTATTTTTATTACAACCCAAGCTTCTTTTTAATATATATTTTTGATTTCATTACACAATAATTCCACAATTAGCCTAAAACTGTCCCTAAAACTAAGTTCTTAGTTGTAGTTATTCTCTTTTTTGCTCCAAAAATCATGTAAAAAAACATGTAGAAAAAAACTTCATCAGCAAAAGTGTTGAAGGAACAGAAGGAATTTTGCTGAAGTAGTTTGATTGTGTTTGGCGTTCATACAATGCTTCTGTCAAATTCCTCTGAGGATTCTGCTGAGTTACTTTTAGATTTCTGGATGAGATCATATTTAGGAAAGTTCTGCTTTCACTGGGGTCCCTAGATGAAAGCATCTCTGTCAAAACCTCACAAAACACCTTTTATTCCAAACTTATTGTATCAATTCCTCCTGAATTTGTTCCAATTTACAATTTTATTTATCACTCTTTTATTTTGTACAGTCTGTTAAGAGCTCTCACTATAAATTTAGAAACAAAATATGCATTTAAACCTCTATACTATCTCATATTTGGGCCTGAAAAGGAGCTGCCAGCACTACATTGGCTCCTGTCCAATAGTAAGACAAAAAAAAAGACAAATAGTGACAGGCAAACAGCTGATGATGTGGCAGCAGCTTCACACAGCTTGCCATGCCTGGTCAACAGCATGCTTACATAGCAAACAAGCAGTGATGAGCAGCTTCCATGACCAATCCTCCCACTGCTGTAGAATGACTAAAGTCAGAGTTTCTGCATCATTTTTGAACGTGTAAGATCCTTATTGTGGGCTCATTTAACAGAGGATAATATTTAGCCGCTCGGCTCTGTGTCCTGCTGCAGTGTCTGTTCTCCTGATGATTCCTCCCAGATGACTGAGGCGTGGATGCACACGCTCGCACGCAGAAGGACAGATGTACAGTGCGCACACTCGCACGTGCACAGCTCTCATACAGTGGCAGCATTTCACAGATAATTTCCCCACACTGAGTGGAGATCCATTTCCCTCATGTCATATTCCTCATCAGTCAAGGTCACCTTCAGCTGATCCACTCTGTGCAACATCAACACTTGACCTTGAGTTTAAACAGTTTTAGTGAGGATGGATTTTTCACAAGGCACATAATGTACCATGTCCTGGAGGAGACAAAAGAGCTCCTAGAAATTAATAGAAACATTTTTTCCTCTCTTTTGTTTGGAGATTGTATTAAACCAGCTCTCCCCTTTAAAGCCCGCCATTATTTTTTTTCCTCTAAGAGGGAGCAAGGTGAAGTACTTTGCACTTCTGTTGTGGACGAACACTGCAGACCTCACTGTGGCCTCCTCTGCCATCTTAAATACAGATATTTGCACAATAAAACAGAGCAAGCAAATATCCAGCATGACTTTGCAATCAAAAGATGTAAGGGAGGACTCAAAATGATTTTCGACTTGATTGAATGACATAATTGACTTGATTATGCAAAGTTTTTTTCCCTCCTTGAGGAATCCTCAAATACTTAAAAGGAAACAAACAAATCAGACTGATTGAGCAAGATCTTGTGCATGTTTTAACTTGTGCTTTTATAGTCGACTTGCTTGGATGTGTTAGCTGTACAGCTCTTGCGGCGCAGGAGAGTGTGTGCGATTAAGTGTATTTATCAGGATGCATGATTAGGAGCATGTGAGTGTGTGTGTGTGTGTGTGTGTGTGTGTGTGCACGCAAGAGCGGATTTGAGTGTTTCCAACAAAAAGGACAATCAGAGACGTTATTGCCGGCTGTGACAGACAAGAGGCAGAACAAAAAGGAGGTTCTCTGTGCTTCACGTGCACCCCCCCCCCCTTCTTTTTCTGCCTTACACAAGCTGGGATTTATTAAATAACCTGCCTGTCATTGCAACCTGCCATTATCGCCACATTCACATCGCTCAGAGGACTTATCCACAGAAGGAGAAACCAATTAATTCCGTTTGCCCTTCATAGAATATCGGTGCCAGTGTGCATGTCGGTCCGCCGGTGTGTCGTCAGTCGGTCCTTCTGTCCTCCAGCCTATGTGCATGTCAAGGGGGATATTACCCAGCATGTTGTCGGGGGCAGCTAGTCATTTTTATTTCAGGGAAGTCTGTTTTGAAGCACTTATCAATCAACTACATTTTAAAGCACAATCAAAGGTTCTTACTCACTGGGAACAAGCCATTTCTTTGACATCATTTAGCATGTGTGTGCGTATGTGCGTAAACCAGGCAGCACAGGCCAATTAGCAGGATGTGGTCTACAGAGATAGTGGTGGCGGGGAGGCAGTGGAGGAGAAACAGCTGGCGTGGCCACAATTGGGCCACAGGTTCTCTCTGTGACCTCCGCACCTCCCCTCCCTCCCACCTCAGCCCTTCCTCTCTATCTCCATCCTGTCAGGGGCAGATGTGGCATTTGTTATGGGGAGAGGCTGACAGCTCTTGTGCACATCACTCTCCCAGCCGTCACGATTAGGAAAGAGCACATACCTGAGCCTGGCACAACTTCACAGCAGCTGCTCCACAGCCACAGACACTTCTCCCACCTTTTTTCTTTTTTCTTTTTGTCCCCTACAGTACATGCTGAAGGTGTGCATTTGAAGTGATAGTGGTGGTCATTTGAACAGAACTGAAATGTGGTTGTGTTTGACTGATTCTAATGCATCTCAGATGGATCCCATTACCTGGCTAATAGTAGCCACATCCTGCCTTCCATTTTTTTTCCTCAGGCAGCACACGTCACTTTAGCCCTGCAAGCCAGATGAGACAATCTTATCAGTCCTGCCTGGCCTCCCTTTATATTCAAAGAGTCCTTTCTGGGGGCTGCTGCTATTTCTGCCTCGCAATAAAGTCAAATTAATCAGTCGGCTGTTTGTGTCAGTATGTCACTTTGTGAAGACCGTCTTTAGATAACAGCACTGTCCTTAGCTTGTAAACATCAATTTCTCTAACACGAAATATACAGATTATTTGTTACAATTATCATTTTATTTTAAGTAGCAATCAAAATGTGTTTATTAAATTAAATGACAGTGACAGATTTCATTTAAAATATGCTTTAATTAAATTTAAATACAAGAATATAAACACATCGAACCACCATTTTCCAAGGTTTATTGATAATTATTTCCTGCTGAATTTGTCTTTGATTTAAGGCAGATGTAGAAGTTGCAGGAGTCGACCTTGCAGTGTTGCTTGTTATTATATTTAGAGTTGCAAAAAGCAACAGATTGGTAACATTTACCTGGAGCGGTTGTTTCCATCCCTCAGTTGTTTTTTTTCTTGCATGTTTCTCTCCAGTGGCCTCTCTAACCCTGTCCCATGTTGTCATCTGGCTGTGTTCAGTTCTGCCTCCGCATGCATCAAAGTGACTTTAAAACTCCGTAAGAGACACTTACTGAAGCTTTTAAAATTTGGTCAATTAGAATTTTATTTAATTTTTTTTTAGTCTGTTGCTACAAACCTCCCCCTGGCTGTGGAGCAGTGAGCACTGCACTCAAGAGCAGAATTAGTCAGGAAGGGCATCTTCTACCATAACAAAAACACTATACAAATTACTTTTCAGTGACAACCCTCAAAAAAAGAGAACAGCCAATAGAACACATAAATTAAAAATGATCAACAACATACAATTGGAGATTACTGGAGAAACCGAGATTACGTTTGTGTTTTTGTGATTGCATAACACTTTAAATGCAGGGAGCTATATTATACAGGCAACATAATTCTTAAAATATTCGTAAGAATTAAAAAAATATTCACCTTAAATATGTAAAAAATAGGTCAAAAGTTGAAAATAACATTTTCAAAAGAAAATAAGGAGCTTTTTGACGCATTCGTCCATTGACGTACATTAAGGTACAACTCTTGGTGAGAGTTCTTAAAGTCCCACTCCGATCATTTTTTTTATCTATTTTAAAAGTCTTATGATTTTGCTGTTTAAAAAATGTGTCATTTTCTTGGACATATTTCCTGCAGAGCAGCAGTAGTTCAGTAGAAGCTTTCCTCTGAGTTGTGGGCGGGAGTTTTGGCATAGAGTAACCCCGCCCCCCCTTTCTTTTTCCTTTGCTGAGAGCTCAGAGCAGAGAGCTTGTGCTCCAAACAAGCCTATTTTTAAACTACATTTTTTTTTTGTCTTCTCCCAATTCACTGCAATTTGAAGAAAGAAATACTAGAAATGCTATTTTAAGCTTAATTTTACTTATGAATGTCCTTCATTGGAAAAATGCCCCCAAAAACATGTTGAAAACATAAAAAACACAATTTTCATTGGAATGGGTCTTTAAAATTCTGGATTACCAACATTGTTTTAATGCATTTTCCCATGGATCAGGTGATTTCACCAACAGAACAAGAGGATAAAGGTTCCAGGCTGACATGAATCTTCGTCCGTGTGATGATTTTTTTTTCTTTTTTTTTACAAAAAATGTAAAAGTGGAAAAGGTACAGTGAGTGTGCCTGTTCTTTAAGTGCAAGTTTGATATCAGGGTTTTGTTTTCCCTTTTTTTTTTTTTATCACACTGGGATTTTCCCTTGGAATAGGTTCAAAATGGGAGAGGGATGCCAAAAAAATGTAGCACCTTCTTTTAGCTTGGTTTGCTCTCTACATGGCACCGTCAGGGACAAACCAAAGTCAGAAGTGAACTAAAGCGGCTGGAAACAGTCATACTGCTTATTTGGGGTGTTGCTCAAAACAAAGTCTGACAAGAAAAAAGGGGGAAAAGGCATGAAATTGTAATAATAGTCTCCTAACTATTATATATTAATAAGTTCCTGCACTCTCCTGCTACAACATATTCATATACAAGACATTTTTCAACTTTTGTGATTTGTGTTTCACATTTGCACTGTAGGCTGTTCTAATCTCCTTAAAAAGAAAAATCACCAGATTTTTCTTAAAAATGTGTGCTACCCTTTCCAATGATCTCCCTCATCCTCTCTAAATTTTGTTACGACATGAAAGACAAATTTTTATTTGAGAAGCGGGGACTACACTGAAGAAAAATAGCATTTTTTAAGAATATATTCATATATTATAGTTCTTTAAAGCTTCTGGTCAAATGTTCATAATTTATTCCAACCTTTTGACTGGAAGGTGTCAAATATTCAAATTAAATCTTATACGATGAAGAAGTACAGTGTTTTTGGTTAATCTCTATTATTGTCTTTAATCAGGGGTATTTTTTTGTTTTCCAATAGCAAAAAAAAAATCCCTCTAGCAAGAGCTTAGTGAAAGAAAGGAAATGACGCGATGGGAACTTTTAAGTCTGAACGTGACGTACTTGTAGAATCCTGACAAGGAATGAAAACAGTTCTCTCCTCACAGTTAAAGACACAATTAGCTGCGTTGGTTAATGCTTCCTCATTGGTTTATTGTAATCGGCTTTGAGCCTTCACACAGTGCCCTTATTTCCCTTAGCTGAAGCAACTGCAGTTGACTGACTCGCTTTCTGCCTTCTTGTCTGTTGGCTGGACTGAGTTGTGTTGGTCTAAAGCTGACTTTATAGTTTCATCAGTGCTCCTCGCTTCCATGTCGCCGGGCTGCCACAATCATCCCTTTATGTCCGGGCACTTCTGGTTCATGCTCCACTGGTCTAAAGCTGGATGCTGGAGGTGGACCACAGAGGCAGGAGGAGCTTAACCAGTTCACTGCCACTTTCCTCACTAAAAAGACATATACATAGGTGATCATGGAGTGAAACAATCAGTTTAGTGATGAGGCTGTTAGATTGCAGGCATATGCTGGAGGATGGTGTATCTAAGTCCACAAAGGCCATCTCAGCACCATGCTACATTTCAGAGCGGCACACTTTTCCTGCACTCTTACTGGGATAAAGCAGATGAGGAGTAGAAACTACAAAATCATTAGAAGTGCCCAAAATTTGTACTGAAAGTCTGGTAATTTAATACCACAGCTGACATTTTGCAAGCCCTTATCTTCTGTTAATGGCAAAAAATAACTCTGACCGTCTGTGAAAAGCACATCATTTATTTTGCATACCTGCCCCG
>NC_050525.1:10971197-10979187 GCF_002922805.2 Oryzias melastigma
TTGAGTCACTGTGCTGAGATTACAAATCACCTCTAATCATTGATCTCATCATTCCTATCTTATCTGACTGATTGCACACCTAAAATTAACCTTGGGCTGCATTCATCTTTTGCAACAAACCATGTACACGACTTAAAGTAGCTCTTTGAAGGGTGCACTTTAATTTCAATTTGGCCTTTTTTCCCTGAAGTTCAACATGCTCATCTGCTAAAATAGCTAATATGGGTGATTAATGCAGAAAAATGCTCTCCATACAAGAGTAAAAGAACCTAATCAAAAGGCAGCAGTCCTTCATTCAACTCCCACCACTGGTGCAGGTGTACATTTGCATGCAATTTACATGGTAGCTTGCAGTGACCACCACTACTCCAACGTCTCTGTCCATCATCTCCTGACATTCTGTGATTGTTTCCTCTCCGCTGTGACTCACCCAATCAGCTGAGGATATAGTGTGGTTCCAGTGATTATAAGGAGTGATCAGAGCTGCACTGATGGAGCATGTGCCTTGTAGTGCAGATTTAGCCAGAGGCTTCAATCTCATTGCAGTCACTTGTAGTTAGTGCCTGAGACTAGCAGTGAGAAGGGCAGTGCAATATAAATGAACAGGCTATGAATGAGGATATGACTGTGGTGCTGCAGGGACACATAGGGGGAGAGGCCCAATTGGACAAACTGTTTCATATCCCCCTTGACCTTTATTTGCCCAGTGGCCCAGGAAAATTTCCCATCGAGTGGCTTTTAAATGGCTACTAAAGAATAGGGATCTATTTCAGGCCTGAGACCTTTCTCTCTGTTTTCATTCTTGTATCAACCAAGGAAAAAAGTGCAAGTGCTACAATGAACCCAGCTTAAGACCTACAGGCCATTATATTCTCAAATCAGCATCTGCTAATAGAATACACTTAAAAAAAAAAGAAACATGAAGAAGATTCAGTTGTTTTATAGAAACCTCGACGCTTGTGACAATTTTTGAGCTCCAGGATCCAACATTGTACTTAACTCATCCAATACATTGATGAGATTGTATAGCTGGTCTTGAGTAAACACATCGATTCACTACAACAAACACATTGTTGGCTTTGTTTGTAGTTTCTAGTCAAAAGAAAACAAGTGAAGTAAATCAAGCCTTCACAGTTTTACTGGATAACAGAAGGAGCTGAGACGGCTTCGGAAAGACCCGCAGCTGTGTTCTCACCACGTCCTCCCTGATCTTTTTCATACTTTTGTCAACAAGAGCTAATGAGAGCGAGCTTGCAAGTGTTAGTTGTTCTAATAAGAGCCGGTGAAAAAGGAAACAAAAAAAGGCAAAACAAAAAAAGACATGTCTATTATTTTGCCCCACTCTGTTTCTAAGTACTGGCAGACAAGGGCAAGCTCTCTTTTAGAAACAGGGATTGTCAAGGGAATTTTACCAGTATTGATATGACCAAAAAAACTGTGGTATGCACAGGAGGAAGTCGATTGCTTTAACTTAGTTAAACAAAGCTCCAATCCAGTTTATAAACCCCTTTTTTCTGGCTATATTTAGTCAAACTGACCTTATCTTTAGCTATTTTTAGATGATAAAAACTATCACTATTTAAATCTTGACTGGATATGAAAACTGAACTGAATAACTCCCCCAAAAGCCATGATCCCATACACTTCTATAGAGAAATAAATGGCTATTACTCAGTCAATATAGTTGTTAGAACTACAATTCTCACTCTAATACCTCTTTTTAACATGCTCTTGCTAATCCTATTTTTTTTTAAATAGTTTTTTTTTTTAATGTAGTCCAAGTTATTTAAAATTATAAACTGATCAGAGGCCTCAATAAGAATATATGGTCACACATCGACAGTCAGATTTTTCTGATCCTGCTTTAAATGGAAGGGGTGTGGACTTCCAACAAGCTCACTCCTGATTGGTAAGAGTGGTTGCCATAGAAATGTTAACTCAGACTGACCATTCACTGCTTACTGGTTTCAACGGTGTCCGTATCGCAAAAATATGGTGACTGAATTGACCTTATTTTGTTGGAGTCTGAAGTAAACAAATTTCTATGGGTGACGTCAGACTCACTTGATCATGTTTTATGAGGACCTTTTATGCATCATTTTTATTGACCTTTGATGAACCACGTTGTATTTCATCTCCTTCAAGTTACTAAACCTTGGTGTTTTTGTTACTGCAGGAAATACTCAGTTTTATCAAAAATACAACTCAAAAAAGGTACTGATATTCGTCAATGGTTTAAGCATTACTGCTGTAATGCCATGTCTGTAAGCCTTCATTGCTGCCTAATCTGACCAAAAAAAAACCTAACTCCAAAATGAATTTTAATATTTAAAAGGTTATAAGGTTAAACAGTACCACTGCAATCATTAGCTTTTTGAACTAAAGTTTTTAATCACATTTAATTAACATATAGATTACTGTCTGGATGAACGACCAAGATATTTTGACCAACATGATATTTTCTTCAAATTTCTTCAACTTTAAGACATCTTGACTTCATTTCTGCTATCAATTTGCCTTGAAGAGGAGCCATGTGAACAAAAGAAAACATTTCAGAAAGTAAACCTCTTAATTCAAATATTTATCAAGGTACTTTAGAAAGCCAATTGCCGCAAAGATCAGATTGAAAAGATTTTTGACTTTTGCTGATTACAAAAATGCCTGTCAGGTGGTTTTCTTCAGCAGTACAATGCTTCAGAGTGTAGGCGGCTCACAAAGAGCTGTGAATCAAGGGAGATTGACACCTTTCTGTAGGTCTGTTGTCTCATCTGCCAGCTGTCCCTGCTGAAATGGCTCCCTCAGGATAAGCTGGGATTGGCTTGATTGTGTTATCGGCGACTGATCGGGTCATTGAATGATGGAATTTTGAGCCCCTGTTCTGCTTAAAGAATGAAATGTTTAAAGAAGATTGACTGTGATTGGATCAGATCCAGCACCTGCTCAAAGGGGTCAATCAGGTGAAGGCAAGAGGCAGCAATCTCTGCTGTGCCATTGTGACACGACTATGTCGGAGAATTAATGTGTGTGCCGGGGTGGGGTGCTGGTGGTGGCGGTGGGTGGATGTTAGTTGTGGGGGTGCCATTCAGCAGGAAAGCAGTTTTAAAAATGTCATCAGAGGAAGTGTCATGAGTAATTTGCAGCAGTCGCACTATCAGACTTGTGTGGAGATGGACTCTTCAGCTGTGCAAATTGCTGTATAATCCCAAGGGGATTTCATGAGGGAGATGAGATTCCAAGAAGTGTTTGTTTCTCAGATACACGTGAAATAAGTCTTCAAAGATGCTTTATGTGTGTTATTATGTTTCTGAAGATACAAACGGACAAACTGAGGGGAATTGTTGATGAAGTTGATTCAGCAGTATTATTAAAAAACGTAGGATACACTTAAATACATGACACTGTATATTCCTATGTTTCTATAAGCTGGAAGAGACATAATTCTTTAGGACTTCTGACACAGAATCATCATTAAAGTATCCTCCTGACTCAGAGCCAAAAACAAACTCCCAGGGTTATTTCAAGTTAAGTTGGTACAAGTATATTGGCAGAAGTATTCACTCCCTTAGCTACAAATTTGATTTCAGGTGTTCTTATCACCTCCATGGCCACAGGTGTATAAAATCCTCACTGAGGAATGCCGACTGCTTCTTCAAACATTTGTGAAAGAACAGGTCACTCTCAGAAGCTCAGAGAATTCCAGTATTTGGGTTGAGTGCCATTGGTGCAACAAGTCTTAAAATTTCTACACTGCAAAATATGTCATCAACTGTTAGTGGTGGTTGAACAAAGTGGATTGTGAGTGAAGCCATGGAGTAGAATGCTACTTAAACTAACAGAAATGGATCAGTAGAGGCTGAGGTGGATGACATGCAGAGGTCACCAACTTTCCGCAAAGTAAATCATTGCAGACCTCCGAACTTCATGTGACCTGCAGATGACCTCTACAACAGTGCATTGAGAGTTTTGGGATATTGGTTTCTATGGCTTGAGCAGACAAATCAAAGATGTATATTCCCTGAGTGAAATACAAAACATTGATGCAGGAATCTAAAACACTTTGGACTCCAGAACAGTGGATGTATTGTTTATAGTGAAAATTCAAAGCTCTCCATTTGTGTAAAGTTTGGTGGGGGGAGAGGTGTGATACTCAATTGTGTATCAGAAGGTGGACTAGCCTCCAAAGTTTCATAATAAGGAATCGTGAATGCTTCAGCACACCAAGAGGTCTTGGACATTTCCTGTTCATTGTAGTAAACGTTCGGAGATGGCCCATCTTGTTCCGACATGAAGGCCTCAAATTGTCTGAAGCAAAGCCTATAAAGACAATGGTTAGAGTAAGTATGGTTTGAAAAAAAATATTGGTAGGAACTTAGTTCTGATCTCAACCCAATGGAACACTTTTGGAGTGAATTGTAATGAAATGTAACTTCAATTCTCTGATTGAAAAGACAGGTGGATAATATAATGTCTTTTTAAAGAATCTAAAAATCCACGGTAAGTTATTCCAGTACATTTAAGTCCTGCGTGCTTTTTAAGACAGATGTTAACTTCTAGTTCCTTCATCAAATTACCACTAGGACAGAGAAATTGACTTAAGGTGCTTCACTAAACCAATTTTTTTTTTATATCTTTGTACATATTGAAATTTGAAACAAGCCTTTTATGCTCCTGTCTCAATGTAGCAGCAGTAGAAACTAAACTTAAAAAATGCTTTAAAAGAAATGGACATATCTTTGCATGATTCCATGTACCCAAACAAGGGTGTTTATGAATGATGGAATTAAAAAGTCCCAACTAATTATATTTACAAACATGTATAGACTTGAACTTTAAAAACGTCCATGCTGTCATACACCTGCAGTTTAGTTTCATCCGACTAAAGGTAGGAGTCCCAAAACTCAACTCTATTTCTTAGAGGTTCAAACATCCGTTTAACTCTGATCTTCTGCTGTCTGAGCAGCAAAGATTGCAAGGCCATGACCTTGAAGGTCTTCACAGTGAAGAGCTCCCAGAGCAGACTTCCAAGTAACATTTAATCAAGAAAGTCAATTCAGCACAGATCATCTTTGCAGACGTCCTTTGATTCTGCTTAACATATGTAATGCTTTTCCTCTTTAAAGTTTTTGAAATCAATAATGGTGTCAATTATTACAGGCAGCACGGTAGATGATTGGGTAAAGATAAAATACAGACCCATCAGTAAATTTGGAAAAAAGAAAAGCTACGAGAGTAAGCACAAATATAAAGTGTTAACAGGCAAAAAAGGTCCTAAGAAGAAGAACTTTTCTAGTGGCTGTAAAATGGCTTCATAAAAGGACCAAATTTAGAAGTGGCCACACAGAAAGATGTCCCTAAGATATTCCAGCACATACGAGAAGAGCATTAAAACACTATAAAGAAAATCCTACATTAAATGCAGTTATTAAGCATCTTGGATATTGTACAGGTACAACTGTGCTGAGTTTGGGTTCATGGTTTTGTAGAATTCAAACAGTGGAGAAGGATTGTTAAAGATCCTTCAGGACCTCCTTATAGACCAACAAACGTGACGGTCGAACAGTCGTACATTGTAGTGGTAGGAAAAAAAAGTTGTAGTGACAGTTTTATTAATCCGAAGTAGTAGCAGGAGTAGGAGAAGCACCGGAAGCTTGGAGAATATCAAGGGCTGATAGAAGCACTTGAAAAGATGTGAAGAAGGGAGGTAGGCGTAGTTCACATGGTAATTGGAGCACTCGGGGCAGTGGCTCCCAAACCTGGAGGTTGACTTCAGAAGATTTAGGAGTTCTCTGTCCAGAAGACTGTAGAAGCAAGGCAATACATGGTACGGGATTCACAAGATCTCCTCTTTTACAAAACTCAAGAAAAAGAAGCAGCCACAGGGGACGGTGGGGGATTTTTTATGTGATTATGTGGCATTTATTTTAACAGATGATTGTTTGTGCGCCATAAATCTCCACTGTGCACAAACTGTGACTCAGCAGCACCTGGACAACAATAGGAATTTGACAAATTACAGCTGAATTGATGACCATGCACAATGCTCACCCAGCTTCTGAGCTGATACACACTGAGCAGTAAAGATCTAATGACTTTTGATAAAACCATTTGTTTGGGCCCCTACTTGGGTTTGACCCACATGCCTAAATCAAAGGCAACATTAAAATAAAGGTTTGAGTTCACCTCACGTGTTCGTTTCATATTAGAGTCAGTAAACCTGATTGAGAATAACATCAGTTGTGCTTTCAGTTGGAATATTCCCCAGCTTTTTATTCTAAAAAAAAAAAAAATAATCATGTTCCTATATGTTTGTAAAGTCTTAAACATTTTGATAGAATTAAAAAAAAAACATTATAGTAATTTCGTGGACCAGAACATCAACCTTTTGAACACACTTTGATGAAAAATTACTTTGAAAGAGACAGAAAATGCAAAAATCCTTCAGTGAGCTCTCGCTTGTCTGATATCCCACAGCAATTTTCTAATCAATGTAAGTGTTGACTTGAAGGGGCTCTTTTGCCTGTGCTACTCTAATGCCACCTACAGCAGTTTGACCAGGTTTTACTGCGAGCTCAGACTTCCTACGCATCTGCTTCTTGTGAACTATTACGTGGAAATGCACATTTTGTGCTGTCGCTCGGTACAAGGGCACTAATGATGTCTTGAAGGTTTTACTCTCATTAAGCACTTTGTGCTTTTGCTTGTATCTGTCTGTGTGGTAAAATTAGCTGATTATTTATAGGACATGCATGCTGACACCCATATACTATTTAAAATAGTGTGTTAGAGCTCCGTACTGCTTTATAAAATCTGTTTGCATTGGAATAATAACACCAATAAGATGCTATGATACCAGCAATGATAACTGGAATAAAAAATGTAAATGCAAATTTGGTATATAAACTGGAGCTTTCTGGAAGGGTTGACTGACATACCTCAGCTCTGAGGCTGATACTAATTAACTGTTTTTTTAGGGCCATAAAGCTAACCAGATTATAAGACGCAATATCAATAAACAAGAATGAACTAGTTGTTTTATTACAAAAGGTATTTAGATTATAGCACATGATTGGTGAAACAAAATGTTTTTGATGTAACGAGTTATGACTACATTACCCAGAATACCAAGAGGGGCCAAGAAGCAAGCGATTGGTTAGAAGGGTTGATGGGAAGTTTTTATGGCGAACTGTGTTTTTCTTCAAGTGTTATTCTTGAATCTTTAATATGTGTCTTTTGCAGAGAGTGCAACATGACTGATAAATAAAACTCAGTTACAATAACTACCAACTTTCTTCAGTTGTAACACAGGATATGCAACAATACACTCACTTTTCAGTTCATTATGATGAAGCACAGTACGTATCCCTCTGCAACGTTCCTGTCAACAGTCGCCAAAATGCCTTCAGCAACCTATTAAGCAGTGCAATGTCATGGTTTTGCAAAGTCGTACTAAAACATTTTAACATTTTGAATATTATGTACCACAGAAAATCAGATCTGGGTCCAAATGCGCGGTCATAATTCATAATAACTGTGGATTTTTGAAAAAAATAAAAGGACTATCAGCATTCATTTGGTAACATGGTGGTAGATTATTACAACACCAGAATTTAACTTACTGAAAAACAACTTTTACATTTCATAGTGCAGATCTTTAACATGGAGCATTTTGAATCGGATCTCTTCTAGTCTGTCCAATCTATTTATTAACGTTGGAGACATTAAAACCTGCAAAGTTCAGTCCTTTAGCACTTGTAAAACACTTCGAATTGCTTTAAATGCTGTATTTTATCCACTAACAATATTCTTAACTAGATTTTAATAATACCTTCTGCTTAAAAAAATGTTTTTAATGGTTTTGGTTACCATCATGAAGTCTTAAATATGTTGAACAATTTCAAGTGTTTTTACATATGTATAAAAGGTTAAAATAAATGAAAAAAATCTACTGTGAAGAACAGTATTTTGCAATGAAAATGCTGTGAGCTGCAAG
>NC_050525.1:10979238-10995239 GCF_002922805.2 Oryzias melastigma
ACTGAGTTTCGCTGGCCCTCCACGATTATATATAACTCCTATTGGAACAAAGAGTCCATGTAATTTCAAAATTTAAGTTAGTTAGACACTTGACATTTTAACAGTCTGCGTAACATTTAATTTTAACCACAGTTGCTGCATAGAAAGCTGCACACAACCCCAAGATTAAAAAAAAGAAAAATCTATGGGCTAAATATGTGCTTATGTGGTTTAGCAAAAAGACTTCTCAGAATATTAATTTCAGTCATTTGCATTCTTTAACTTTTTGATATTTACCCTTCTACCCAATCAGAAGAGAGAAACCAAAGATCATGTATGTGGAATTTAAGAGATTCTAGCATGTGAACTGAGGGAGATTTAATTCAGCATCAGAACTTTTTCTTTATTTTAACAAATGAACTGTGGTGATCTGTAATTGCCTGAAATTCTTGTGTTTTTTTAAAGCACTTACATTGGGTTCAGCTTAGGTTGAAATAAAAGCGAAGCCTCTCATATCTGTATTTTAGGTCTTATTTAATTTTCAACACATTTTCATACAGGCTGTTAGAGCTGTACATGTGTGTATGTGTGGGCCTGACGATCATTATTTTTTTTTACCGTCAATTTTCTGTGGCTGTGCTGACCTTAAGTTTCGTCGTGATTTTAATGTTGTTATGTGATTTGTTTTTCTTTTTTTTTTTTTTTAAGTCCCTGTTTTCTAAAATGTGTCCTAGAAATGAATAATGAGTAAGCCAAGATGTGCACACAGTCCTAGAGAGTGACAGACCGCCATCATAGATGCCATGCTATGAATAATCTGAAGCCTATTTTCCGAAGAGGCATCTCAGGGTTCTGGTCGAATTGTCTAAAAGCTAAATAAGTCTGCTTGATTGAACTAATGGCGCAGAGCCAAGACCTTGCACCAAGTCTCATCTCTCAGCTTAATCTTGTCGGCGTGGACACATTGAGCAACCTCAGAAGCACAAACAACAACCAAGTGCACATATACACTTGCATACACCAGAGAACCCTTCCAAACCACTTCCTGATCAGGAAACTTTGAACCCAACATGTGGCCCATAAGTCCTATCCACAGGTAATTAGGTTAGATGGTTAGTTGAGCAGAAGCATAGATTTTATCCTTCTCCCCCTTGTGCCTCCTGGAGAGTTGCCTCAACGTGTTTTTGATAAGCCCGCTGCCAGCCCAGCTTCGGTCTCTTCCAGCTGAACACACATTGTAAAAGCCACCTCAGAGCAGTCAGCCCTTGTTAAATATGAGCAAGCCGTTAAAAGAAAATTATACAGGCATAAAACATTATTTTCAGCGCAACGCTGAATACTGTATACAGAACAGCATATCTCCAGAAATAATTTTCCTACTTAAAAAAAAAACAAAAAAAAACTGTAAAGTTAAATAGTGATTATTTTTCTATTCAGAATTTTAGGTGAAGTCAAGTGTATTGAGTTGAAAGGAATATGTTAATGCAACCCTCTCACTGACACACACAAACCAACTGGCGTGAATATTGTCCCTGCAGAGACTGCATTTCATTAAGTCCACTGAATTGGCCTGACCAAATTAGTGTCACTTAACATTTTTATGGGGTTTACGTTGACTTTTTTTTCTTTAGTTCCCTACTTTAGTCAAGTCTTCGCAGTGAGGGTAAAAAAAAGAAAAAACAATCTACACAATGTGTTATGTGGCTGGAAGCTGAACAGGACATTCATGTTATATTGTGTGTGGCTTTTTGTTGAAAGAAGAACCACAAATTCATTCAAAGAGCTTCTCACATTGATTAGATCATACCACTTGGAAGCAGAAAAAAAAGAGGATATCATGCCAAACAGAGGAGTTAGTTACATTCAATCATCAACATACACATAACTGCCAAAAACACTCTGCTGGATTACTGAATGGAGTGAGAAAAAAAACGTTTATGAGCTTTAATTTCAGAAAATAATCAGTTGCTAATAAGCTGTTCTGTCACTCTTTCTTTTTTATTGGGGGATTTACAAACAATACAGGTGTTGGTGTATTCGTATTCCTAGAGTTGCAAATTAAAGGTCAGTAAGTTCATTTCAGTGAAAAACAAACAATTTTACAAATTAATTTAAGGCTCCACAGTCCTCAATTATTTAATTTATCGTTAAGATGTATGACATCACAGTTACAAAACAAAAAAAGAGTGAATTCTATTTACACTTGACAGTAGGTGTGTAACGATTTATTTGAACAGTTTTATTCTTATCTTAATTGGTGGTTTCTGATGCGTTCATAGTCGATATTGGCTAATTTCGAACAGTCTAATTCAATCCAATTCACTGACCTCAAATCTAGTACATATTTAGCCAAATATTCAACCAGTGCAGGTGAAGCTTTCCAGATTCCTTGTATTTCTAGGAAGATAATACATTAAATATGTGTACAAATAAATGAGTTAATGGTCAAATCCATTCACTGTTGTGATCCCATGTCAAAATAATAAAAACAGATTATTAGAACATTCTACCACACTGTATAGTCACATGTTCTTGTAGAAATCAAATTGTTTCTACACATTGGACTGTAATGATGGCTCAATCTTTTTTTTTGCTGCCATCACGTGTGATATCCGCTATGATGGTACGTGGTGGTTTTTATGTTATAGTAACATAAACCTACTGTACTTCAATCCAAATAGCATTTTCTAATATGGATTCTAATCAACATGTTTCATCTTAATACGTTTTTTGTTATGGCTTAGGTTGATTCGATTGACGGTTTGACTCAGACACCTCGATCTGGTTAGGTTATAGGAATAAAATAGATTCATTGGTTAATTTTAATAATCGTTACATCCCTAGTTAAAAGGAAATATATCCTATTTTCTGAGAACTTGCAATGCTACATTAGAACAGACCACAAAACATTGGGGACAGACTCATCTAAAACAGGGTAATAAACACAAGCTCATCAACACGTTTACAAACAATCTGCTACAAAATAATTAAAATGTCCTTGGTCACTAAGTTAAAGATCAAACATATGTTTTTTTTCATACTGTGAAGGAAAAAGCTTTTCTAAAAGCGAGAACTTCGATTAAAATTGATTTGTAGAAATTGGTCAATACAATTGTACAGCTCAAATGAGAAATACACACATTCGTCTGTGTCTAAGGGCATCAACTTGATTGATCTGTTTTTGACATTTTTGAGTAGAGCTGGTTGACAAATTGATGGTGTCATCCTTCAAATTGGCACGAGTATTTTCTGCATTTATGCACTGGAATCAAGTATGTTGTTTCAAGACAAACCAGACTCGGGAAATAATCGACATTTTACCATCTGCTTGTGTCGTGTCTGCTTTGGCTCAGGCCTTGTTTAATGTCAGGCTGATATGTGAACAGACCTGACATACTGACACCACCATACATCTTAATAAGCACACAGAATTATGCTCCAACTGGAAATGCTGAAGAAGAAAGACATTTTGGTTCATGTTGTCATGTGTATCTGGGAGGAAAAGCGGTGCCCTCCGTGTTTCAGAGGCTGCCTTAAAATGGATTGAACTGGGAGTGATAATCATATATTTACTACACAGACTTTCATGCTGTAAACCAGTACTGTTTTTACTTTAATTTATGTCAGTCCTTACTGTAAGCTGTGACTTAATGATCTGAGACTGCACATTATGTGTTTCCTAATATGCCAAAATCCAATCACATTGAGAAAGTACTTTTAATAACAAATTAAATCCACCTTGAATTTTATAACTGGTTCATTTTGCCATTGCTACATCTATGGAAGTTTGAAATATTTTTGTTTGGAAAACTTATTATATTCTGTTTTCATCAATAATTTATTTAAACATTCCATTTTTTTTGTTAAAATAGACTATGGAATTACTTTGTTTTCTTTTCAGTTTTTTGGCTAACTTATCTAAATCTCTGAAGCTGATGGAAAAAAAGAAGTTTTAAAGCTGTAAAACTCCCACTTTATATAAATAAATGTTTAAATAAAACATGCTTTTGACCAACTGTAACTCTTCTGGCAATTTACGGGATCAAGAGGAATCAGTTGATTTTGACGTGGAGAAAAGCTTCTTTTTGGATTTTGACTTTGCAGCACAGGGCTGCTTTTCTATGCTTCAGCTAATATTTGTGTAATAGGCTGAAGAGTTTCTATGTTTTTATGAAAGAATTCCAACACTGGAGCTAAAGCTCCACTTTTAAAAAGGAAAACTCTCTCATAGTACAAACCTTCAAATACAACTATTGTTGTAACCAAAGACCTTCTAGTGATGAAAGATTATTGTAAATTTGTCAAGCTGAACACATTCTGTACAGGAGACACAGCACAGAGAGGACTGATTGACAAAGGGTCAGCAGTCAATCACGATGCAGAGCACAATGCAGTGGTGGACCATAAAAGCATGCAACATTGCTAAAAAAAATAAAAATAAAAAAAAAATCTGTGAAACTGCCAGGCCATAAGATATCAATTGTGTTATATAATTTGTAAATGGATATATGCAGAATATAAGGTGTTGTAAAAAGGGGTTGGGAACATACAAGATTTTTTTTTCTACCCACTCCTTTTTGAGCACATTGTTTGTTATATTTGTCTATCTATAACTCTTGTGTTTATTTAAAAAAATCCCAAAGCTAACATTTAGATCAATACATCAACATAACAGTTGTTGATAGGTTTACTTAAAAAAATACATACCATCATTTTCTTTGAATTCTTAAAACTCTAAAACACATTTGCGGTGTGAGAATTTGTTGCTACTTGTAGCTTCACTGTCACTCATGTCTCCTTTCTCCCTCTCTCTCTGGCTGCTTTCCCAGAGTTCAGCAGCTTGCACATGTGGCCAAACTGTAAATCAGATTCAGAGTTTCCATTCAAGTGTCCAACTTAAAGGACTGGACGAGCCTTTATAGTGACCCTATGGAGTTAAAAAAGTACAGTGAAAGGAAATAACTTCATAATTCACATAGAAATTAAATGTTTACCTTTTTTAATGTGAGCATGTGACATTTTTTTTTACAAAACGACTGAGTTTGATGTGTTTACTGAGTTACTTGAATTAAGCCTCGTGCCAGAAGAGTTTGTGGTAAACGATCCCCTCCTTTGAGAGCACAGCTTCCCTGGCGTAGCATGTTTTGGTCTTTGTCCTTCCACAGCTGATGCTCTGCAGAGAGTTTGACAGCACTCAAGCTGTTCGACCCCCCACTCTCCTCCCTCTAACTCCAAGACCCCCTTTATCTCTTCCCTCCATCACACCTGATTGCATCTGACAAATGCCCCTATTGGCTCTATATCATCAGGTGCACTGGAGGCAGAGTAAGACTATATTACTCTGCCCATCTAGCACATCTGTTCTCCACTTTGCATGGCTGGCACACTTGCATCTGTGAGGCTTGAATAGCCTCTGTTATCGGTAAAGCATTGCAGGAAATGTTGTTGCTAATTTTTTTACATTTTATTTTTTGGAAGAGTTAAAGTTAAATTTAAGTTTGCAAATGAAATATATCAAAAAATGTAAACATTAAACATAAAAAGTAATAAAGATTAAGTTAAAACTATAAAAAAAAAAACTTAAAAATCCCAATAAATCTCTTACAATACAATACGTATCGCGATATATCCTAAGACTTAACAAGAACAGTTTTTTACTTTTTTTTTGTTTTAAGAGTATGACTTAGAAAATAATTCTACCTGCATATTAATGCATCTTTCATTTGAGTAAAATGTTAAAAATTAATTGTACTTAATGATTCAACATTAACCACTGCAACTGTATCTCCTATACAAATTCATTTTACTCAAGCAAATTCCTGGTGCTTTTCTTTTGGTAAATTAAGAAATGTTTTTTTTCTAAAGGGAACAGTCAACATTGTCTGATTTCCACAATATATTTTTTTTCAGTAAAAGAAAAAAAAAATAGAATGAATGTGCCTTAACTAATAAGGTTCTAAAAGGATGGTTAAGGAAATAAAGTGCTTTTTATTTCCACCATTGTTAAATCTAGCATTAAAACAGTTCAGGAGTCTGAACATTGCCTGAACAGGATTTTCCTGTTGTTTTGGTTGCGATGTAGAGCTGCTCAAAGAGGCTCGATGGGCTGTGCTGCCAACTAGCAGTCTGGGGTTCAGGTTGAAAACAAAGGTAAGACGTGGAAGGACCCTCATAAATACTTAATTAAATGTTCTCTTGTCAGCATTTTAAATCAATGCAATTATCACCAAATGAAACATTGCAATATATTGCTGAATAGATTTTTCTCTACACCCCTACTTTTAACCAATACATTTTTCAAATAAAGACTTAATCATTTCTGCTGATTTTTCAGCTTTTTTATCTCATGTATCCAGATGATGATATTCATATCAAATTGAAGAAAAGAGAGAAAAACTTTTTAAGGTAAAAGTTTGCAAATCAGCAGTCGATGGCTGTGTTATTGCATCTGCCAGCTTGACCTGTGACACCTCTCCCTACCAGCTAATTATTAAATACAGACTCTAAAAGTGACTTTGTGGAGGTTTCAGCAGGGAAAACAAAAGAACACTGGATCGCCTCCTACTAAGGAGACACGCTGATGGACTGTCATGGCCGGCGTCTCATCAGCAGGAATGCAAGTGGGGTTGGCACAGTAGCCACCATGTGGTGGCAAGGTTAGGTCACATCAGCTACTTCTGACTCTCATACAAAAGAGGATGCAGGGTTGAAAGGCAATAGCTCTCAACGCTTCCCTTCCAGCTCCATTTATCTTTGGAATTACTTTCAGTTAGGAATGAAGAAGTAAAATAAGAAAAAGAAAAGACATGATGGAACCATATTAAATTGAAAGCTACTAAAATAGAGAGGGGGCTCGAGACTTTGTCAGAAAGACGGATAGATCGCTGAGGTCCCCCATGTTTGTCATGTGTTCTCGTGAGTCGAGCAGACAGTGTGCTTCTTGGTGGTAATTGGAGGGCTTCGCGGGATAGGTGGCCGCAGCTCTGCTTTGCCTCTGGGCCTCCTTCAACTGTCTTAGCCTGCTATAATTGGAACAGCACATTGCTTTGCTCGTATAATGCCCTTACTAAGACTACAGATTGTGATAATGATTCACTTAGGACCAGTTAATCATTATTAAGACGTTTAATCAATTGAAAATATCATTTTAACGTCACTGTTCAGCCACTTAATGACTTAAATCATATTTCCTTAGACTTTGTGGCAAAAATAGCTTTTGTCAGTTTTTTTTTTCGAGAAAAAAACATAAATTTTTAATTGTATGAGCTTTCATGCACGATTAATTATTAATTGCCCATATCTCCAGGGATTCATTAGAAAAACGCTTAAAGTTTGCATCCTACTACAGTCACAAATTTTGTAAGCGTGGTTAATATTGTTAGCTGAAATGCCTGCCACAGACCACCCATTAGTTTAAACGCAAGGGGTGGGGGGGGCATGGCGCCATATGGTGGGTCCTTGACTGTGACAGCCTGACACATTAGTCATTGATGGCTCACAGCCTCTCAGATGATAGGCAGTGCTTAAAAATCTGACCTACAAACACACTCATGGACTCACACACATCCCTAATTCATCCTGAAACACTATGTAGTGTGGTGACACAAATATGCACAAGTTTATTCCAAGGTATCAGCTCAGGCAGTTTGACAACGTGCTTTAAAAAAAGGTGGAGGAATAGGCGATAGTTTGATAGTTATGACTGTGGCTCAGAAATGCAGCCTATAAATACATTCCTTATGTATGCCACTTTTTGTGAGAATTTAGTCAATTTTAGTTTCACAAATTGGAAGAACATTTTCTGGCTCAAAACTGCCCTGCTTAAATCTGATAGCCTTATGTTCTTTGTACTGTTTAAAAGTGTAAATATCACTTTTATTGCAAGTATATTTTTGTTTTTCATCAACACCAACATTTTCTGCAATGCATAACATCACCTCATGTAAAGCAAAGGGCAAACAGTCAATGCACAGGCTGCTGTGTGATGGTGCCATTAGCACCAATTGGCATTTTATGGGGCTTTTACTGTGTGTAGTTCTGAATCAGGAACCATAAGTCTGGTCTTTGTCTTTTCTCTTTGAGCCTAGGGTATGGTGTCTTGGAGTCATTGTTGCAGTCCCTTTAGTTTAGACAAACTTATGTCACCTGTCCTAAACTTTTCTAGATGGGTCTTTACAACACAACTTGTAAAGAGGCTGAACACACCAATAACAATTCAGTCTCCTTCAAAAACCACATTTTATGACAGTCTATAGGCTAAAAGAAGTACTATTCACCCAAGAGACTGAGTCTATACTTTATGTTGTCCTGTTTAGTACCTGAAGCAATGAGCAAGGGTTATAGCATTAGACTTGATTTGATTTCACACAGTTTTTCTATATTGACTAACATCTGACATGTTTATGGAAATAGACAGTGACATTGTGTTCACAAATCTATTCTTAATCGGAGTAATCCATCTTTATCAACTAGATTTGTAGCAATGGTCTTTAAAAAAGCTATGACTACAAATTAAGGAATTGTTCTATTTACTAATATCTAACATGAATTGAAAACCCCAAATGTTAGAATGAGGATTACAGCACAACCAAAAACTTGTGTCACAGCAATCCAGAAACATTACGCAAATGTACTGGGAGATCATGAGAGGGAAAAACAGTTGAAATATATATGTACATGATGTCAATATTTGAGGAACACAAACAGAACACCTATATACTGAAAACAAGGAAAACACAAAAATTAAAAATGACAAGAATAAACAGAAAACAAACTAAAAAGGATTAGATTAAAGGGTTCTGTACTGAGCCAGTTATTCCTGTTTATGTATATAAAGTTGGCTTGGTTACTAACTAGAATCAATGTGGTGTTCCACATGGTTCCAGTCTTGGACTTGTTTAAATGTCTTTACACAGCCTATCTTTAAATACTATAACTAGGAAATATGTCAGTATTTCACTGACTTTCTGGTGTGTACTACTTATTTGAATTACATTGAATGTAGAAGCAAAAAGCTTTTTAAAAAATATATTTGACACATAACGCTGTGAATGGCTTCTAAGGTTTTGTTTTTAAACTGGACTTCTAGCAAAATTAATTTTGGAAGTTTTGGTCCCAGAAAGACTCCATGATTGCTCATGATAATACCACTTTCATTTTAATTATTACTATGATGACCTTTGTTGTTTTTTTATGTATCCTATTTTCTTTTTAGTTTACATTTTAAACGGACAGCTAGAAGAGCCTTTTGCATCTAGGTAATATTTCTAAAATAAGAACCCTTTTTTTTTTGTCAAGCTGATGCAGAAAAGGTGGTTCATGCATTTTTTACCATCTAATAGGCTGGACTACTGCAATGCCATCTTATTAGGTTGTCCTACTTCTGCTCTAAAAAAAATCCGGTTTAAAATGGTAACTCCAGACTACTGACTGGTGCTACTGGGAGAACTCGTTTTTCTCATGTGCTGGCCTCTTTATCCTGACAGCTTTTTGTGTTTACATGTTTATTTAGTTTTCTTTTGTTTTTGTTTTTTTTGTCTGTTTTGTAGAAATCTTTTAGTGTCTATTTATATTTAGAAGGTCTTTGCTGTTTAGGGCAAAACAGATATGAACAAAAAAAATTTTTATGGCTTAAACGTTTTTTAAGTGGCATTTGCCAAAAGCTCAACACTGTCCGTGTCTTCTAGTGATCTGATTATTTATTTTTTGCAGGTTGAGGATTTGTTTTTGGTCTAAGTATTTACTTTAGAAATGCTACGTTATAAAGAATGCACTCAATAAAATGTAAATGATACCACAGTGTCAGATTTGAAGGGTATCAAACCTCCATCAATGTTTTTTTTTCTGTAAGTTCTAGACAACTGCAGGATCATAGCTTCAGAATGTGGGTTTATCTCTTGTAAACTCACTGCTTTGTTTTCACTCCGCTTACCCTCTTCCCATCTCGTCTTATAAAACAGCAGCAGCAGGTATGTGTAGGAGTTTCTGGATGAACCCGGGAGTGTGCTGTCAGCTATGAAGGGACTTTTCTGAGAGACTGGATGATTGTCATGACTATTTTGTTGTTGGCGGTTACGATATATAAGGTACGATTTAAGAAATGTTTTCACTGAGCCACACAGTGTAGTGTTTGTCAGATGTGATTTACAATGGTGAGCCCTGACTTTCTCCTGCTAAGTGTTTGGCCTAAACAGCAATACCAGAATTAGCTGAATGTCTCTGTCAACTGCCAATAAATTCATTGTATTTTTTTTTTTTTTATGCTGTACTAAAAAAAAAAAAGATGTTTTAAAAAAAAAATGTAGATAGAAAAGGAATAAATAGGATTGCAGTAAATAAAGGTAGAAAAACACAAGAAACTTACAGTATGTTGTCTATTTTCAATCTGTAATCTTTCCTACTTTGGAAAACATTAAAAAAAGACCCATTTATCCATCTCTGATTTTTCTACTTATAATATTTGACACCAGAAGCATTTTTATTTTTATTCTTTACACATTTATACAATAATGTCAACATTTCAGATTGTCTTTCTACAATCATGGCGGCCTTCTCACACTTTAGCCATCATCTCTTCCTCATAAAGATACCACATTTGAAGCATGTCATCATATGTCCCGGCAGGTACGTTGCCACATAAAACAGTGCAGCGATGGCAGTTCTCGCCTGTGAAGGTCATCTCAGCACTGGTTTAAATGACCACTGTAGAAGAGAGCAGCGCAGCCTGCATCGCCGTCTGCACGAGCTTGATACTGCCTGGTCTCTGCAGATGACCTTGACCGACTCCTCCTCAGTTTTAGCTTAAAGGTGGCTCTCCAGAAAACTGTCTGCTATCCAAGTGTCAGATGTGCCAGTAATCATTAGTTTTAGCCTGATTGTGGATCTGAAGGAATTGGAAACAAGGACTGCCATTAGAGGTCAAGCCATCACAACAACACACAAGACACATCCTCTGTTTTGATTTAATCCAATTAGACATCCACTGAAGCTTCACTTGATTTTGGGCAAGCCTGATTAACTTTGTTGTGAAAAGCTGTGCTTGCTCCCCTTATTTTTCCTCTTCCTGCATTTGCTCAAGTAATCAGCCTTTCCAATCTTTACTCTTTAACATGCTTTCAGTAGAATTAAACTGTGATTACAACTCACCTAAATATACGTGTTTGCATAATCAATGCCTCTATTCAGATTAAAAAACCCTCGAAAATCAGAATTTTATCTTTTATTTTATATATCTGATCATTTAGACTCAGTATACAGACCTGACATTTAAACAGCATATGAACTGAAATAGCTAAATTAACAACATTTGTAGCTACAGCTCTAATCAAATTACTGTATTTTCCACACTAGAAGGCACACCAGATTATAAAGTGCACCATCAAGAAAAGAAAAGCGCTACTGCCTTATAATGTTGCCACAAGGAGGGGGCAAGTCTGGGTCTCCCTGTGCCAGTCCCCAGCCTGGATAAAATACAGGGTTGTGTCAGGAAGGGCATCCTGTGCAAATTAGTTAATAAAAGCAAATTCGCCGTGGGAACCCCTGAAGAGATATGCCGAAAAGTGAACAACAACAATGTATAGTCTGTTTTCAAAATGTTGTCATACACGAGGTGCACCGAATTATGAGGCGCATTAAGCAAAGGAGTACACAAAAACAATTTATAATTCATAAATAGTTTGTTCTTAGCTGCAGCAACTCCGAAACTCTGGAACGGTCTTCCAATTCCTGTTAGTCTTCATCGTTGCCTGTTTTTAAGTAAGTCCTCTCTTAAAACACACTTTTTTTATTTGACCTTTAATACGCAGTGAATAGGATTCCTCTTTTTTATCCCTCTACATTTCAATTTGTTCTCTTTTATGTAATGTTTCTTGTATACTTTATTTTATCAATGTTGTTTCATGAGCATTTTCTTGTACACTTTTAATCTATTTTTATCTGATTCTTTAAATACTTTTATTCAGTCATTGTAAAGCACTTTGGGTCTGGATGGATAATTTAAGTGCTTTATAAATAAAGTTTATTATTATTATTATTCTTTCATATGACAAAGGTAAAACCAATATGTAAATATAGTTCACTCTGAAAGGCTTAAAAAAAGCATAGGCCCTTTAATTGCTTTCACAGTACCACAGTTCCAGATAACTGTTGTTAAAAAAAAAAAAAAAAAACATAAAACAAACATTGAGAGTGGAAAATACTGTAAATATTATTACATTTAATTAAATTATATAGAAAGGTTGTGTTTTGCTGATGTAATTTTGCAAACAATTTTGAAGATGGGAAAAATCTCAGCTTCTCTCAGAGCAACGCAGGTTACAAAAATGTTTGTGCTGCTCACAGTTCTGAAAAATTGCATTTAAAAAATTGAACAGGTACATCTCTCTCAGGGAAGAGTGCCTTGGCTTCTTACAAGCCCCACTGCAAACAGACGTCAACGATTTCCCAGCTAGAAAATAAGAAAGTGGAGCGTTTTATGTCTTTTTGAGCCACTGCAAATGATCAAATAAAACTATTTTATCCAAAAAAAAAAAAAAAGAAAAACCTAAATTCTATGAGCTCAGTGAAGTGCAGCTTTAGAAAGATAACAAATTGGAAAAGTGAGAAAACATCTTCGTACCAGTCATGGCACAATATTTGGAACAAAAAGAAGGCTCCAGATGACTTAATTACCATCAGATACACAAATTAGCTGCAAATGTAGAAAAGATAAACAGATTTTTAGAGAGTTGTTGACTCACTAACCATCAAAGCTGTTGGGACATGGACTAAAATCTATGTTCTCTGTTTGCTTTAGCAGTCACTTGGTGAGTTATGAACCCTCCATCACTCCTAAGTACTCCATTCCAGCCTGCTATTAGATGCACACATCTCAATATTATTGTATTCCAAACTTGGCTATGTGTGTGTGGAGTTCACATCTGTTCACAATAAAGTTTTGGATGTTTGTCTCATTTGTAGGGGTGTGAAAAAAGGATAAAACCCATCTTTGGGGGGTTTATTCAATAAACAAAATGAGATCAAGGAAATAGAAAATTAAGTGAGTTAATGAAAGCTGAGGAGATGAAATAAAAATGGTCTAATGACAGGAAGACAATACGAATGAATTGTTTTTATAGTCTAATAGATAATCCAAGAGTCACTGAAAACAAAAGTTGGGTAAAACATTAACATGTTTGTCTATAGATGACCAGAAATACATGAATCGTAATGATACAAAACAAATTATATACAAGAGGTGAAATTTTCTACTCGATTATGCGCACAGGCTTGTTTACCAGTTAATCTTTTATCATGGGGGCCACAAACGTAGTACTGAGAGGTGAATCAGCACCAGTTCAACTCCTATTAGCTTTAGAAATAAACATAGAGATGAGCTCATTAACGGCACAGTAAGAGAAGGACGTTGAAAGACAAACTGCGCAATCTATGCCCCATTGTGCATCTTTCAAATGAATTTGCAGTTATTGTTATTTATTAAGCTTCAGTGCATTGCCTTAACTGCTGCACGTTTGACTCTTAGGTGACATAAGAATGCAGTGAGCATTTAGTTGTCACGATCCAGAGGACTACTGTAGAATTTAAGCTCAAGAAGGAAGCACGTTGAGTTAAAGTAAAAGCAGAATCGGGGGGGGGGTGAAATCCTCTTAAAATAAATAAAAAATAAAAGTTAACTGTGCAGCCCAGGCTCAAATTTTATTCTGCAGCGTTTTGACCCGATCATTGTCACTCCTGTCTTCCCGCTTCCCACTGGGGCCGACGCGTGGAACGGTCATCTCCCACCACGCCGCTCCTCCTGAATAGAGCAGATGATATAATAGCTGTGATTTACACTTCTCCCTCATATTCACAGAGCGAAAATAGTAGTGCTACCATCAATACCTCCGCTCGGTGCCGGCTGCAATGATGCTATTTAACAGCAAATAGTCCAAAAACAATCATGCTTTCCCAGGTCAAATGAGGACAGGTGCTGTTTTGAGTATGAATTAGACTTAAGTATTTTGCTTGTGATAATGGTAATCATTAAACTCATTTAGGAAAGGAGTTAAGAAATTGAGCAATCTTGTGTGCTACAGTCCTTTGAGAAATATAATGTAGATGGCAACAACAATGAAAGCCAGGCACATAATTGAGAACAATTTCTCATTCTTCTGTTGGCGAGCTAGATCTTTGTAAAATGTTTTCAGGGTCCTCTTGAGTAATAAGAGTTTGCGGTTTAGTCTCCTCTTGTTTTTTAAAGATGTCATTTGGAATTCATGACCAGGAGTCCATATGCAGATTTGGCAGGGCTTTGATTAAAGCTCTAACAAGCACTTGATGGTTGGGGATATCACATTTCCTTTTGTTTTAATGCACTCTGTTAGGCTCACTCACAGTTAATAAGTCACAATCAATCTACCTGCTGTACGCACTGAGGCTTTGTAAGAGCTTAACAGGACCCCTGAGAGATGGAATAATTTTACTTGTGAAACCAAGTGACAGAGTGAGCGCATGCATTCAGGTTCGTGTGGGATCGTTACAGTTTTCATTGTGTATTTATAAGCCTGTGTACGAGGCTGCAAGAGAAAAGGGAGACTAAATGGATGCTGTCAGATACTGCCTGACTGGAAGACCGGCACTGCATGTTGTCTGCTCTCCGTTTTCGCTTGAAAGAGTTGGCACAGTAGCTTTGAGCTAGTCTATCATATTTGATGAGTTCAGAAACAGCTCTCTCAGAGTACCTGACATGTGCTTTCTACTGGCCGGTCCATCTGCTGGTTGAAAATACCAAATCTCCTCCACGGTTATTAGAGCATTTCTTCCGTACACATACACACAGAATGCAAGAGAGAAGTACCCAAGGTCATATTGCATTTTGGCATCTTTAGCAAGCAGGAGCAGATGAGAGGGCTTAAAGCCAGAGGTCTATTTTTTTTTTCTTTTTTTTCTATGGCTTCTGCGTAAAATGTCTTTGATGAAGCATCAAGCACAGCAGGTGCACTGAGCTGAGACTTGGAAGGTAATTGTTATTTTTAATTTCACAAGTTTTAGGGCTTATTTGCTATTGCAATAAATCCATATCAATTCTTTTTGATTTATTACTGTAAAAATGTTGTTGTTGTGGGGGCAGGGAAAATAGCTGCAGTCATAGAATGTGGATCTATGGATAGTGGTTCTGCAGCTTTAATCCTCTGCTTAGGTAAGTGTGTCTAGTTAAGTTACAGTGTGCTGAATTTCCTCATTTTCGAGTTTTAATTATATATTATTTTACCTGGTTAATATCAAAATGAAGAGTTTTTTTCTCATGCACGTGCTAAATACTGCTTAATATATTGCTCTGACCAGTCATTATTAGTATAAACAACACTCCAGTCTTCCACATTGGAGCATCTCTTTCTTTCACTTTTTATGCAAAAATTGTAATTTTAGCCTTTGATTGTTTTAGAGAACTGGACTTAGTGACCCCTCTTCCCTGGTGTCCCAAACAGGAATTACCCGCTGGTTCCAAGAAGCCAAAATCCCATAGACTTCTATTGAGAAATAAACAGCTATTACTCAGTCATTATGTTTGTTAGAATGACCATTCTTGCTCTGATACCTTTATTTAACATGTTCTTGCTAATAATACATTTTTATTATGATATTTATTCTGTATTGCAAGTTATTTAAGTCATGAACTGGCCAATCAGATGCCTCAACAAAATGATACGGTCCTGTGTCGAACATTTGAAACGTTTGAAGGACAGCCTACTGTCAAGTGGAAGGGGTGTGGACTTCCAACAAGCTCACTCCCAAATTGATAAGAGTTGTTGTCATGGAAACTTTGACTCAGAATGACTTGGACCAATCCCAGCTTACTTACGATTTCTGGACCTAACACGGTGGCATCTGTACTGTTAAAACATGGCAACAGGATTAACTTTATTTTATTGGAGCCAAAAGTAATATGCACTAAATGTGACATCACACTCACTTAGTCCAGTTCTCTCATACAGTCAGTGATATAAGATCAATCTACTGCTTCCTTTTTTAGACTCATAATACCT
>NC_050525.1:10995401-11036446 GCF_002922805.2 Oryzias melastigma
AGATAATACCAAAAAACTTTTGCAACAGTATATTGCAATTTAGCTGGGTAGCATAGTTTAGTCCTGCAAAACTATAAAATATATCCATTTAAAAAGGGAAAATATGTCATGAAAATAGAACAAGCAAAGTTATAAAAGGCAAGAAAAAAATAGTTCAATTCTCAGTTTAAGTAGTTTCAACTGATTCATTTTGAACATTTACATATTGTCCTTTTATTCCCAATTCTGAAATAAATATTGTTGACAGATATTGTATTAACATTCAATTTTATGTTCAGTTTTAAATTTGTTCTGATTTTGGTAATCTAAAAGCAAATCATGTGCCAAGTGTGTGTATGAAGATAATAAAAAAGTCAACATATGTCAGTTACCTCTAAAATAATTTATTTGTCTCAAAATTATGTAAGTTTTAAACTATTATAGTGGCTGCTGCCATTCACCAAAGCAACATTCTGCAGCACTTCAAAAACAAAGATGTTTCCTGATAAAGTTCAAGTTTGTAAAAATAAAGAACAAGTTGTCTGTTCGACGTTCGAGCGTGATCATTCCCTCGGAACACAGAGCAGCCAAGTGCAAGACTGAGCAGGCTTTTTCCAATCTGAAAAAGATGAGAGAGCTTACATTTCCTCCTTTTAGCTCACATTTCAAACTTTGCTTTCTCATCAGTATTTAAACCACTGATGGAGCAGTTGTTGAGGAAAAACGAGACTCTGAGCCGCACAGTGGAAGTAGTTCCAGGCAGTGTGGATGCTTCGGTTTATGCCGGAACCTGAAATTAGCCGGTCACAACTAAATAACTCACTAATGTAATTTCCAGGATCATTTCTTACAGCCGTTCGCTCATAATTCTTTCCTGAGAGGTTGTCGGCTGTATCTTTAGGGATTCCAGTTTACTTTCCAAAAAGCCTTGTGAGTGTAGAGCGTGTACGAGAGCGGATTTTGTTTAACTTTGTTCCTTTGTATGTCTTCGGAGAGCCCCCGAATAGCACACATTTTGCTCTATCGAGATGAAGAATGAATGTGCCTTGTGATACAAAAAGGGAGCAAAAAGAGAAAGAGTTGATGTCACAGCACGTGCAAACGCAGTCTTTGATTTTCAGGAAGAGTTGATGACAATTTGACAGAGGCTGAGAGGACCTGGAAACAAATCCTTTGATTCTGACTGTCAACAAAATGCTTCTCCACAGACGAAAAAGCTCCCCCCTCTTCTCTTCTGCACTCCTCTCTCCATCGTTCTTACTCAGCTGAAACAACAGCAAATAGCAGGTAAAGTCAGTGCTGTCTAACAGCACCACAGGAATGCCACAGTGAGTGATGAAACAATAACTTGTTGATGTTTCCGAGCAGAAGTCATGGGTTAAGGTGGAGCACACAGTAATGGCAACCAGCAGCTTTTCAGACTTCATTCTCAGTTGCCACAAGTTGCACGTGGTTCAATAACAGAGACTAACTGGGTTACTTTTACCCAGTTCCTGCAGCTCAGACGGCATTCTTCATCCTTTGTTCTTACATTTTATTCATGGTACCCATTTGTAAGACTATGGCAGGGTGAAAGAATGAATTTGGAAGATTAATCACAAATAATTGATGTGAGTTAAACAGAATGTGGGAACGGGGCTGGCAGGCATGATACCCAGTTGTTGTGGTAGATGGATTTTTTTGTAATTTCTTTATTATTAATAGCATTAAGGCAACAAATGCACATAATTGCTCATTCTTTGAATGTCTAATTAAAATTATGAATAGCTCTCATATCTGTGCATTCTTTGTGTTGAAGAGTGGCACTTGAAGTCGTGCCAGATACCATTTGCATAATGTAACTGAAAGTTACCTTTATGTATTTTCTTATTAGTAGTACTCGGTGGACCAGCTTTGACATGCATGTTTATTCATGCGTTTCTCAGCTGGGAGCTGAAATAGAAATTTACATCCTCCAAGTATGGCCATCACAGCGGAGGCTGCAGTTATCAGACTGTGCTGAATGTTTCACCCTCAGAGCTTTGCTTGTGTTCACAGGCTTTGAACAATAATGCCCAGTGGTCCTGCTGGATAAATAATTGTCTGTTTTAGATGTAGCCATGTTTGGCTGACACTGTGCACTAATCTTGTGTAACTGGGAAAATGTTGTTACTGGTGTTTGTTTGCTTTTTTTAATCAACAACTTTAACTATGATGCTTCCTTCTAAACTAAAGTTTTTTCCTAAATGTAGTTGCAATTCTATGCATCTAGTCAAGAAATATGAATGATATTTGCTAGTTATGTTGGTACCTGGTTCTTTAGAAACCACCAATTCAAATCTATTCAACTGTTTGCTCAAAGCTATTGTTTGAATAAACAAAAATGTGACTTTATGCCTTAAAATAACATTTTTTTTTTCAATAGTTTTCCTATGTTTGTGTTTTGTCCTTGTGGTATAATAGCTCTCCTCCAGACCTCACTGCCATCTCAGCTCTATGATTTCTGACAGTGGACAGAATGGGTAATGCTATCAGATTATACCCCTCACTTTCAGTGAGCTGAACAATTAGGGGGGCTGATGGGATTTGTGTGAGTAGCAAACCACACTTGAAGATATTCTGTCTTTTAAGAATTCTCCCAACTCGCCAAATGCCCTGTTGTATTGCAGTGTGATCACGTTGGGCCGTGCAGAAATGGCTGAATTGGAATCTTATCTTCTTCCATCTTTCCCATTACGGGCAGATTGAAAGCCCTGCAGCGGTTCTCTGGCCTGGTATCCAGTCAAGAGTGTTTTGTTTTTTTTTTGTTTTTTTTTTTTAGGCTGCAATTTGACAGCTTCTAAAAATGTCACTTTTTGTTGTTTGGATGCACTGCCAAGCACTTGAGTCATACATGCTGTGGCATCAGCACCAGTTGGGTTGTGAAGCTTCACTGACCTTCCCTTCAGTTCTGGGCATCACCCCTGGCACTGCCCTGTCTCCTGGTGTCAGTATGACATTATGGGCTTGAAGAGCCTGATGTGCAGCAGTAGGCATAAAGCCACTTTTCCCAGCTTTTAACAGACTCTATACTCTGTAGACAGTGATACTTGGCTATTGCCTTGGGGAGAATAAGCCAAAATGGCACCCATCTAAATGGCATGAATAAACAAGTCAGGCTCCTCCACAATCTCATTCTTTCTTTTTTATAAAGGCTTTTAAAAGAGTTGGATGTGTTGGAAGCCAATACAAAATAGTCCAAAAAACATTAAATAAATGTTCAAATCCTACTTTCATAATTCAATTAATAAGGATAACGCCCCAAATTTGTTAAAAACAAAGTGAAAGTATCAGTTTCAAAGTAACAGGAATATTAGAATAAATTGAAAAAATAGGTTAGCAACTACGTTGATGATAGCTCTTTAAGTATAAATTAAAAAAATTAGCAGGACTTTTAAATAGTAACAAAACTAGTAAAACATAGTATTTCGTTAAGTTAAAGTCCAACTCCAATCATATTTTGATCTATTAAGCATCCCCAGTGGTCTTTTAATTATGAGTATGCTGCTTGTAGTTTTTTTTTTAAAGTGTTTTCTTGGACAAAGTTTGTGCAACGCCACAAGAGTTCATCTTAAATTGGTCGCTGAGTTGTAGGTTGGACTGCTGGTGTGGAGGTAAGCCTCTGCTGATATCCCATCATCCCTTTGTTTACACTCTCCTGCTAGCTTACAGCCCCTTACAACCTTAAGCTAACATTAGCAGGAACAGCAGGAGCTGTACAGTTTTGAGCCAGATTCCAGCTCAGATGAAGGAAATTAAGATGTTAACGGATCTATTTATCTAGATTCATCAGAATAGAGCAACGGAGTGAGTCTTTGACCCGCCCAGTTCAGTTGCTGCGTCACAAAGAGACCTTTTATAAAGTTATTAAAAAATAAATAAACAAAAAAAGATAAGAAGGCATAAAAATAAAGAAACCTTGTTCAAAAAGCATTTTTCATCACCATTTAAATAAATAAATATTAAGAAATGTAGATTTAATCTTAAATTATTTTGGAAAATGTCTCCCATCGTGAGAAAAATTCTTCAATAACATGTTAAAAACACAATTCCCATTGGAGTGGGTCTTTAAAGGTTGTTTATCATATATCAAGGTTCTGAATTTGCTTTAACGTTACAGGAGTTACTGCACACCACTGGATTGAACATCTGTTATTTGATCAATGCTAAAAATCATTGTGCCATTCGCCAAGAAACTCAAACTCCCATTTCCTCTATTTCTGAGAAACCAAACCTTCAGAATATTTCAAATGATTTCATTTAACCTTTAGATGCATTGTAAGGTTTTCATGTGAATCTTTTTGCAGATCCTTGATTTTGACAAAACCAACAAAGTACAAACAATTCCAAAAGTCAGAATTCCTATTAGAAATTATATTACTGAAAAATACACAAAATGCATTTTTTTTATACTTTTACGTATACTTGAAATATAGTTATTTTTTTATTTTCTTGTTTCACTTTATTGCCAAAATGAACATTATATAATAAACAATATTGGCACTCTACATGTTGATCCTACGATTAGTATTAATCCTATACATGAACGTATTTAGAAAAATTCCAACAATTTCAGCTTAAAAGTAGAAAAAGTTTTTTTACAATATTGTAAAAAAACTAAAGTTCTTGATCTGTTAAAGTTTTGCAACAACTAGAATTATGTTTCTTTTATGTTTATCTTAAAAAAAAAACACCCTTAGCATTTCCTTTTACTTTTGGCTTTCCGTAAACTCTTTTGAAAATAACTTTTTTCAGCTGCTGATAAAGATGATCTTTTTGTTCATGGCCTGGACATATCTTTTTTATTTGTTTTTTCTTCTGGTTATACAGACTGCATCTTAGATACACCCATGGAGACAGCACTTCTGGCATAAGAAGGGTGTGTGTTTGTGTGTGTCTGGAGGACCCTTGCTGTTCACCATCTGGGCAAAAGGCAGGTCTTTATGGCAGCGTGGTAGCCGCTGAATAAAGAGGGAGCAGGGACATAGCAGGATGCTCTGACGACAGGCAGAAAGGGGCATCTGCAGACGCAGGTCATTCTCTGGCAGTAAGAGAGCCGCGCTGGAGCACCTGCGCTCCTTCTCCCCTCTGCCCCACTTCAGACGTTCTGTCAGAAAGCCCCTGCTCAGCAGAACTACAGGCTCCAAACAAGAGACTTTGCAGGCTTGGCAGAGTTCTTGCAGGTGAATAACAATAACTACTTGTTCAGTTATTCATATATTCACATGCGTGTTCATATTTAGCCTTCACCGAGGGTGATGAATAACTTGGCTGAGGCTGTGCCACCCTGACAGGAGGAAGAGGTGGCTCACTTTCTGTCTTCTTGTGTGGAAGTGGACACTGGCCGAGAACGTGACAGGCCAACTGGTCAGGTTGTCCTTTGCGAGTCCAGTGTTGGACCTGCTGGCTAGGCACGTTAAAGGAACTGCACCGCTAATGAGGAGGAGTCATACTCGCCTCTGCTGCCGTGATAGAAAGAGAGTAGTCAGTAAGAGTTGTACGGAAGTCCCCCCTCTTATCTCACACTGATGGATTAGTCATTGAAGGCTTGTACAGCTTTTCAAATAACAGGCAGCTGCTACCAAAAAGCTAAGAGATACTCACACATTATTTGCTGCCTTGCTCCTCCCCAGAGAGGTTCCATACCCATCTCCTGTAAAGCATTACATGAACATGTTCAACCCAGCGCTAAAATCTCTCCCTCACGGCTATGGTCTCAGTGCACCCAATCCTTTCATCCCCGTATCTCTCAATCCAGGTAAGGCTTGGCTGGAGACCAGAGCTCTGTAAGAAAGCAGAGGCCTTTGGCTCTAGAATCGATTTCTGCGAGGCAGGACTAAAGTATGAGTGACCATGTCGAGTGAGAATGTAAATGGTCCAAGCTCCGAAGCGATCAGGTAGCCTCAGTGTTGGTAGATCAGGGAACATGTAAGCTCAAGATAGCATTTACCCCTGGTTTTAACTAAAGCACTCAGACATTCTCCTCTCTGCATCCCCGTAATTCCCTCTGAGTGCTCGGTGTGAAAGCGAAGCGCTGTTTATCGGCCTCCACAAAATGTGTTAGAGCCTCCCTGACTGCTGAAACAGCCCACCTTGTTGTAGATCATCCCCTCTGTAAAGAAATAAAAGTGTTAAAAGAAGCTGTAAATTAAGATGGTATAGTTTCATGCTCCTTGATGATTACTGCACCCCTGGGCAGTGCAATCACTCCCTCCCTGCAATACGGAATTAAATACACTATATGCCTGTCAATAAATAAAGAAAAAAATGATGTTACTGCTTGATTTTACTCTTAGTAATAATGTGTGGTGATGACGCTGCAGGTTTTAAAATCCCTTTGCCTTTTTATTAAAGACATGTAAGAAAGATAGATGTGTGTGAAGTTAATGACTCCAAACCCTAAATCAGTATTCTGTAATACATTATAATAGATTCTAGACAGAGATATTCATTTCTGTACCACATTAAATGCCTAGACTTTCTATTTGTTTTAAGAGGAAAGGCATTTGTTCCCATTTGTAAAATACAGAGGATTTACCACATCATTCTTTTTTAATTTAAAAAGGCTGCAATGAACACTTAAGCAATCAAATCAAGTACTAGTCAAAGAAGAACTTTACCATCAGTATGTCGTATTATATTACCCTACAATATGAACATCTTTTAAAATATCAAATAAAAAATATATATATATTTTTTGGAAAACATTCCTTCAGCTAAACTACAGACCTATATTATTTTTCAGACGATAAATTGCTCTGGAGTATAAATCGCAGCAGCAAAAAATACCTAATAAAGAGTAAAAATATATTTAAGTCATACTTTTAGGAAAAATGTATTTAGCAAAATACGGGGACAGAAACGGACATTTCATCTTGAAAGGTATATCATATTTACAGAATAGATAACCCCAATAGATTGAATATTTGCACACTTCACTACAATAACACAGTGATGCTTATTTAGCTTCATGAAACATAGCGCAACATATGAACAATTATTAAGATAGCCATAGCATAAAGAACTTTCTAACAAGTTAACTAATCTCTTTATATCACTTTAAATCCCTAAATCTGCTGAGTTTTTCATTGTCTGACTCTTTAAAACAATTTCGTTAAGTCCGGCGTAAGACTGAGCAGTGCTTCTTTTTCTGTATTGCTGTCGGTTGCAAATACTGATGCACAATAACCTACAGTGCCCTCTAGTGATTGTTGCTATTTATTTATTTTTTCAATGTATACAAGTTGCAGTTAGGTATGAGTCGCACTCCCAGCCAAACTATGCAAAAAAAACATTTTTTTTAAAAAAAAGTGTTTTAACAACTGCATTTGTTTTAAAATAAATAGTACAATTATGTATTCATCTTCTTAGCCGTTTTTCCCTTTCGGGGTCACGAGGGTGGAGGGGCCTAACCCGGCTACTGATGGGCAATTAGTACAAACTTTATTAGTAAAACTATTTTAATTAGGTTGAGTTTGTAACAGTTGAAATAAATTGGGGCTGCACGGTGGCGCAAGTGGTTAGCGCTCTTGCCTCACAGCGAGGAGGCCCTGGTTCGAATCCCGGCTGGGACCTTTCTGTGTGGAGTTTGCATGTTCTCCCCGTGCATGCGTGGGTTTTCACCGGGGACTCCGGCTTCCTCCCACCGTCCAAAAACATGCTTCGTAGGTTAATTGGCGACTCTGAATTGCCCCTAGGTGTGGATGTGAGAGTGAATGTGTGTGTGATTGGGGCCCTGCGACGGACTGGCGACCTGTCCAGGGTGTACCCCGCCTTCGCCCTTCAGTAGCCGGGATAGGCTCCGGCACCCCGCGACCCCGAAAGGGAAGAAGCGGTCAAGAAGATGGATGGATGGATGAAATAAATTGATTTGTAATTTACAAAAAAGGGCTTTAACCAAAATCGAAGTAACAGTCTTATGAATCGACATGAAAAAAAAATAGTTTTAGTAAATTATTTGTTTTCTGTGAAAACATGACCTCTTTACTACATAATGTCTGAGGGGGGAGTAATATGTGTTAAAGTAAACATAATTTCTCAGCAGCTGTTTGAGTCGCCTGGACTGTATTGGCACTCTGCTAAAAGTGCAGAAAAGGCCTTTTTTTCCCCCCTTTTGTGGATTTGACAGTGATATAACCGGATTGCAGCATAAATGGCTGTCATGGATCAACATCTAGAAACATTTTTGCTCTGCAGTTGTGGACATGTATGGGATCCAAAGTCATGTCTCCCTTTGGCTGGCTGCCAGGACCTTCACAGGAGCTTTAATAAATGGTTTGTACCAGCAGACGGTCCTTGGCTGGAGCGTGTGCGTTTGTGTGTGCTTCTGTGTGCATGTGTCATTGAGGCTGTGTTTATATGCCATGGTGATTTTAATAAGAACTAAGTGCGTAAGAACCCTCCAGAGGGGCAGAAAGACCAATAACCTACAGTCGTACATGTTGCTACTAAAAGTGTTGAAGGAACACTGAAGGAGAGGAAGCAAAGGTGTTCCAGCTATTTATTCCAAGCACCGGGGTGCACATGAATTATTCAATGTGACATTCATACATAATTAAGTTTTTTTTTAATGGATAAATAAACAGATAAAAATGTGGCAAGGGGATAGGCTTTTACATGACACAACTATATGTTGCTTCAAGTCACATTTAATGACAAGCGGAAATCTGCATTTAAAGAGCATATATATATATATATATATATTTAAAAAAAGGTTAAAAGCATATAAAAGAGCAACGTGTGTTGAATAACAAGGGTGGGTTAGTTATTAATGCTGCTCTGAGGGTGGGTGGGTGACGAGGAGAAGGGTTGGTGGTTGGGAACCTTCCACAAAAGTAGTCACCAGTCAACGGGCAGCAGGTCAGAGACCTTGAACAGAAGGGGAGGGCTTTTCTTGGAGCTGATTTGGGTCACGGTGGGTGTCTGAGTGGGGTTTATGGCAAGTTTGCTCTAAATACTCTGATCGGCTTGGAGCCCTATTTTACATTTCAAGTGAGCACCTTTCAAAATATCTCCACGTCTCATTGAACCCGTGTGAAAGGTTCCATCCTTAAAACGCTATCTTTTTATCTAGTCATGCCTGACTGCTTATGTTATTCTTTATTTTCATCACCATAATTTGAATTACAGAGCAGATGTCTAAAGGTGTCGGCGGTTGCCAGAGTTTTCTTTTATTATTATATCCAAGACAAAGCAATCCTAAAATACGACTTATTCCTCTGAAAGTTTACACACTGAAAAAAAAAAGAAAAAGGGAAGACTGATGCTCAAAGCTTTTTTTTTTTTTAAATTGAACAGCCTGTCACGGTACGCCATGAATTGATGCTCTGTTTAAAAAAGGGTTTGGATATAATTAAGCCTAGTGTTTGGTACTCAGCAATCCAAGTGGATCTTGCCATCACACTGTGAGTTGCATCTCAAATTTGTCTCCCTGAACACTATTAACACTATTTAACTTGGGGGCATTCATTTAATTTGCTATAATTGCTTTAAAGCCCCTCTCTCTATGCTCAGTCAGTTATCTGTAGGTCTGGGGGGTGGGGTGGGGGGTATCGGAGAGTGTCGACTTGTCTGCACGAACATTTTACATCATTTTTTTTCCTACTTGTGCCTAAAACCAATGCCTGTAATTGACTTGTCACTTGATATGAAGGCTGTGATGTGCAACATTTGAGATAATGGTTAGAATAAAACTTTTGGTGGGTACTTATCTCGATCAAAACATTGCTAAGCAACCGCACAGCTACTGGTAAAGGAAAACAGTTAGGATATGAGGTTGGCAGGGGGTGCTGGGCAGGTGTTGAGACTCCTTAGGGAGCTGGAGGTCACATTACCATACAAAAGCCACTCTGCTGGGTAACCTTTCCAGGCGCTGCTCCCTAGCCAGGGGGCCTGCGGTCACACACTGGCACTGCCACAAGTGCCTCACATGCCCACACAGACAGTGCACACACACAAATCTCCTATATTCAGTGCAAATGCCCCCCTGCGTTCTCCATGACAGAAACATTGCCGGTATAGTGACATGAAGCATTTGCACTTGGGAAACATAAATCACAAGGGACAGCTCTAAAGCAAAACAAATACTATGATATGGTCCATTGCCATCATAATGCACACTAAAGGGAAAAGCATTCATGTGGAATTTAGATCCAAAGCCCAACATTTTATCTTCTCCGTCTCAAATCTTTTTTTCTTCCTTCCCTAAATCCCCTCTAAAGCAAGGCTGTTGCCATTTAAGCCCCTCAGTATTTACAACCTGGATGTGTCTCAGATGTGTGCGAGACACAACAGTGGTTGGTAGCGCGGGAGAGGCGAGAGGCGAACATTGACTTTGCCCGGAATCACGCGGAGCTTCCCCTGGTAGAGAGGAAAAGTAACTGGGGCGAGAAAGAAAGATGGAGAATGTAGCGGAGGTGCTTTTGTGGGCAGCTGCAGAGTTAATGTCAATCAAATGCCGGGGGTAGGGCTGAGAGAAGGATTGTTGATATTGATGGACAGCAGCATCAAGGGGGATTTTTCTGGCTATTAAAGATGAGGGTGTTACTGTTGGAGTCTTGCTTTTTTTTCTTCTATTTCATTTCGGTAGGACTTTTTTTTTTTTTGGTGGACACGGGGAGAGGCGGGCGCAATCGTTTCCATCAGGCTGATTTTGAGTGACAGGTCATAGGGCTGGAAAAACATGTGGAGAAGAGGGTGTGTGTATGTGTTAGCCCACAGGTAACACATGCGCACCATGTAATTATACTCATTACACGGCAGGCTGTGGATCTGCATGATATGCTGGTAGACGCTAGAAAAATATCTGGATTGTTGACAGCATAGTGCTGCAGTAGCTGTGACTGTCAACTACATTGTTTATGCTGCAATTACCAAGACTGAATTCAATCAGTTAGGCCAATACACTTTTTTATTGCAATTATGCAAAAGACCTAACAGCTCTCTGTGTGGTGAGACGTGATGTGCAGAAGCTTATATTGATTACTTTATTTGTAAAATTAAGCCTTTAAGAAGTCCCTGTCACTCAGCCTTCACTGCTTCCTGTATCACATGCAAGCACTACACCCTCCTGAAAATAATAAGTCTTAATATAATTGATGTAATATGCCACACGCAACAATAAGGTATAACATCTAATCACGTTAAGTAGTCATTGCCAAGCTGTAATTAAACTGTTTGAGACAAGTGATTACCAACCCTGACAGAGAATGTGAATATATAATAGAAGTATTATGAAAACACTAATACCCCATAGCTCTAATTGCGAGGCATTTTTTACTTATGCTGATTGCCTTGTATGGGTTATTATCGCATTGACCACAACGTGCAGGGAAACCACACAAATAAGGCAACATGAAACCCTCTTTCACTTTGTTATGCTCCACTACACATTGTAATGTTAACAGCGGGGCCCTGCAGTCTGACTGGGCTAATGGTGTGCCATCCCGTCAGGTCACGCGCCCAACCAGAACATGCAGAGAGATTGTTCACATCAAGCCTGTTGGCAAAATCTCCAAAATGCATTAAGCTGTGACATTATGCTAAAGTTGTTTAAATACTACTGTATGCTCAGCGGCTAATGAATATCCCGCCCCTCCTTGCTTCCCCCATTCAAGCCTGTTGGGATGAGTGTCTGACTTTCTTCACTGGAGTGCTGGAATTAGCTGTTACAGCCTCAGATGAAACATGAGTGAAAAATGAATCGGGGTCAAAAGATATGCAGTATGAGCTCAAGCACCATCGCATGATGTTTCTTTTTACTGTAAACACTTTCTTTGATTAATTACGTTCTATGATAAGGCTTTTATTTTGAAAAAAGAAATTCACTTTAAAGCTGTCAGATATTAATATTTTATTTTGTGACAGCTGGAACATTTAATGACAATCAATAGATCACAGCAGGAGAGCATATTATTCACAATGTGATCTGTGGGATAACAGAAATTTTCCTTTCACTCCTCTTAATTAATTTCATCAAACACCTAAGCAGGCCTGCTGTGCTGCTGGTCTGCTCACTGGTCAAAGGCTCTCTTTTTTTCTGTGACGCCCCACCTTTTCCCAGAGAGATGCCAACTGGGACCTCTACGTTTACTGATACTCTCTTATATACTGTAATGTGGAATCATGTATGTAATTAGGACCAAATAGGAAGCAACCACTGCTCTCATAAACCCTAAAATCCCCAAAACTTTTATGGCGAAACAAACAGCTTTAACCCTCGCATGGAACATTCAAAATGTTTCATTGACAAATTCCTTCAAGCCCTCTCTCCGTGGAAGGGGTGTGGACTTCTAACAACCTCAAACCTGATTGGCAAGAGTGATTGCCATAGAAACGTAGACACGGACATACTCAACTAATCACTGCTCATTAACATTTTCTGGCTCCAAGATGGCGATGTCCATGTCACACCAAAAAATGGCGTCTGAATTATCGTATTTTCCTTAAAGCCAGACGAAATCACGTGTAATAGTAACTCATAAGTCATACATACACTTGCTTGGTCCAGTTCTCTTATTCAGTCAATGTGTGGAACAAATGCCTCAATATTTAAAACTCATAACTTTGAAAACATTTTATAATGAAAAGGACATGGTCAGGATGCATTCAGAGCTTAACTCACAGTCAAGTAATGTATTTTTTTAAGTAATTTTTTTGTTAAACTTTATTTGTGAGGTGAGGAAAATCCTGCCTCTTAGAGGTGCTTGAAAACATGTCACAAAATCTTTTTATATCCCAGCACAGCATGTTGTTGTCTCCCCTCCTAAACTCCAGAGGTAGTCTCTGATAAACCCCGCTCTCTGAGCGGCAAGCATTGTCGCCCAGGAGTATAGAGTCTGGTCCTGGATGGCAGAGACATGGGATTGCCACTGGTTGCAGAATCATATCTGAATATCTCTTTTATTGAAATCAGCTGCATATTCTGGATTGACTGGTAAGAGAACCTCCAGACATAGCGCCCTGTAAATCTATAGAATACAACCTACAATCTCTAAGTGCTGACAGGATAGGAAAGCTCAACACCACCATTGCATGGGATTCAGATAGGAAATGGTATTCAAGCTTTAAGTTGCCCTATCATTTGAGCCCTGTCCGATTCTTGGAGCAGACACATACTGATACTCTAGTCACTACAGTATCAGGGCCAGTGCTCACAGGTGCTGCCAATCAGGTACCAATCAGCCACCTGATTGGCACTTGGGGGTGCCAGAAGCTCCAAACAAGAGTCAACAGCAACAGCAATATCAGCTCTTTGGCATTGGCAAAGAAGATTTGGAAAATTTGTTTCTAGATCCAACTTACTTACAAATGTACCACCACTTAACAGTAAAATCAACTGTCTCTCTATTGATATAACCAAGAAACATTGCAAACAAAAGAAAAGAAAATGCAAACACAAATGTCTTACTTTTTCTGCTAGGTTCACATATAATTTTCTTCTTAGTAAAACCCAGTTCCCTTTGCCTGCCTCTAGGTGAGATTATCCACTTTCTGTGACTTGTACTTTTCTAACTGTTCTCTAAACACAGCCGGAAGCACATCTCACGTCACTTATAGTGCAAATCCCCCAAAAGGCTACACACTGTTTAATACCTTAAGTTCCCCATTTTAAATGAGTAAAAGCTGTCTTCCTTTCACTAACATACATTGCTGTTACTTATACTGTTGAATTCCTTCTAAAACATATTATAATACAAGACAACTTCACAAAGGTGCAAACATCTTTGTGGGTTTATAATGAACCAAGCAAGCTTTTTTTGTGTGTCTTTACCTCAGTTCATTAAGAGTTATTGGTGCGAACGAATGACATCCCATTCACCACATGTACAATACAAATGCGTGGAAGATGTTAAAAACTTCATATTTTATTATACGTGGGTGAAAATTGGCAAAGCTAAAATAAGCACTTTTGTTTTCATGCCATATATTTTATTTACATTACTAACAGAATTCAAACAAAAATTCCCCATTTGTCAGTTTTATTTAAAGATCTTGAAAGGGAAACACAATTATTTTGTCTTTATTTTAGGGCTTCATTTCCATTTATATAGATTAATCTCCTTGCATAATACATACAATAAAGGTGGCAAAGAAAAGTGATTACTGTTTAAGGCATGTCATTTTTCTACATCCATGGAGGCTATTAGATGCCTATACGCAGCAACGCAGTGCACAACTCACATCTTGTAATAATGGCTCTCACAATCCAAAGAAATAGAGATTTGGTTAATGAGTTTTTGCAGTTGACCAATTTGGTTGCTAACCTGCGGGTCATTGAATGTTTTTGTGGCTTTTTTCCTAATCCTGTGATGGATTGTCGGGCTGTCCTTCAGCAGATGTAAGCTGTTTTGGGTTTCAGCTTTTTCATGCTTAAACCAGAAAAAAGGTGGGTATGGAAAATAGTCAAATAAACAAGTAAAGTGGTGAGGATTAAATAGGCTGTATTGTATTTTACATTCTTTATCATCAATCTATTTACTTGTGCTTGCTTTAGCTTATTCCATGGCACAAAGGGATTTTGAGCCTTTTCTGTAGCTGCCCGTCTACATCCCGAGTGGTTTATGCGCTCATGTTTTGATATGACTAAACAGATATGAAATAAGAAGGAACACAGTGTTTTACAGATGATATTACGGAAGAAAGTGAAACATCTGACATGATTTCTGATTCTCTCAGTGCCGCAAGTTGTAGGGAACTGTCTGGGGATTTCTTTTCACTTGTACAGATATCAATGGGCCCTGCAAGGAGAGCAAGTGCCAAAAATCCCTGTGGAGTCTGATTTTTTTAACTCAAAAAACCTATTGATCTGACTCTGGATTTGATGTTGTGATGTTGTGTCTTTTGAGAACTCTTTAATTTGTGAATCGTAGCTCCTCTATGGGACTCTGTTAATTTCATCCTTGTGTAGTTTGTTGAATTAAACTGCCTACAGCTACACATCAGAAAAATAATCAAAAATCAACACAGAGAATTCAGAGCTTGTCTCATTCATTGTTCCTTCCTGTTGTACTAGAATCCCCCAACATGCTTGATTATAATGCCAATCTTCTTCATTTTTTTAAACGTTTTATCATGTAGTGCAAGACAATTTATGAAGTGGATGGAGAACATTAACAGTTTGCAACCATTAAGAGTTTCCAAAATTAATAAAGCTTTTCATTCTCCTTTTTTATGTTTTCTAAATGCTTGTTACAAATTCAAAGTTATATTGCAGCTAAAATGTGTTGGACTTTGACCTTGTCTCACCTAATTATCTCTAAGAAAAAGTAAAATTCAGGATCAGGTGGAAACTAGTTACGATAACAGCACTAAAGCTAAGCCCCTACCGTTGTGTTATAGTCCAGTTTACGTATATGCTGGTTGATAAAACTGGTTTGATGTTCATTGGTTTATTTATTATTCACAAAAAGATTTTGAACCTGTTCTTTTGGTTTCAATCGAGCTCACATTTGTACGTTTTAGGGTCTTCTTAATTGGCAGGCAAGTTGACCAATAGATGAATCCTATAGAGCTTCAAACTTGACGTCGTCCCAACCTACTAACATTTCCAAAACATTTGTGAGTTGGGCGAAGAAAACTCCAGTCAACAGGCTCATCCTGATTGATATTTCATTTTTGCCATGTAGAATCTGATCAGTAACATCATAGGTTATAGTGTAAATGTGTCTATGACTTCAAACTAAAGCTGTATCTAATTGATACAAATAAAAGCCAGCTGTGCATGATGATAATGATACAGGCACAATGTAATCTGACATGTACCTCTGTGAAAATGTTACTTTGCTGTGTCAATGCAAACTGAAAAGGCCAACAGTAGTATTACAAAGCAATATATTAAAGAAACCTAATACAGGTGTAGACCCGACACAAATAAATAAAACACGTAAGAACCTATTACACCATAAACTGGTTAAAACCTTCTTCTTGGTACAGGGGTTTAATTAATTTATCCAATTGATGAACTTTACTGTAAGTATTTTGTAAGGTAAACTGTGATTAGAAAAATAAGCTGGATTTTTAAAAATTTCAAGTTTATACCACTTAAGTCACATGTGTCAAAGTCAAGGCCCGGGGGCCGGATAAGTAAATATATCCAGCTCTCCTGATCATTTGATTTTATTGTTATTAATGGCCCGATGTTATCTTGTGCTTATTTATAACTTGTATAATTTTGACAAAATATATTATTATTGAGAGTAAAATATTGAAAGTTATTTAAGTTTTAGGTTAATTTATTCTGGAATAATATTCCTGCTGGTTTTTATAGATATTTATGTTAAAAATTTATGTTTTTAAAGTTTTAAAGATTTAGTTTTAGAGTGTTCGGCCCACGACCTAAGGTGTGTTTTGGACTTGGCCCCCTGTGCGATTGAGTTTGACACCCCTGCCTAAAGGGTTGGTCACATTTCTTCCTGTTTGACACTTTTGGAGGGCTCCTTCCACTTTTGTATAGTCCTTTACCTGGCTAAGATAAAGAGTCTTCCCAAGATGTGGCTATTATTATTACCAACAGGGCAGATCTAAGCTTGTGTTGTCGGGCACAGGTGGATCAGCCAAAGACGGAGAGGCTCTACATTGCACATGGCTTGTCAGACCACTCTGGATTTCCAAGCCTTTTGTTGTGGAACCTGGTTTATAGAATAACAGATCAAAGCCGCACTTCCAGCGTGTCACGTTGCATCATTTACACATCTGTGAAACCCAGATACATGGGGAAAAAAATATGATACCTCTCCTGCATTTATTAATGCAGAACTTTGACCAAAAACAAAGGTTAGGTGGAGGACAGAAATGGCCTCGCTTTTAGGGCAGCATTCAGCGTTTGAGAAGACACAACCGCTCATTAATTCTATTTCTACTTTGAATATTGGATATTTGCTTTCTTCTATTCACTCGGGCTCGCTCTCAATTCATTAGCTGATCCACTATGAATGTATTATTCCATGCGAGATTGCCATTGCTGAGAGCAGAGTGTTTACCATAGCTCATGAAATATGTATCTGATGAATGGGTGTAAGCAGCTGCCTCATATAGTCATGATGAGGCTTCTGTGGCAGCTCCAGTCCCTAATTCAAGGACAGTCCCTTATAGTTGTGTTGATTGTCTTACATGAAAGCTGTGGTGTGCAGTGCAGATAACAAGTTTACCTCAGGGTGTGTTTGTGTATCAGTGATAACTTTTTACACCCCTCTCCCCCCAACACACACACACATATTGCAGTTGACAGATAAGGATTTTAACTTTTTTAATGAAAAAAACGACCTCACCCTGTAATTGATCGTGGGAAATGGAAAAATGTAACACTCATTACAGGCGCACAGCAAACAGCCATCTACAACAAAATTATCAGATTTGTTAAAGTATTAGTGAGGCCAGGACATCCATAAAGAGCTGTTTGTTAGATGTCAACTGCAGTAATTATTACAGAGCTAGCATGGCTGAAATTATATTGAGTGGTCTAATGGTGTCTGTAGAGAAAAAGCAGAATAAGAGTCTTTTTTGTACCCAGATGAAGTGGCTCACCACAAAGATGAATGATTGCTTTCTCTGCGTACTCTCAGGCTCATGGGTTGATTTAATTGAGTTAATTTAAACCTAAGCCAGGTAGAAATGGAGACAGAGAGAAAATCTATGCTGTCGATCTATAAAAGCCTTTAGGGCTTCGATCTGGATTACGTAGATTATTTTCCTGTCTGGTCACAGTCACACTTCATTCCTGTCTGTGGAGTCTGTATTCTTTTGTTGAATTTTTTTTTGAGATGAAGTGTTGATTGGAGGGTGCATGCGGATATAACAGCCTCAAAGCATCGCCACATTTTCATGTTTGTTTGCACCTTTGGGTAGTGGTCTAATAAAAATTCATTTGATTCGAAATGGGATCAATAAATGGTTGATGAGCAAAAAAAATAAAGGAACTGACTCTGGGAATGCATGTTAGATTGTCCTGGTACATCAGTGGAGATACCTGTGGAGCAGCGTCTGCCATACAGTGCAAGAGCTATAAATATAGGCTGCTGACTGTAAAGTAATTTCATTGACGTAGATACCTAATATGGCGAATGCATCACTTCCCATATACGCTAAGAGGAAGCAGTGGACAAAGAATGCCATAAACTCCGAGCAAATTTGATTATAGATAAATCATGGGAACACTTTATAATACGGCTTTAATAAGAAAGTATGCAGGCCTGTAAGACCAGCAGCTTTTATGGGATATCAGGGATAAAGTTATTGCTCCTGTCGCACGTGTCGTGTGCTCGTAAGCATATCATCAAATAGAGTTTAATGTGAATAAAAAAAGCAGTAATTTAGAAATCAGTGGATGATTGGGCCATATGATTTTGCCTGCCAACGGGAACGCGGCCTGGCTGCCAAATCACCCTTCAAGGAAAGCCTGAGCAAAGGAGCTTATCTCAATGTGTTGGTCTTTCTCTGCTCCGGCACGTTCGGCCATATGTACACAAAAGCAGGGGCATGATCTCATACGTCTTCCTTGGTCCTGTGTTTGTCTTGCTGTCTTTATTGTGGTCCCTGTGCTCTGTGTACTGGCTGCCTGCCTCTCCTCTGCCTCGTCACTGCCTCAGCCCTTTGCTCCTATATTAGCCCAACATTTCATCTCTTAAGAAAACACCTCATGTCTCTGACAATTTCAAGATGACACACAGCGATTCGGAAAATGACACGATTAGCTAACATTGTTTTGAGCTTTCCTTCCAGTAAAGCTGCTTATGGGCAGCAGATAAAGCTGGTCTGTACATTTATCTGCGACATTTCAATCCCTCTCTGTGTCGTGACAGGAGACGTGATACGAGAAGAAAAAAGACAAGGCGAGGCTATTCTACTATATTAATTTAAAGTTAAATCCATACAGCAAAGTGGACTCAGGCGCTACATGCAGTATCCCAGAATCAGGGATAGAATAATGCCACTGATGTTGAAATATTCCACGTACCAGAGTGATTTTTACTTTGGCATTAGAACACAGTAAGTGTGCTTCTTTTAAATATTTGAAGGGCAAATGTTTGGTTGACTTGTCATGAAAAACTGCAGTTTGCTTGCTTTCTATGCATTAACTAAATCTAGTATCACAGATTGATCAATTATGAAAAGGTCAGTCAGGGTTGAGTTGTTTTTGTACAATTCATAACTATGAAGGGACTTTAAAAATCTATTTTTGCATGGTTCATAGGCACCGTTTATGTTCCTCACGTTTGTTGTTCTTCAAAAATGTGATTCTTGTATGATTTATTTTACTATCCGTGTTGCTTTAAACCTTAAACTGACTGCCACTTTGTGTAACACTAACTATGCCATGTCCTTCCTGCACACCTTTTCCCCTTACAACAATGCCTGTCACCAAGATGGAAAGGCCACATGTTAGCTGGAGCAACACTGGAGAATTACTGTCTGGCTCCTCACATTTGGTCCAAAAATAGCAATGGTGTCATTCAGACACCCTGTTTAAAACAAACCTCGTTTCCATAAAAACTGGATTTTTTTTTCTTAGTTTGCAACAAAAACCTAAAACAGAATTTATGTAATAAGTCACTGTCTTTATTAGACAGATTAATCATGTTTTTTATGAATTTAATGGTCAATTTTACCAAATTTATGAAGCATTTAAAATTTTGTGAGCTTAAATTAAGCACGAGATTTTGAAAAGAAATATATTTTCTTTTAGTTAATTATTGGTGTAATGAGTTTGAATTGTTATAGTAGCATGGATGAAGATGGGGTTTGCGTGATAGGACTATGTTGGATCCTTAGCTTGACTGCCAGTTGCTATTACTATTTTAAATTTGTTGAAACATGTTCCCACTGTTTTTGTGACTGATAAACTCTATTGCTACAGTATTCACACAACATTGTTGTGCACTACTTATCTCCCTTACATTTGTTCCAGAGATAATACATCAATCATAGTTGTTGCTACAGAGGCTCAGGCAGGGTCAAGAAAGTCCCACTCCAATCACATTTTCATCTGCATTCCCAGTGGTCTTTTAGTTGGGACTATACCATTTTTAAGCTAAATATGAAATGATTTTAAAAAACTGTATCGTTTGCTAAGACGCTTCTGTGGAGTGGCAATAGTTCATAAGAAATTCTATGCTAAGTTGTGGGGAAGGCCATTGACGTGGAGTAACCCCGCCCCTTTCCTCTGCTAAGAGCTCTCTGTTTACATGCTCCCCTGCTAGCTTACACCCCCTCACATCCCTTACCTAATTCTGAGCTAAAGGCCAGCTGAGACAAGGAAAGCAAAGACGTACATGGATCTAGTTGTTTACAAGTGGATGCATCACAATGGAGCCTAGCAGGGAGCTTAAGACCCGCCCAGTGTATTTTTTACGTTACAAATATGATCTTTTCAAACAGCATTTTTTTTGTCTGCTCCTGATTCACAATTTTGAGCATACTTTTCTTTATATATGTCTTTCATCATGAGAAAAATGCCTCAAGAGCATGTTAAAAACACTGATTTTCATCAGTTTGGCTCTTTAAACTGCAGAATAGAGTTCATCCCACACTGTTCCTGCCTACTATGTCTCAAAATTTTAGAAGTCTTTCAAGCATTTCTGTAGGAGAGTTTGACATTAATAGATCCTAGGAGCTTCTAAAAGGATATATTATTGTTAAGGAGTTTTTGAACCCAATGATCACCCGTATTTTGAGATGTTCTTCAGTCATTGTGTTTCTGTAAACTTGTATAACATTCTCAGATTTTTGACATATCCAGTGCTCAGTGATTTGAATCAATGTCCAGATTTGCTGAATAAAAGGTTTTAGCTTTTCGACTCCCCAAAGTGGTTGTTTTTTCTCTTTGTTAGTCTCTCTATGTTTTAGCAAAACACTGATAAGGTCTCTAGGCAGGTCAGTCTAGCACTTTGCAACTGTAAAGCCACACTGATGCAACCTGACATCCCTTAAAGACATTCTAGAGTTAGTGATGCTTTAAGATTTTGGGGCAGCATAAACTCCTTCTGTGTTGGTGAGGGTGACACAAAGATTGCTGAAGATGAACCTTCCATGACATGACTTTTAAACTTTTTCACAGCTTAAATTAACTGGCAAAAGAAGCTCCTTTAACCACATTTTGCAGGAAATGAGATGGCTTCATGTGAATAGAATCTTGATGAGAGCTTAAGGAAGCACAAAACTTCTATGGATAAAACATGCATAATTCACTCATCACCATTCTGACAGTTTTTAGGTGTCTTTAGTTTGCATGCATGTGTGCCTACTTGTGTATTTGTTTGTGTGTTTTCCTGTTTTACGTGTGTGCATGCTCCCAGAGGGGAAACAGGCTGTGTGGGGTGTTATCTGCCTCTGCAGAGGGTGACAGCTAATCACCAACCTTGACAAACACTGGGGGAGAGTGGAGGGGGGAGAATGAGGGAGACGAGGTGGCGCTGGGTTTGGGGATTGGCATTTGAATTTCACTGAGTTACCACAGAGAGCTTTGGATTCTGTCATCACGACCTCGGTTTGAGTCTGAACCTGTGCTGGACAACCGCACAGCCTCCCAACAGCCCACTGAAGTTAAAAAACAGACCAAGAAAAATCATCACTATAGGCACACGCCAACATAAAAGGCCACGCACTACAAACAAAGTGAGTATTCCTTAAGACTTGCATACATCTTTCTTTGCTCCATCTTTGATCATTACCAGCTGCTCATGAATAACCAGCCACACATGGAAGATCTTCATACGCTGTCTTTATTGCACACCAAGGCACCGTTCAAACTGTACTTGATCAGGTGTAGAGACATCATCCCTTAGAGCATTTGTTAACTGTGAGCTATTAGTCTATGTAAGACGCATTTGCTGACGGCCTGCCTTGCAGATGGGCTGATGCATGCTGGGTCTGTGTGAGCTGCTGGTGTTGCCTGTTGACACAGAGATCAGAGGGCTGTGAGAAATGGCGAGATGCTGTCGTGAGATGGCGGCAGGCAGGCAGCACTGGGAGTGAGGAGGAGAGACAAGACAAGGCTGCAGTCTAGCTTCTTGGGGAAAAAAAAATGTGAAGTTGATTTGTACCCTCTAGCTATTGTCATGGCAGGGAAAGACGCCTAATAGGCTACAACAGCAAAATATTGCATAGAAGACATTTACAATGTCTGTACAGTGTGCTATTTGCAGAGCTCTTTGGCTTTGTGTTTTTAATGAACATTAATGATAGCTCAGCTTGAAAACCAATAATGGGAATGAAATATAAACCTTTTCCCTGCCTGGTGGTCCACTAGCTTATGGCCTGCATGTGGTTTCCGGACTCCCCGCTGGAGCCAGTGTGGGTGGCAGTATTCGAACCAACTGGCGGCTGTCTCGGTAACTGTGATGGGTGTCATGCTGGGGGCTCCCATATGGAGAGACCCTCATCTGCTCACAGTGTCACACCTCTCTACACTTTGCTCTCTCTATCTGACCCTGTCAGTGAGCCGCAGAGTGACAGATTCAGGCAGAGAGAAGCCACACAGGAGATGGAGCTCAGATGCAGGCAGAGCTAAAATCTTGCTATATAAAATCAAAGATAAGTGTCAGATGCTTTTACCGAGCATGGACCATCAGAGCACGCAAATGTTGCTATCAGTGGAAAAGTTAAAGGTCGTCAGCTACTCGGAAACTCAGGTTGTCATTCCATCTTTTAAGAACGCTGTATACGAGCTGTCAAGCTGAGCTGACAATCAACTGTAGATCAAATCACCATTCAGGTGACCATTTGACATGACTACTGGAGCTTATCCATTTTGCCGCAGAGAATGTTTGCCTTAGCCGTTCCTGCTAGGGCTCTTTTGTGTTTAGTGAGCAATGGTCTTATGTATCTTCACCGCAGACAATTTGTGGTGGCCTGCTGCGAGTGACCGCCATGCATCTGTGTTTGACAGTGTGTGCATCTACATCTGTCCACTTACGTTGCGTGGGGTGCTAATGACAGTTGGCATTTGGCAGCCATCAGTGGATCGTTAATTAGTATTGAGAGGTTTGCGGTCGAGGCACAGATTCTCTGTTATCTCTCTAACAGATGTGTGTTTGATCTGCTAACCCAACTTGCACACACTTTTACACACACAGTGTCCATCCAGAGTTATTGGCAGGAATGGATAAAAGTGCGGCACAATTCAGCCAAAGCTAAATTGCTAAAACTTCCTATGGACTTTCTGCAATACCAAATGATATACAATGAATGTGCGTTACAGACCTATTTCAATTAAAATGGTGTTTTAGCATAGTCTTGTAGCATTTTTCTTATGGTGGAGGACACATTTGATGTAAATGTAGGGGTAGGTAGAAGATGTAAGGGGAAGAATCTGCTTTGCCTGAGCTGGGGTCTGGGTCAAAACTGTACAGCTGGATTGCTCCAATATTGCTCGCCATTTTTGTAAGGTATTGTGGGGGATGTAAGGGGCTGTAAGCTAGTGGGAGAGCATGTAAACAGATGGATGATGGGAAATGGGGTGGTTTTAACCTGTGCTCTGCACAACTTGGTCCCATTTTTAATCAACGCCTGCTGCTCTGCCGAAACTATGTCCTAGAAAACCACAGGTTTTATGATTTTGGCTAAAAGCAGAATAATCATAAGTAAAAGTTTGCTTTTTAATTGGAGTAGAAATTAAGGCTAAAATGTTGAGCAAAAATATATGTAAGAGTATATTTGTTTGGATTTTTTTAGCAAGTGTTAAAACACATGTAAAAGTTTGTAAAAAGAGAATAGATACACACCATCTCTCCAAACTTGAATTGGAGGCTCAAAAATAACAACTGTTGAACTTCACAGATTGGAAATCCAACAAAGATTCATTTGTTTTTTGCAGAAATCTCAACAAACTTCCAGACCCTGGAGTAAATCCCCATTATCTTTCTTTCTAATGTCAGAGCCTTTGTCTGTTCAGTTAATTGTTGCATAGTTGTCCTGATGGAATTGCTCCATGACCTTTAGTATTTTTATTTCTTTGCCTCTTATATTTGCTAAGTGATGGTTTACTGGCTGATTAGTGCACCGTCCTCAACTCTCCGCCCCCCCAGGGCATTTATGCACACATACACACACACACACTCGCAGTTTGAAAACACAATGTATTCACTCCCAGTACCCCACTCCCATTGTTCTGCTTTATAACACAGGGAAAGGAGCATCAGTCAAGTATATTAGCTGGATCCTATTACTGTCACCAGATTGCCTCTCTGAGCCATCTTAAAGAGCCCCCAGACAAAACTTCCTGTCATGTTAATCCAAGCTTTAATAAATAGAGGGATGTGTAACCATATTCAAATGGGGGCTCCCATGTTTGTGCTGACAAAGAGAGACGGGCTATCACAAGACGACAGATGAAAGTGTTTTGCATGAGAAGGAGAAGTTTTTATCTGCGCTCATTCTCCCCCTTTCCAGGGAGAAATGTCAAATCATGGCGTTGGCCTTTAAAAAAAGCTTAAGCTTAATCTAAGTAAAACACTGCAGGTATTAGAGGTCCATTGTGAGTTAAATAAATGCTATTCTATTCAAGCCAGCAGTCCTTTTGATCCACCTTGTTCACCTATTGATATCAAAGCGCGGGATACACACTTTGTCTCTACAGAGACATTTTCAGATCAGATCACTGAACTCTGAAACGAAGTGTCGATGACAGGTTTCACTGATTCATGAATATGGAAAGCCAGTGCTGCCTTCTATTTTCTAGTTGCTTATTAGCACAGTTTATAATGCTTTTATTATATGAAGGCTTTCTGTTTCATTTAGCTGACATAGTCAGCGAGTAAAAGGAGCTTGTTGCATTCCTGAGTGCACTCATCACCAACAAAAAAGAGCTGAAAACCATCTATCCAATTCAAGGCTAACTCTTTGCTCACAAATGTGACCTAAGAGATGTGAAAAAGAGCATGATCACAAAGGACGGCATGCTCTCTTTCAGGCCGGCTTCCTGTCTAGTTACTCACCATCCTACCCTGAAAAACAGAGGCTGCTTAAACCAGTATTTCTGTTTTTTTTTTTGTTTTTTTTTTTTACTTCACATTGGAAAATTGTTTTTCTCTTGGGTTCTGTGAATGAAATGTTCAATGCTTGCCAAGATTAGATGTGTTTCCCCATCGCCTGCAGTCAGTGTTATTACCAAGCCTTTCCTTTACATTGCCAAATGTTATGAGCCTATCAGTTTCAAAAGCCATGTTACCAAAACATTATTGCATCGAATCGAAAGTGTGTCGGTAGAAATAAACGTAAAGGAAAAAGTTACCATTGTAGAGAGAGCTATGATTTTGTTATTGTTATTTATGACTGTTAGCCTTGGCGTTTCATCTTTATAGGCTTCTTACTGAATGTTGTACATGGGCGAAAGGATGGAAGGAAGGAAGAATTAGGCTACACATGAAAAATATACATTTACCTTACAGCAGGTGCATGGTGGGGTAGTGGTTGGCACTCCTACTTCAAAAGGTGAAGGTTGAAATCCCAGCTGGGCCCTTTCTGTATAGAGTTTGCACGTTCTCCCCGTGCATGGGGGTTTCCCCCACAGTCCAAAAGCATTTATTTTTTCTGTATTTATTGTACACAACTCCAGTCACTTTTTGTTTCTTCATGATGTTTCTGACATGCAATAAAGAAAGATTTCAGGAAAACATTTTTTTATGATTAACTATCTTGGAAATCGCACATAAGACACCTAAAAATTAAAGTAAAACAAAAAAAATCTCTCGTCAATAAATGAATGTAAACATCATCTCGACCATTACACACTTTGCACATTATAATGCTCATTGATACTTCCTTACCTCACATATTGTAATGGAGTATGGGGAAATAATTACCAATCTTCATTACACCCATCATACATGTTACTAAAATGAGCAGTTGGGATTATAAAATAGGATATTTAGAGCCTTTAGACTTTTCATACAGTCCAAATTACTAAAATTACAGAATCCTATAAATAATCAAACAGCCCAAATAATATATAAAGTATATAACAAAGTATTACCACTCAATATTCAGAAACTATTGATACTGAGAGATGATTCACATAAATTAAACAGAAAAGGGGAAATTCAAACAACCTAACATACGCACAAAAAGGAGAGAATTCTGTGGAGTAAAATTGTGAAACGATCTAGGGTTAGAGCAAATGCAATAATATATACTTGTTTAGAAAAATCCTGATGTATGTATAATAACAGCATGACAAAATACTATTTAATAAAAAAAAAAACTGAGTGTATATAAATATTGTGGTTATCATTCTATATATATTGTAAATGTTGTTGATAAAAAATATTGTAATGAACTTTAACTTATTACTATTATTATTAAGAGTTGCCAGTATTGTAATGGTCAATTTATAAAGAATTAAGAATTAATTAACTTTCAAGCATGGATGTAATATATACTTTATTCATTGTAAATTGTGTTAATACAGATGTGACTGTAACATATAACTGTATGTAAAACTAACATGTCCGAATAAACAACAATAAAAATAAATGAAAAATATTGCAAAACTAAATAAAGTAAACACTTTTTTTTCAGAGTAAGTCAAGTTTTTTGGCATAGTTGAGCTGTGGGGGCGACTTATACTCAGGAGCAACTTGTATATGATTTGTTAGTTTGTATTGTCTTTATTGTGCTTATACTCTGGTGTGACTTATACTACAGAAAATACGATAACTTCACAAACTTTAACTCTGCTATTTTTTAAACAACTGCTAAATCCTTTTGGCTTAAGAAAGTTAAGTTGACCGAAGTTTTTTTTTTTTTTTAATCTCCTTATATGACCAGGGGAACACAGTAAATGACCCAGGCTCAAACTAAAGCATTTAGTGTTAAGATACATATTTTTAATAATTAAATGCTTTGATGCATGGTGTTGATGGTCTGTTTTTGTACTGCTAGCATAGATTAACATATCAGAGAGACTTTTGCAAAATGTTTTTAATGAGGAAGTTCACCAGGTTAAAGCATGTCATTGTCCTTTTGTCAATGACTAAACTACATTATCGTTTGAAGTGTTTCAAGTTTACCACAGTTAATTTTCAATCTCTGTGGTTTGTCTAAAGTTCAAATGGTTTTAATGTCCCATGATAGACTCATGTGACCAATAAGCTTATAACAATTCGCACCAAGCTTGATCTTATAATTTTCACGAGCTGGGTCTTTTTCCCCGTGTGAAAAGAAACCGAGCCAAGATATGGAAGTTACATGTTCATAAACCTATCAAGGGATTGGTAGCAGAGCAAATGAGGTAAAGCTGTGAAAGAAACCTTAATTGGGCTGCTTCCATTGTTAGAGAAAGGACACATCAAGGAAGTTCTTTAAGACATACTCTCCCAACTGTTTTATATTACCGTATATTTGCACTGAATTGAAGCAAGCAAATTTGATGGGGGTTATAAGAACAAATCATTCATTAGAGAAGTTTTACTTAACAGTGACTGTGATCTTCTTGTTGGCTTAACCCGTTTAAACAACCTTCTTCCCATCCGACTGGCTCACCTTTTGCACTGTTTTCTTACACACCAAACATTTGATTGTGTGCTCTGACCTTTTTCTGCCCTCTAGTCAATGCCGCTCGCAGCCATATTTACATTAACAGGAAGAGGTAACGTGGTGCAGGATGTGAAAGACCTGCCTCTAGTGTGTATGCATGTGCACAAGTGTCTGCATCCCTGTCTGTGTGTGTGTGTGTGTGTCTACAACAGGAGAAATTTGATTGGTTTTTCAGAGGAAGGACATCATTTTAAATAAGTCCTCAATGTTAAACTGTTTGCTCTAGGGCTAAGGGATTGCTCACCTCTCCAAATACTATTTTAGCTTGAAAGCACAATATTTCCCAGCCAGAGCTTTCACATGGAAGAGTGCGGGGGGTGCTCTGGTGCTGCAGTTTCATGGAGGTGGCTTGCAGGCATACTCCATTCTGACAGAATGAGGAGGCACTCTGCACGAGTGTGGCGGAGAGGAAAAGGGCCCTATTAATAAAATGACTCCATAATAGGTAGTCCCCTGCAGCTTGGCAAAGGAAGACAGGCAGATTGATGGATGAGGCCAAGTCCCACTTCCCCAAGCATATTGAGCTCAACTGGGTGGACATGCTTCTGTGAGGCCAGAACCTGGAACACACTTGGAGGCCCACTCACATTGGAAGTTCATAAACGGGATTCCGGTTTGAGCAAAGGGTTTGAGTTTTACACCTATGCCTGTGCAGAAGGCCATTAGCTTTTGACACACTGCTTCACGCCGCATGAAACTTTGTTTTCCCCTAAATTATACACTATGTTCAAATGTACCTTAAATGCACATTTAAGTAAACACAAAACTGTGGGTGGAAATGTGATATTTCTTTGACAAATCTATAGAAGTACTCTTCATTAACGGCAAAGCGGGGTGCAAACGCGGTTCATTTTTAACCACTTTGTTTCACAGGAGCAGACTTGTGCAGAGCTGTGCTAATGTAATACCCTTTTTTCGCACAACATCGTTACAGTCTGCCCTCCTGAAGGCATCACTCCATCAACCTTTTATTACATCTCTGTAGTGCAACACTGATAAAAGTGGCCTCAGCATGACTGTCTTTTTAATTGTGTATTTGCTGATCTGAAAGCTACAGATCTCCACCAACCATTTCAACAATGCTCCAAGGCACTCTTTGACACACAAGTTCTTTGTTAGAATATGTATCAGTTTGTGTCACCATGGCGACCTCCTTGGATGCTGAGCAGAGGACCCTCATAAATATGTAATCCTGACACATTTGAGGAATTGTCTTCCTCAACTGTTTCTCTCGAGCCATTTTGTTAATGTCAACATGAAGGAGAGTTACTGAAATAAGTGTTGACTCCCACCACTGGTGTGTATCATTAATAATTATGCACCCAAGAAGGGTCTGTTGAATTCCTGCAGAAAATAACGTCTAACCATATATCGGTCTGTTAACTTAGTTGTAAGCCATTAAAGAAATAATTGTACATCTAAGGTAATTTTTTGTGTTTCACCTCAGTGGTTTGTGTAGATTTTGATCTTTTTTTAATAATTGATTACCTATCATAATATTTAAGCATCAGTGTACAAATCCATGCGAGAATAGTGGTTGAAAAGAGGCATTTTTGGTGGGAAAACCAACAAAATGTAACATTTTTCACTGCATATATACTGTGCTTTATCTTTCAGTATGTAAATGGTGTGCGTAGTATTCTCAGTAGTGGTTTACCTCCCTATAAGTGTGGACCATTTCTTCTGGATAGAAAAACATTTGTTTCACGTTAAACATCACTGCCGTACCCCGCCGTGCAGCTAGACAAAATATCTGGCCCATCAAGGGCTGCACTTTCCAACAGTGTCCCTTTTGCCACCTTGTGTAATTGCAAGAGCTTAAAGGGAGCTAAAATTTTGCCCTCTGCTCCTCGTTAAAGCACCACTTGTAAACGTGCTCAAGCGTGGATGCAGCACGCCGCAGCCGAACATTCTCAGACAATGATATAGATTCCCTCCACAAAAGAACAATTGAAAGGGTTGTCACAAATTTGTCCATTGTGACTGGGTTGCTATCATTTCTCTGTTAATTGCCATCATTGTAATAGAATATTAGATGCTCTTCTGTGAGTGGAGCTGTGATCAAGGGGCAGTGCCAGTTTTCTCCTTGACCCTGAACTTAGCAGAGGTGATACTAATGCAACACTTAGCTCATCACTGTTGGATTTTTATCTTTCTACTGTAGAGTCAGTGCCACAGAATTAACAACAAACTGCCTTATCTACACAAGTACAATCTGTTGCTTATAAACAAACATAAAAAGCTGTTTCGTCAACAAAAGACTTACATGGTCTGTTCGAAGGCCAATTTTTAATAGAGGCCCTTTCACACATTTTTCCATTGATCTGGTGGCACCCAAACACCTTGGTGTCATGTGTGAATTACTTTCCCTGCTACTTTTTCATGGCATTTAGTGATAGAAATCGTACAGTGGAACATAATACAAGTAGTGCCCATCATTTCAGTTGCAGTAGAGGTGAGGACTGCAAGATTAGATACAGGGACAGACGGAGTTTGACATGCTGATGATAAGTGACATTGTAAAAGCTGCGACCATTTTTACTCCAAGTAAAGGCCAGAGAATAAAAAAAGAAGGTGTCTGCGAACTCGTGTTTCTGATATACTAAAGGGAGCATTTGTTTCCTATCATGCCCCTTGAGATGGCTGCAGCGTTTATGTTTGAGGAGATGTTGCATCAGCTTTGTGAAAATGGATATGGTAACCATTTGTTTACATTTGTTCAAGGTTTGGATCACAAGTTTAGCAATTTGTGTTTGTAGCAGGTGGAAGTTATTTTGTATATTTTTATTGTTCATCATCTTCCTACTGGGACAGCTCTAAAAGTCATGCCTGTTAGGTTTTATTTTATTTTTACCTCTAGCAACACAGAAGCCTGCTGTTTGGTGAAAACAAAAGGCAAAGTGGTTTAAAAACCAAATAACTAAAGCCAGATCAGTTTACCCGGTAATTCTTTGTCGACCTGTGCGTTACTAAAGCAGCCTCTCTTAATTCATCTTGAAATGGTAAAACCCCCTCCATATGATGCCAAATGATGCTTCACTTCAATCCTTGTATTTAAAGCTATGACAACTGTGTTTTACAAACCTCATGTTTTATTTATACTTATATGCATAAATGTGCTAATTCTGTCAAACAGTTGTTGCTTAACCCTAAATATCGGCTAAAAACCTGTCACTTTGACTTGACTTCACCCATTTTCCTAAATTCTCAGTTTCTGTTATGTTATTTTGATCTAAATTTAAATTAATCTTAGGGTATAAAAACTGGCAAGGATAAAGAATTCATGAGTTGTCATCAACTAATCGACTATTAAAATAGTTAACGAATAATTTATTAGTCGATTAGTCGTTCCTTTATTACTATTACTATTTTTTATTTTATCTCAAAACTACGGTGCACGCTTTCTAATGCCACGCCTCCTATCGTCTTTGACACATGCGCAGTAGTGATGTCACAGGGAGTTCTAGGAGGACTCAGGGACCACAACAACACGCCAACGGAGCTTGAAAGAGGGAAACATACAAAAAGTAAAAAGTGTCCAGTGAAATATCTGCAAGGCACAACTTATGCACTACGGCGATGCATAAACACCTGGAGAGGAAGCACAATGTGACTGAGTATGATAACACTAAAGAGGGATCATCATCCAGGTAAGCTAAGCTAACATTAGCGCAAACAGAGAGCAAAAAAAGCTAAAAAAAAATGATGCTCTAAAACGATGGAGCAAAAATTGAAGGTAGTTTCCCCACACTGTCAAGGCTATAGCTTAATGTTTTCTGTGCATCCCTGCAACTTCTACCCCATCGGAGCGAAAATGTCTCTGTTGAAGGGAACATCTGCTCTCAAAAAAGATCAAGTCTTTCTGTAAGATGTGTCAAAATGATAACTTTCCAGGCTACGAGGAAGAACATTGAGCAGTTTGGAATTCTATAGAGTCAGAGTAAAGTGAAGTTGAATACACTTGTGAGCACTCAGCACCACAAAATGCACTTTTGTTATATTTGAGTCAGTGAGGAGGAAAAAATGTATCTTTTGTGAAAAATAGTTCCTTGTCTCAGATGCCGACCTCATATGACTTAAGCTTGTTTTAATACCAGAAACTAATGAAGGAAAGAAGCTGCATGATTTAATAAACTATCGTCTTAATTGTCTTTATTTGTAGTTAGTTTAAAGTTAACGATGGTTAAGATGTGTGTTTTACATCCAGTTTACACATGACCGGGTTAGTCGACTAATCGAAAAAAATAATTGATGATTATTTGACTATTAAAATGATCGTTTGTGGCAGCCCTATATGTGAGACATCATGTCTAAACAACAAACACACAAACGAGTTCTTGAAAGGTTCCCCAGAGGACAAAGAATTCAACTAGAAAATGTTGAGCCTCCACATCACGTATCTTGATCATCTTTGTAATCTCATCCAGTAGCAAATATTGTAAACTCTCACATCTTGAGTTCACAAAGTGTAACAAAGCCAATAAATAAACTACAGTGGAGTCAATATAACCAGTATGGGGGCACGTCTGTTGTCGTCACCAAAGCGGCTTCTTAACGAAGGGAATGGCACAACAACTCTAAGGTCACTGTCTGTGGCTCAGGCCTTTGTTCCTTTGGCATCAGATATGATCTATATCAGTGTCTCCCCCAAATTGCGGGAGGGCCACTCTGTTAGCCTTCAGCTGTGAGGTGAATGTAAATGTGCATTTGACACCTCTCTAAATCGCTGTCATAACTCATTTCCAGAGATCTTAAATCTCCTCCTGTCACCTGGCACCTCTGCTGTTTTCCTGTCTAAAAACAGAGCACATTAGCCTTTATTGATGTGTTTGTCCTTTGATACATAATTCATCACTCAACAACCTTTTTTTTTTCCCTTTACGTGTGTGTGTGTGTTTTGGGGAGGTTGTTCAAACATATGGATCGAAGCAGACAAGGACATTTTGCCTGCAGTTGGGCTTTGTCTCGTGCTGTTAGTCAGCAACAGGATACGTCTTTCATTATTATTATAAACTCCAAACGCTGCTCACTTTGGGCTGGTATTGCCTGATGAGGGGGGTGAATGTAGGGGGCCACAAAGAAGAAAACCACGTAGTGACGCTAATCCTCAGCTTATCCTGCAGCAATAGGTGCCTGTACCTCCTCCCTACATCACAGTCATCCTCTTAGAAACTTTCAACTTTGTTTTCAATCTTCTGTTTTGAGTTGTTTCTTTTTTTCTTTACTCATGAAACACAGCTATTTTGCCATTTACTCCCTTTAGATCACTTCTGCATGTAGGTTCACCTTTGGGTGAACCAAGACCACCGTGCTGACCTGGTTTCGTTTGTTTGTTCTGCACTAGTGTTCAGTTGAGCTTTTACACTGTCAAAAAAGACAGGCTATCCATTAAACGAACTCAGCTGCAGATCACACTTTTCAGTGTGAAGACTCCCAAGCCGTGAGACCAAAACAAGTTATTTGAACATTTCTTGTTTTTTTTTAGATATTTGACTTGCAATCCAACTTTTTTTTACTCCCCACATCTTGTTACACAATATCAAACAAGATTTGTATTAAGAGTAAGGCTGGGTGATATGGAATTATTATTTATTTTTCATAACATTGTTTTTTATATATCTACAAACTACATTTGGCAAATCTGTAATCATCAGCAGGTTGTTTAGATGTAAACATCAACTAAAAGGGGAGTGGACTCCTAACAAGCTCACTGCTTATTGGTGAAAGTGGTTGCCATGGAAATGATGACTCAGACCAAGATGGACCAATCACTCCTTACTGATGATTTCTGGCTCCAATATAGCAGGGTCTGCATCACAAAATAATGGCGACTAATTTGACTTCATTTCGTTGGAGCTGCGTGACTTCCAGCTCACTTGGTCCAGTTCTAATATACAGTCAGTGGCTGTCACATCGTCACACCAGATTCATGTTGCTAATCATCCACAGCTGTCTTCCTTTCAGTTAATTACCCTCAGTGCATTCAAGTGTATGGTTTTTAGATCTTCTTTTTCAGCTGATTTGTTTTTATGATTCTTTTGATACTCCCTAAGTTCTCGTTTTTATCATGTTTAAGGTTATTTATTATATGTTTGAGTTTTTGGTCTCCTGCATTCCTGGTCCTACATCACCAGTTCCTAACATATTTTTGTGTCATTAAAAAAAATCTAGATTTACTAATGTATATCACAAAGATTTAAAGTTATCTCTAAATATGTGTGTTTTTTTTTTTTTTTTGCCAAATGTAATTTATCAACAAAAACAGAAATCACATTTCTTTAAATCATGATGTCAGATTAAATGTATTTATGTTCTTATAACAACTTTTGATATCAAACACTTACCTACGTGTCAGTTAAATAATAGTAAAAGTGCATTATTTTTATTTTATATAAGCAGTTCTTTAGAGTTTGTGGGGTGGACAAGAGGAATTGTGTTGAAATTACCTGTTTTTACTAATGACTTGCATTATAGTTTAAATGCCATAAACTATTACTTAGTCTGCCTCTACTTATTTAGTTTAGCAAAGCTTAGGACTTATGCAGTGGGAGAGTATATAATCATCATGATCTAAATATTTAAACAATTTGCTTAACTGATGTACCTTCTAAATTTAAAATGACGTATGAAGACATCATACATCTACTGGTGTTTGTTAAAACGATTAGGTTTTTGCTTTTCTTGGTTTTAATTTTGTTGTGTTTTTATATGTAAATTTTTTTAGGTTTAGTTTTCTTCAGTTGAATTCTGTTTCAGTTCCCCTGTGAAATGTTGTGGTTTATATCACCACAGCTGTTTCTGTTTGAGATAATTACCCTTCATATCTTACAGTCTGTGATTTTATCTTCTCCTTGTTGAATCCTATTTAACTAATGTTTTCTTTCAGGTTAAGTTTAGGCTATTTTCTGTCATGTTTGAATTTACATTTTTTTAGTGCCTCCAGTTTCCTGTATGTGGGTTCTCCATAAACCATGATTTTGTGACATATAATTTTGCTTTTTGTTAGCATGCCTGTAATAACATAAGCAAATGCAGGATGGCCCTCATCAACACGAAACCTTTGAGTTTAACTCCATGTGAGTGAAAATGAACTCAATCTGAGTGCATTAGTTATTTCTCAAATGAAACGTTAAAATAACTATTTTCTCTTAGTGAATATACTAATCCTATTTAATGAGTTAACTTAGACTCAGTGTTAATAAGTCACTCCCTTGAAGAGTAAATTAATTCTAAGTGTCTTATTTCCAGAGTTAAAGTAATACCATGTTACTTTTGACACTTTTTTTTAAAGTTAGTGTATATAAGATACATTTTATCTTAAAGTCCCTACTCCAAAATGTATGACATTTGCCTTTATTATTTTGCCTTAATTTATAACACTTCATTACAAAAAAAACCGTTTGTTTTATTTATACATGGGCTATGACTTTGATATGGCAAAGCATTTAGATTTGCAAAAAAAAATGTCAATATGAATATAAAAATATTGTAAACAAATCACCTGTGTTACTGTATGTCCAATGCTACATTAAATTAGAAATTAAATCATTTATAATATAGTATCAATAAAAGTTGCTCAATTTATGAAACAAAAGAGAAATCTGTGAAATATGTTGTTTTTGTTGTTGTATTTATTGAAATTTAATGAAATATGCTTTAATGTTTTTGATCTCAGTTTTATCCCAAAATAATTTGGCAAGTGGATATTCCAAATCTTGAATGTAACTGTCGATTTTGTTAGTGATCAAAAACGTTTATTTAGATGCATTTGGGATGTAATTGTAACTTTTGTCCCTCTTGGTTCATTAATTTGGAATATTTTGATTAAAATTAATTTTAGTGAGGTTTTTTTAAAATTATATATTTATTTACAGGGATAAAAAAGTCACTTTGTGAGTAAGCAGAAGTTTGTGATATACTCAGTACAGAAATGTGGCTTAGAACAGTTTTCAGCATCACAACCCGGAGTTATTGTGGTTCATGTATTGCAGATTTTGAAAACTCGACTCCAAGAGGAATTTTTGCTGAATAAAGAGACTTTTTTTCCCATTTTTTTCCCTGTCTATGATCATGGTAATAAAAGTTTTAAAAAATAAATCAAAAATAGGCACATTTTCTTGAAAAGGTAGTTATAGTCTTTTTATATTTCAAAGCTACTTTAAAAGCTGCTGAACACCACTGACGGATCAAACAACCCAACCTGTAGAAGACATCACACAGGTCCGCTGGGACAGCAGGCCCTGAAGGCTGCAGTCTGTTAAATCTGCTGTTATTACGGCTGATTTTTTTTTTTTTAAACCAAACTCTTAAGGCATAAAACCTTTTCAATACATGCTAGCAGGTTTAAGATAACTTGAGAGCTCAAAGTACAGTAAGTTGAAATGGCATCAAAAATCAGGAGGAAAATGGGAAGGATAGTCACAGTGGGATTTGCCTCCCAACCACTTGAATTGTGAATAAAAAGTCACATGAAGCCAACTCTTTACAAGCCTAATGTAGCCCTGCTGGTCGCCTGCTAGAAAGAGGTTGTGCGGTTCAGGTGTGTTTGCTGCAGGTTTAGTTAAAGAGCTGCTCGGCCTTTTGCCCGCTGACTGTCTTCCAGCTGCCTTCTCCTTTTTAGTGGTCATGGATGGTTCCAGTGCATATACCACAACGAAATAGACTTTTGCTCTTTTCTTCATCGCCACAAAAGGCCAGGCACTTCGCTGGAGTTCCCATTCCCCTTTTACATAGTGATAAGACAGCCATTATCCTTTGAACCTTTCTTTTCACCGCACCAGGAGAAAAGGAAGAGTGAAAGAGAAGGAGGAGGACAGAGAAAGATTTCTTCCCTGAGGTGAGCCTGGCCTCACCTCTGTGTGGCGGGCTTTTTTGTGAGCAGTGAAGAGGTCCTTAACCTTCTATCAGATGGAGGCACACAGTTGTGTTCTGCTTGAATAACTACATTGAAAAGCCCTGAAGCACAGGAGATGGTTCTATAGACTCTGCAAGTGGCATAGAGAAGGGAAGAGACAGACACAGTGAAGGAGACTGAGAGAGAGGTGGGGAGACTGTGTTGTATGACCTGCTGGAGTGTGACCTCACATGATGTGCACACTCTTTGTTAAAGTGCCCATCAGAGCTTCACAGTGAATCCGTGCTCTTTGTTGGACAGGTCTTGCTGACAGGACGGTCCTTCTCTAATAGTGTCACAACAACGCAGTTCACACATTTATATAATACACTTCCTTTCATGGAAGTTGCGTCATTTTACAAAGCAACAGGCTCTCCAGCTGTGAATGGCTCCACACCAGCAGCATTTTCAATACTGCAGTCCAGATAGAGAAATATTACTGCACAGGGGGGCTCACAGCAGCTGATGGCTCACAAAACTGTGGACCATTTTGAATTATTAAAAACATTATTATTTTGTGAAGAATTTTGTCAACTTTGACCTTATCTTGACACCTTCAAGTCAACTTGAAAATACTTGAATGTTCCCTGAGGGGAAGTTTCATCAACTATTTGCTGGAAGGATCACCTGAAGCAGTCTGCATTACAACTGAACAACCTGACTGTTGTGAAGCTACTGCATCATGAAGAGGATGATCAAGAATTTCTGTAGTGGTTTTCATCTTGTAAAGTTTCTTCTTTGGACAATCTATAGAAAAGAGCTCCATAACAGAGTCCGCTGTCATTATCAGTTAGTTCAGATCCACTCTAATCATTTTTTTAGCGTGCCCAGCGTTCTTTTTTATTATGATTATGTTGTTTTTAGCCAAAATAATAATAATAAAAAAAAGTTGTGTTGCTTTCTTCATAGTTACCTCTAAGTTGTGGGTGGGAAGATTGGTGTGGAGCAACCCCGCCCCCCTTCTCCTCGTTGCTGAGAGGTCTGTGTTTACACTCTCAGTCACGAGCTTAAACCCCTTGATGCCCCCAAACCTAACATTACCGGTGCAAAAGAATGGCGAGCATATTAGAGCCATCCAGCTGTGCAGTTTTGAGCCAGATGTCAGCTTTAGGGCCGGGCGATATTGAGCATTTGGGTATTGATCTGATACCAATCCGATACCAGTCAATATCGCTGATATCAATACCAATATCAGTATTATTTGTAATTGCGGTGGATGTGACATGAACCTATAAATCTCCATTATTTTTCATCACCTTGGATGTTTTTTGGTAAGTTTCTTTTTTTAATTACTTAATAAACATAAAAGAATTAAGTCAATATTTTTAATCAAATGGAACATAGTTTATTAAAATAAATTATTCTTGAAATTAAATACAAAATGAAGAAGTGAATACAAAAAAACAACTGGTAGAAATATAAATAATTTGCAGCTTCTTAGCCTTTAAATAGAACAATAAAAACAAGTAAAAAGTAACTTTTAAAAAACAACTCAGTATTTAAATAGCTTGGAACAAGCATGAGATCTGGTGCTGAGAACCCACAAAACTTAAAAGTGGTGAGGCGGCGACTCAGCTGGGTTGTCTTTGTAGATAATGAAAAGTTTCGAACGTGTGGAAATATCGATATCTGCAGGCCGGTATCGATCCAATACCAACTTGAGATCGATATATCGATATTTTGGATTGATCTGCCCAGCACTTGTCAGCTTGGACAAGGAAAAGGTAGACATACATGTTATCTAGTTGTCAACAAGTTGCAATTTTTTCGTCTGCTCCTGTTTCACAACAATTTAAATAAAGAAATACTCAAAAATTAAGTCTTTCTTTTCTTTGTATATGTCATCCATCATCAAATAAATGCCACAAGAACATGTTAAAGACATCAAAAACATCATTTTTATCAGAGTGGGCCAATAAATTACTTCTTGTAAGACCTCAACCCAAACAATAGGCTGTAGATGTCATTACATTCTCTATAGCAGACTAATAGAAAGGATGGAAGATCTTCCTCAAGAAGTAGAATCTGCTTTGTCCCTTCTGTACATAAAAAAATCCCAGTTGCATCTTCACAGCTGATTTTTGTATTTTTGTTCAGGTTAACTCCTAGATGTTCATAGTTCTCCACCACCTCCACTTCTCCCGTGATGTGATTTGACTTATTGACACATTGTCTAAAAGTCCCCAATCCTCTTTGTCGCCTCCTTGGAGCAAACAGTTGTTCTGAAACATTCATCCTTCTTTGAGCAAATTGTTTAATGTTTCAAGAAAAAGTTTTCATTTGAAAATGTTGGAATGTACATGTCAGACAGGAAACCAGCAGAGGATGGTTAGGTTCCACTGTGGAAACAGAGTGGGGATTTTAATTGACAACACTTGTGTTTCATGAGGACCCTACTATGCTTTTTTTTTTTTTTTCCAGTCTTAAAATGCTAGCCGTCTTGTGTGCATGTCCGCCGGTCCATGAAGTATGAACTCCGTTGGCTGCATAAGTATTACTAGTATTAGGTGACAGAATTCAAATTCCTGTAGAGTATGTAAATATTCACAGGCTGTCAGCCGCGTTTGTCAAATTAAACGTTTACCATAGTTGGTAAACATGTCGTTCCATCTTAAAAATCTGCAGTGCAGCTTTTCACGCTGTCAAGTGTGCAGACACAAGAAAACCTACTGGTTTTATGGTCTGAATTTTTCCAACAAAATCACAAGTCAAAAGTTCTCTCATCTTTTACGTCACAACAGTGTGATTAACCCACTCGGAGTTACTAATGAAGTAATTTTACTGTAATCTTCAAAGTCTGCTGATGAAATCATAATGCTCAGATCTACCAGTTATCTTAATTCTCTTCAGTTTGGTGGGATTCTCATTTAATTACTTGGCATCAGACAGAGGTTAGATTGTGGAACATCATAAACGCTTGTTTGCAAAACTCTAAATTTAGATTGGAGTTCTTTATGTCCCGCCTTCCTCCCCGCTGTTACAGCTCTGGTACTTCATCATCATTTCACAAACAGCATTTCACAATATTTGCCCCAGTGGTATGAATATCTGAGTACAAAAAAGAAAATGATGATAAATATGTTGTTCAGATGTCAATAACTCTACAATTTGGCACCACGTATTAAATGTTCTCGTGGTTTGCACATCCTAACATCCATTCTGCTGCTTTAAAGACGTTTACACTCCTGCAGCGCCAAGCTCTATTTTAAAATATCACCAGTCAAAACAAAATGTTTGATCTCCTGCAACATCTTTTACAACTATTAAAACATTCAAAGGAAATAAATGTGGACTCATAATTTAAATGTTTGCTGCTGAGGAGTATTTTCTACTTGAAAATCTTGACTCAAACACAGTTATAACAAGAATATTAATAAAACATTATATCATTAAAAGGATAGTTTCTTGTAAACGTTCAGAAGAGAAATTCATTTTTTTTTAGAAATATGCTAGTCATATTAGGGAACAAATCTTTTTGGATGGGCTAATTTAGAAAATCAATTATTTTTATTTACTGTACACTTTTCTTACTTAGGAGACTTTTTAATACTTGGCAGACAAATCTTTACTTGTAATGATAAACACTTTTTTTGGCAGTAAGAACATTCTTGCTTTTTAGCAACATTTTGTTTGTATTATAATAGGCTGTCTAGACTTAGTTACTGCATATGGTAGTTACTTAAATTCCTTTCTGCGTTGCCTTCTATTTTTGGCAAATTTGAAAAATGATGGAAAGACACAAATAAATCGCCTGGAAGCCACATGTGGCCTCCGAGGCATGCAGCGAGTGACTGCTGTGCCAATGTCTTTTGTGCCAAATGTGTAGCGAGAGGGTGGCATGAACAACGTGCCAGCGGTAGTCTGCCTGACTGCCAGGCACTTCTCTTTATCCAATCAGACAGTTCGGCTTGAGTGAGACCCCTATTCTTGTCTCTTCCCATCTCCTCCTGAAGCTTTTTAACCTTCCCGTGAAAAAGCCAGATGCACGCTTGCTTGTGTGCGCTCCTCCTCCTCCTGTGCAGCATCAAGCCTCCTCGCCGTTACACTTTCCTGGAGATACTTTCCCCGCGTAAATGGTGCCGAGTTTTTGCTCTTTGTTTCTGTCAACGGCTGTTGTGTGTCTTCCATTCTTCGCTACAAGGGAAAATCACAGGCTAAATGAGCATGCCTCGCTCTGTTTTTTAAGCATTTTATCAGAGTTACAGAAGGATGAGTTTGTTAGGGGGTGTCTGCAGAAAAAAATCCAGTCTGTCTGTATGTGGCATTATTGGACATGATGAAGGATGATACTGTGGTGCCGCTGCAACAGCTGTGAGATGAGGAAGGATACCATTTGTCTCATGCCCGCTTAGTGTAATGTGTCTATCCGTCACTCTCACCAAGACTGGACGTTGGCTTTCGTCAAAATTAGCAATATTTTTTTTTCTTTGTTTTTTTTATCTTTGGCGGCCACCTGCCACTGTTTGAATCTTTGCATCTCCTTCATACACTGCACACTGCACAGTCTTCACTTGAATGTTTTGTTAAATCAAATGAAGAGGAGGGTGGTAGGCTGATGATAACCCTGGAATCATAGAATGAACATGATTTCCTTGTAGTGAAATAGGTAAAAAAAAAAAAAAGAAAA
>NC_050525.1:11036484-11069778 GCF_002922805.2 Oryzias melastigma
ACTAATATTTAAATGAAGTTAAGAAAATTGGCACAATCAGGACTTAGATGCAACATTTTTTATGTTCAATTCTGGATTTTTATGTTTTCTGCATCCTGATTGTCTGTCCTTGTCAATCCAACTCCTCCTTGCCATTTCTCCTGTACAGAATGCATTCAGGTTGACACTTTAACCAACTCACTCACAACTCGTATCATATTGACATTTGGTTAAAGACCCCTCCGCATCACTTTTTTAGGTATAAATCTTTAATCGGGATCAGATCTTTGGCTTCATTCTAAAGTACTGGACTTATTTTTCTGTAAAGACTTGAACTTAGAGAGTTTAAATCAGAAAAATATGTCTGTGAAAATGGTTGTCAGTCTGAGAAAAGTCTATAAAGTGTGTAATGAGGGGTAACTCTACTTTCTGTATTTGAATTGATTTGGAGTAAAGCTATCTTAATTCTCTTGGTTTGATCCTTCTTGTTTTTTGAGTCGTGCCTTGAAACGACTGCTGCCATGATTTGGTGCTTTCTAAATGAACTGAGTTGAATTTCAAAGTAGTTCTTGTGCGACAGAAGAAACTAACATCAGTTCTGTTCTTGTGTCTTCCAGGTTGACGATGCCATGCTAATGTTTGATAAGACTACTAACAGACATAGAGGTAAGTGCACAGATTCTCTTCTTTTTTTTGTCCTATGTTTTTTTCCTGTCTTTTAGAAAGGTGAGAAAATAGTCATTTTATGTCCTTTCCCCATGAGATAACACAGAACAGTTCCATTTCACATGATATTAGGTGTACCATCTGTTCAACAATGGGAGCGTGTCAAAGTAATCAATAAGCTGGTACGGTGTTTAGAATGTTTGAGCGTTAGGTTGTGTGTGTGTGTGCGAGTGTGTGTGATGATGGTGGTGTGAGTGTTTCAGAGAGGTGCTCAAAGGGTGTAAAGATTGTGAGATGGTGGGTGCTGTGCACTCAGATAACAGCATCAGATAAGGCCCAGGAGAAGCACTGACTTTATCGTTCTATCTCATCAGCTCCTTATCAGAGATGAGAGGACATTTCTCTCTCAAGCAGAGGACTTTCCAAAGACAGGTCTCCTCCCTGCACCTCAATGCCGTGTCAACGTGTGTGATTTTTGGAGGCTGGGATAATCAGAACCAAGCACATTAACATTTCAGGTCAAAATTATCCAAAGAATGCTTTTCACAAAAGCCCAGCATTATTCATAGCTCTTTCCACAAATAGGCCTTCCTGAATCTTTGGGTGCTTGTTGAGGAAGTTTAAAATTCAAGTTTTCAGAATACAAAATGTAGTCAAAATACAGGTGGTCATCATAATGATTTGTTGCCGAGGCTTCTTCCTTTTTTATGCTGTCAGAAACTCCTTAGCAATCAAACTGCATTTGAATCTTGAGTACAGGACTTCATTGAGCAGCCTGGGTGTCACTTGAAGGTTTGATTTAAGCAGCAAGATTACCAACTTCTCACTAAAACAATACTTTGATGGAGCAATATGCAAATCATGACGAGACAAATTGTGTTTGGCACAAACTTTGATGAGGTTGTCTTTCAAAAATGTCCTAAGATGTGTTGAAGAGCGTTTCTTCAAAGATGACAAACTTCTTTTGGATTGATGCTCGGGGTGCATGATATGAGGAAAACCAGCGATATTATTGATCAATATTGTGATCCATGAACATATAGCAAAACAAAACAACTAATATATAATTTTCATTCCACTGCAGCAGTTTTATGCAAATAAAAGTTAGCATAACTTTAATTATACTCTTAATGACCCATGTCTATGGTCATTAGGAGGCACGCATGTAGGGGTGTTCGTTCCCCCCAATAATCCGGAAATAATTTCAGGCTAAATACATAGAAGCAAACTCTGGTGCAGGACCAGGAATGCTCTTTGACCCATCTTTCAAAGTGGTTTCAGTTTGTTTCCAATTCAGTTTTCGGTTGACTGAAATTCCAAAATCTGAATATAGTCTGTGCTTGGACCAGAACCACTAAACTAAAATGGCCACTGTAGACGGTTACTAGCGGACAAATGTGAAGCAGTGATGTAACAGCAACTTATTAAAATGTGGTTTGATGAATGCAGGCTCATAAAAACAACTTTTAACATGATACGCATTCCTCTCCTTCTGTTTTCCCGACAATCTATTTGACACTTGTTAGCATACCTCGCGTCCTCAGTAAGCGCCTTGCAGCATGCCTCCACCATACCTCCACCATACCAAAGTAGCAGTATGAAGTGTTGATCCTGGCCTTCATATAGACGTTAAAAATTGACCAACAAAATAAAATATTTAAAAAGTAAACTATCTTGACAAGTACTTACAAAGTGCAGCATCTCCATCTTTCTCTTTTTGCTTTGACCCACCCTATAACTGTTGGCCAATAACTGAAGAGATCTGTAGTCATGTGGTTTTGTTTACAGGATTTTGTCTGGAACATAAATCTTTGGTAGATCCCGGTCTGAATACAGACCAAACACAAGGTTCAGGACTTGATCAGACCAAATTAAGCAGACTCAGTTCGGAACAAATCATTTTTCCAGTCTGAATACACCCTAACAAGAGTTATATTGTATTTGATTGGTCAATGATGTGAAGGAGTCCATCCGATTGGTCAGATGCATAAACATGTATATTTGATTTATAAACACGTCAAATTCAATTGTATTAGCATAAATATTTAAGATATTGCAGTATGCATCATCGCACAGGCTGATATTGCAATGGCAATAAATTTACTATTTATTGTGCAGACTTAATTGATCCATTTTGAGCTTTATTAGGGCGGCTTTCAAGATCATTTGCCAAGAAAACTTTGTAGCATCAATCGCAAAACATTAAAGTCACACTGGACGTTGTGTGTGCTAGCATGTTTGCCATGTCCTTTTGTAATAGATGCTGTTGTGATCAATTGGAACAACGAACACAGAGCTATGGGCTTGAATCTGTTGTACCTTTTTTCAGGAAAGGTAAGATTGTCAGGTGTATTTCATAAAGTAAGTTGTTTTCCCTTCCAATAAGTGCATAAATAAAATATCTTAAGTGAAATTAAGAATTTGTCCTTAGTTTCTTAAATCATAAAAGCTAAAGTTCCGTCATATGATAAATGTTAACCTTTTTTAAAATGACTGTTATTGTTTCAGAAATTGGGATGTTTAGCTTCCTAAAATGTTGACTTATTGTAGGTAGTTTAAAGTAGGTTTTTGGAGATAAGCTGTGTGCTGGTGTTTACACGCGGACGTCCAACAGACGAGGCTGACAGATATTCTAGAAGAATGAGCAGGCAGCCGTCTGGCTGTCAGACCAGTCAGCTCCCTTGTTGGCAGAGCTGCCTTCACATCATCTTATTGTTTTTCCATGGAGCTGTAAATATTTGTTTGCAGTGAGTGGAAATTGTTTTCCTGCCTTTTAAATGTTTAACCTCGGTTGACTTCAGATTGAAAGGGGTTTTGGGTTTTTGTGAAACTGTCATCTCAGTGCTGTCGGTACAGTAGGTGTGTGTTTGGTGAGTGTGCAGATATGCAGGTAAACAGTTTCTAAGTGTGAAACATTTGAAGTTGAGGGAAAGTGATCAGGGGCTTTGAGGAAATTTTTGATCTGTACTGGCAGAAAGCAGTGACTTTTCTCCTATTCCTCACTTTTCACTCTCCTGTCTGCTGTGCTGCCAGCCGACTCAGACACAAGCCGGGCGCCATGCTCACAGAGAGGGTTTGAGGCGTTTGCCTTTGGGCAGCAAAATGCCCTTCAAATGAAGACGATGACGGACAAAAACAGCATCCCTGGGAATTTTTCTGATGACAGCGGACATATTTGTATTGAGTGTGGCACGGGGGGTAAGGAAGCAGGTGCTTTGCTTCTACCATTACCGTCTCTCCTCTCCTGCCTAGAATTGGGATATTTTCCACCAGTGGGAATGCGAAACAAGACATTTTTGCCGCTTTCATCTTTGAAGCACAACAGGTCTTTGGAATTAATCACATGTAATATTTAAAAGCAATAAGAAAGTCTCAATAATTCAACAGAGCTACAAGCACAATTGTATAATATTAATAGCTTAGTTGCCCTGTGACCACACATAAATGATATTAATGAAACTGGCGCTCACTTTACCATTGCCTCCAGAGCCAGTGATGGGCATCTGGCAGCCCCGCAGTCCAAATCAATTTCCCACCTGTGTTCATTTCATCGTACAGATTGATTCATAAAAAAATAATTCCTGGGATTTCTACGCAGCTGAAACTGCTACAACACACACACACCCACAAAGTACTCATTTTTTGATTCCACACTTAGAATTTCACACTTATTTCTTCATCGCTTTGTCATTGCGGTCAACTAGAATAACATTTCTCACTGAGAGCTTCATGTGCTTTCAAAAAAACACAATTTAACCTGGGATGCATATATTTGCACTTCACAAATGTGCAGCAGAGTATGATATTGCCCATTTATGTAGATTTTCCAATTTATCATAGTGAATAAAATTAAAATAAAAGTAAATTTCAATCCTTTTTGCTCTGACCTACAATGAATTCACATAAATTGCTCCCCCTGAGGTTTTTTCTTCAACATGACCCTCTTTTATTCTTTGAGTCCTTAATGAGGTATAACTAAAATGCGGCCAATTTTGAAGCAGTTTATTGTTGTGTGATGCATGATTGACACTTGATTATAAGTGTTTTCTTTTTGGCTGGGGCAAATTGGATAGAGGACAGACGTCACACTCCACTAGTAGCAGCATTGTCCTTCAGACGCTCCCTGCGAGTCTGACCAAGTGACAACCAGAGGAAACATTCTCTCCCCGTCTCGTTTTCTCTGTACTTCTTTTTCTTTTCTCGCAGTCATTCAGTCTTATCCGTTTTTCCTTTTCTTTTACACGGTCAGGCTATTTCTGTCTCCACGCCATCATTCCATCCCGGCCGTCTCTGCCATCTCTCTGTTTCTCTTGTCTTTTTCTCTGTGTCTCTGCTGCTAGAGGACACTCGCTGTAAGCAAAGCTCCTCACAAAGGCACACACTGCACACCATCTCCTTGGCATTTAAAGGAGGAGAATACAGCCAATTGTGTTGGAAATTGAACTCTCTAAAGCCTCCCTTCCCGCTGCAGCAGTTCATTGTGGGTGAGGTTGGTGTCTTTGGTGAAGCGAGCGTGGGCTGTCCAGAGGTTGATGCCAGAGGCCGCCCATTGTTCCGTGTTCCACTGCAGCGTCCCCACACCTCAGCATCCCTTCAACCTTCCCTTCTCCCCCTGACATTCATCTTTTGACAGGGAGGAGAAAAACCAAGAAAGTCTGCATGCCTAACTTTTTCCGGTTAGCGTCCTCAGCAGTGCCGGAGGTCCAGATTACAGTGTGTCTGCGCTCCACAAAACCAGGCTGGGAAAAGGCCACGAACACATGTCACACACTGGACGTACCAGTCATCTTTCCAACACCCTCGACACGACTTCAGGATGTCAGGATGAGCGGTGCGGGTGGGAAATGAAAGCTTTCTGAATAGCCCTGAGTCAAAATCGTTCTGTCATCCTTTACCACCTCTCATCTGGCAAACTGACATGTGATCTATGATCTAAAAATGTGATTTTACTGTCAAACACAATTGGTGGTGCCAGGGAGAGTGCCGCTGAGGTGAGAAAAATGACATCTCCTGAAGGAGGGCATGGAGGTTATGATGAGGTTGTGATGAAATAGTGGCAACTATGATTATCCGTCAAAGCATCAGGGTTTAATTTGTGATGGGTGATTGATGAAATCTATACCTTGCTCTCATCTGTGTTTTACTGGGGATGCTGCACAGTTCCAACCCTCCTCAGACAGGGGCTTTTGGATTTCAAAGTAGAACACATAAAGAAAAAAGTCACAATTTGTAATAGAAGATACAAATCTTTCCACATATGTTACTTTCATATTTCAGACTATAATAGATTGTTTAAGCAATAATTTATCATGTATTTTTATGTTCATGGCAGCTTTGTTGTGAATATTTGCTCATTTTTTCTTCACTACGAGTTTTTTAGTTCAGCACTGAGCTGTGAGTCCAAATTCAAAGAATAGATCAAACTTTTGTCTACAAAAAAGCAGCTAAACATTGATTTCAGAAGATATATCTTGACAATTTAGGATATATTTATTAAAATTTTATAAAATGTTTAAAACAAGACGTTTTTGTTTCCTTTAATGTCAGTATGTTTTTCAATGCAAGTCAGCTGTATTGTGGATTCATTAATGTTTCTTCAGAAAGTATTTATCGCTCTCCAGATTTATTGATCTCCAGGACTTGTTTTTAGCTAATTTAGGTTTTCAGCTATATGGTTTTATCATATTGGTTGCGAATGACATTACAGGACTCCTGCCTTTACAGACATTTTCAAATGAGTTGTTGGAACACACCGAGACGAGCCATTTTAAAGTTTAAGATTTGACCGTCAATCAAATGAACATGCCCTGTTGGTAGTTTAGAGACAACCTCGAACTAAGCTGAACCCAGAGGTAGACCAGAAACTTTCTCAGACATACGTCAGTGAAGAGGAAGTCAGTGGAGCGCTAAGGTATCTTGCCTACAGCAGAGGTGTCAAACGGCCTCCCGCTGGTTTTCCAGATATCCTTTCTAATCAGCTACTGATTACCTGGATCAGGTGTGTTTGGCCAATAAGAAACTGCAATAGCAGGTTGGCTGGAAAACATGTTGGAAACAGGCTCTATATTTGATCCTCTGGTCTACAGCATTCTGGGAGTAGTTAAGGAAGTTGACAGGTAATGCAGGATGAAAAAATTCCCATCTAGCAGCATTAAACCCATTATCCAGGGACAATAAAAGTCAGGGTCCAGAGACACAAAGCTAAATCCAGATCCAGAAAAGAGGTCTGCAACATGAAGACAATAAACCCGAACCTTAAGAAAGTTTTGAAAAAGAAACCACTAAACACTAAAGCATTGAACAGGAACATGAGCAGTTCAGACTAGGTGGGAGCAATGAGGCTGATGAGGAGTGGAGGCAGTAAGGCAAGTCCAGCGTGTCAAAAAGCTGCTGGAGGTCTGGCTGCATGGCAACATCATGACAGTATGGTTTTCAGAGTGCTAACACTTGCCTTCAGAGCGGGAAACTTCCTACCTGATGAGCAATACCATCCAGGTCTACAACCGCATCGCTCAGTGCACTCTAAGGGTGACTTCCTGCACCATCCAGCAAAATACCACAACTCTTAAATCTGGTTCACACAATGATAGACTGAACTGTCCAACTCTACATGAAAAAACTATAAACTTGAACTTGAGGTTTTTTTTGTAAATCCGTAGAAATACAAAAAGATATCAAATTTATCTCATAATCGGGTGTTTTTTATTTATCATTTAGCTTAAAGTGACTTTTGAGTTTTAGCATATCAGTAAATGCCTTTTTTGTACTTAATTTTAAAAGTGCTTTAACGCTAAAGTTTGACAAGCGTTTGTTCTTCTGCCAACTAAGATTTATAGTTTCCATATAAAAACATTCATATATTTTTATCTAAATATTTATCATGCTATGTACATATTAAAAGCAATTTACATTTGATCATAGACAGTTTACAGCCCAAACTCTAAAGTTCTACCTATATATTTTTCCACCATTAAAGTTGCAATGTTTATTTTATTTTATTTTATTTTATTAAACTGGATTGTGATAAATACAAAATATTACTATGAAAAAAAAAATCCAATGTTCTTTCTAAACGTATTAAACGTTTTAGCTTGATGAGAGCAGTTAAATGCATTTATGCGCCCAAACATGAACAATGAAAACCTGCCTACATTCAGGCTGAATGGGAAGAAAGACGGAGGGGAAAGGTGATTTATGAGGCTTTGATTGTGGTTGATCCATCCTTTCATGTTGTTTATGCAAATGACTGCAATCTCAAATGCTAAAGAGCATTCTCCAGTTAAAAGAAGCTGATTAACTGGGTCAAAAGCTTGAGCAACAGTGAAACATTGATTTCACTGCTGCTCCACTGAAGGTGCGCCTCTAAAATCCTGTGTCAGCTCTGTTCCTCTTCAAGTGTCAAAGTTTTTCAGCGACTGAGTCCAACTTCAAATACTGTGGGGAGCACCTTTATTCAGTTTGGGTGACACTGGCTCACCTTCCCTCTCACCTTTTTTAATTAGATTATTAAGAAAGATGATGAAACGCAAGTGTAACTCTCTTTCATATTTCTTTACAATAGTTTGTAACCATACAGCAGCCATTAGTGCAGCATAACAATGACTGTGTGACTGATTGTGAGCCAAATTCTTCTTCTTCTTTTTTTTTTTTTTTTTTGAATGATGCAAGTAATAGTAATGCACAGCAGTGTTGGGGACCAGAATAAAGAAATGCAGGCTGGATCGTTGTAGTCGCAGAGCTGCTTTGTATGAGAGAGGTACCAGCAAGAGACATATCTGAAGCCATGTTCCTGGAGAAAAAAGCAGTTCTTGGTTGTGTGTGAGGAAAGGGCCAAGGCAGTGTGAATTTGTGTGTTGCCTCTGTGTTCTGTGGCTTAAAGGGCTGATTTTCTTCCTGGCAGACGAACACAAGGCTGCATTGTGCACGTCTGTAATCTCTTTACCTGGATTGGCAGTAAAACTAGCAAATGCAGCTCACAGTGTGGAATTGGCACTGAGTAGACAATGTCACACTGAGAAAGCTGTGTTCCCAGCTACAGAAAACTGGTTGTGTCACCGTGAGACCATGTGTGTAGATGATTGTATGCTATTTTATCTTTCTCGTGTAAAATTTTGCAGCTCGTGCAAGGATAAACAATGTGGACAGCATACACAAGTGTGAAGCAATCCCAATTCCGAACCATCCTACAATCGAGCTGTTGTGTCTGGCTTCTTTTTATATCACAAGGTTTATATGACTCCTTCATTTTAAATCCTAAATTCTTCCTAATTCAAAGATCCACTAAATTTGAATGCGTTAAATTGTTTTCTTAGTTCTACTAAGAATTTTACCGTTAAGCTTTCTTAAATTTATAATGTTGCATTCGTTCATCAGCCAAGATTTGGATCATTTTTGGCCAAAGCAAAGCATAAAGAGACCTGCATCTTCAAGAATTTTCCTGAAAACTCTTGAGTTAAGTTGATGCCCTGCTAGTGCTATCAGGAGATGTGACATATCCTAACTACTATAGTTGCCTGTAACATTTAGAATAGTTTTTCAGTTTGTTTCTTCACACTAAGAGCCAAGGCTACAAGATGTCTTAAAAAGCAAATTCATTCAGTGCAGATTAACTTTTATTTTTGTAAAATTACCTAGTCCAGAATAGGATTATCAGCTCAAGTTAAATAATGTCTGTTTCATGTTTCAGTTTTGAATTTCAAAGTATTTAAATAAGTTTATTCTGCACTGCCAAAATAGGCAGCCTAAATACAGGAAAAGAACACAAATCTTAAAAAGAAAATCACCTGAAAGTAGTAAAATGATTTGTCCATTCAGCAACTAATTTTTAGTAAACAAGATTATAATAATAAATAAAAATCCATAAACAAAGAATTCCTCAAAACCATCCAAAAAGGGAACAATAAACTAAAAATCTAACTGTTAGATAGAGTTACTGAAAATTGAATCTTCCACAGCCCAATAATAAGTATTCTTTTTTCCTAATTCTAAGCAAATGGTTTGTATTTTTTGAGTTTGGATGTACTTGATTGTAGTTCTTTTTAGTTATAGTGACAAAAAGCTAAGTGGAAGTGACTCATTTTAGACCACCTATGAACAAAATGAGAATACCATAGTTGGCCCATCTTAATAATTCCTCATAAAATCTATAAACAGCATTTATTCTCAGAACATAAATTTACATTTTTTGTTTCCAAAATAATGAAAATGAAATCCAGTCTAACTTGTCAACATTTATAGAATTTTAAAATAACATCCTTAAAATGGAACCAAAAGTCTCTCCATTTCATGAATCAGCTCCATCCCTTTTGGGCTCCTGGGGTTGCTGGAGCCTGTCTTGGCTACAATGTGCGAAGATGGGGTACACCCTGGACAGGTTACCAGTCTAGTCGCAGGGCTGAACCAAGTTTTTTCAAGTCTTAAATCAAGTTTTTTCTATGTTCAAGATTATGGAGCAAAATAATTTTGAATCATTTCAATAATATATATTTTTTATTAATGACACCGAAAATTCTCCACTGTGCAGATTTTGAGAAAAGCTTGGAAAGGTGTTGAGCAAACATAAGTAAAAAGGTTTAAATGTAAATGTTTAAAAACAAAGTTTGAAATCTTTGCAAGTATTAAATAGTTTGCAGTGTAAAAAGTTAAGTTCCTGTTTCTCAACAGCTGAACAAATTTTATGTTTTCTGTATCGTACCAATTTAAAATTTCAATCTTTGTTTTTCAATAAAGAAATTCTGTTGTTACACTTTTTCTTTTTTTTTTTGCAAAGTATAACGATAAAGTGCCAACATATCTCAAATGCTTTAATGTACATTTTAGATTTTTTATATATATATAACTGGTTTGAAAGAATATATCTGTGCTTGTGTGAGCAACATGCAGTTCTCGTTATTACAACAATGGTGGGTGAGAACAAGTGTGCACATGCTGTTACCTGTGTGCAGTCCTACCGTTACTTTCACCCGCTTGACAGATCAAGCAATTACTTTACATAAAGGCAATTACAAAGAGAAAAAATAGGACAAAACATGCAACTAGATGAAAAACTGAAGTTACTGACATCTTTTTCTGACGGATTAGAATGTGATTTAAAGATAAAGTTGAGTTTCTGTAGCATTTTTAGAGAACTTTGAAAGTAAAACTTTAGGAGATTCATTATTTTAATCATCCCTTTATTTTCTTGACCAACGATTTATTACCAAAGCGTCTTCAGGGATGTATTTAGAAGACATGAACCCATTTTCTTAAAGCTTTCAGTGGTGGAGCTTTTGCTTCAGGAAACGTTCAGTCTGGAGCCCTGATTTAACCTGGGAAGCTAAGCTGCGCCTCTGCAGGTGAACCAGAGCTCACTGAAAAGCTCCAAGGTCTTACGTCACCACAATGCCTCATCAGCCACCGGTGCTTGGGATTAAACATGGCCGACTGAGCAGAGGATGTCTGTCTGCAAAGTGATTGCTGGCTCATTGACTGAGTAGGAGAGAAGCAGGGAGTGGGGAATGGGTACAAGTACAGTTGGAGAAGAAGTAGCCAGAGAAGAAGAGGATGGAAGGAAGGGGGACTGAGCACAGGAAAAGTAGAATGAAGGCATGGTGAGGGTGAAAAGGAGAAGTTAAAAAAAAAGAGGGAAAGGAGAGTGGCTCAGTGGGAAGCCATTCCCCTGCTGGCTCCTCTGGCTGAAATCTGCTGCTGATGGCTTCAAAAGAGCGCCAGGCAGTCTAGGCCTCTGCTTCTAGCAATTAGAGATCACTCCAGCGGATACCTCCTGGCCAGCCTGCAAATCCCTCAAAAATACCCTCTGATTACTACTGTAGGACACAGGCTGTTTACTAAATGGATCTAGCACTGCTGAGAGTTAGGTTTGATAATGCTTTCTTTTGTTCTGGCTTGAGAGGGAGCAGGGTGCCTTTGAGTTTTAAAGATGGCTCTATAGAGATATTTATACCAAGAAATAAAAAAAGTTAGCAAATTACCGGATTACCTTTTTTTTTTAGAATACCCTGATTAAAAAAAATAAAATAAAAAAAAAACACATGAACTACCGTATTTTCTGAAGTATAAATATAAGGAGTATGAAAAATGTGCAATAAAGAAGAAAAATAAACATATTTGTCGGTCTGGAGAATAAGTCACCTGGCATTATTCTGCATTCATTCCGAACGCGATTCACATGTCAATTTTGCACCTGCTACTTCTTGAGTTGTGTCAAATTCAATGCTCGATGCTTGTCAAAAATGTAGATGCTCCCATTCCATGTGGGAGAAGCTAGCATCACCTTTTTAGCCTCATTGCAACATCTTTGACTGTATATGTATTTACCTTTTATGGAAAACACAGATGATTTCAGATATCTGGTTTATTTATTTTGAAGACTTCTACAATACATTAGGGCTGGGTTGATAAAACCGATTAACCAATTTGAATCGATCTAAGCCTAATAGATCAATAATTGATCCATAAAAGATTGATGTAGCACAAAAAGCTAATCCCCACTAGCTTGATGCTAACATTTAATGGAACATATACAAACATTGCTACTAAATGAACATCTTTATATACTGTCAGTCATGAATTTCCAAAGTCTTTTGAGGAAACATTTTTTAACTATTTTAGTCTAAAGCACCATTTTTTTGCTCATTCTTTGCTTTGTCTTCTTGAAAAAAGTGTACTGCTTTAGCGTGAGCTCTGTTTACTGGCCAAACTGAAATGTTCTTCAGGAAAAGCAGAGGATTGTTGTCAATGATCAGAACATTTTTGTTAGAGCTTCTCTTTTTAACAAACTGTGTAACCCTATGCTATTAACAATCTTAATATTTCACTAATTTGACATGACATGAACTGTATCAGAGTAATATAAATATATTCAAAACATAAAGTTGAATATTAATATATTTCTAAATGTGTAAACTGTGTAAACTCAAGATGGAATTGAATCGAATTGAATTGAGTGGATCGAAAGAATAAAAAAAAAAATCGGAATAGATCAATTCTGGAAACTATTTTTGATGCCAAGTTTTTGTCTACTTTTGAATTTACTTCTGTATTTTCAATTTGAAAGACTACCTGGTTGCTTATTTGGTATCATTTTAATCAGCACAACCACATTTATGTAACACTACCTTTATTTAGTCATTTTTCCATGTTATATTCACACACTAGACATAAAATCATGCAAAAACAAAAAAATCAATCTTGAAAAACGTCATTCATTTTGCTTTGTCTCAGTTTTAGGTGTAATTTTATAAAAACAACAAGAATAAAACTTGTCGACAAACCAATCAACATGTTTTTGAATGAAAATACAAAAAAATCCAGGCTAAAGTCACATAAGGCAGCCCCAAAAGTAAGAATTTCTCATTGCTGTCTATTTTAAAATTTTTCCCTAAATTCTGTTTTTCTTTTTTCCCCTTTGTTTTTCCAGCTTATTCATTTTTTTTCTCATAAACTTTCTTTATTATGCTTGTGAAAAATTATAAAATAACTTTTTTGGGAGAAGTTTGATCCAGCTGGATTTCAGGTCGGCTGTTAGACAACACTGGTGCTTGTTATTGTGGAAAATTCATGTAGGATTGCACTCCGAAAAAAAAAATATTGGATGGTTTCCTCTTTGGGTTTCTAATAGCAGACGGCCGCGTTTCGCTCCGGCCCCACCCCCCATAGCAGGTGAGGTGCTGCTCTGCGCAGCAGCCTTCAGAGAAACGTTTATTCTCCACCTTATTTATTAAAATAGAAGGTCAATTTTGTCAAAAAAATACAATTTAATTAAATTTCAATCACAGAATGTAAAAAAAAGTTTAAGTTTATTTTAGATGGAGCTTTATTACACTGATCTCACAGCTGCACGGCAGGACGCCTGAGTGTGATTAAAAAATATTAATGATGTTTTTTTTAATCGCGCGCATTAATGCGTCAACAATCACACCCCTAAAAAAAGATAAAAACAATAATGGCTCGATGCAAATTTCAAAAATATCATAAAGTTTAGGAGGAGAATGATCAGATTCTCTTCCGTGATTGTTGTTCTTCTTCAGTGCTGTTGTCAGTAGCAAATACTGATACACACATCTACAGTGCCCTCTAGTGGTTGTTAGTGGAAAACAATTGCTAGTGGATAATAACAACTATGTGAGCCAACAATAATTTTTTTTTAAATCACCTAAAAGTCGCTCCTATGTATAAGTCCCATCTATAGCCAAACTGTGCCAAAAATTAAAAACTTGTGCATAGAAAAATAGAGGAACCTCATTTTGAACATTTAACTCAAACTCATAACTAATTTTTGGGGAAATCTTAAAGGCAGCATCTATTCAGAGTAGCAGCTGTGCCTGATTTAACTGACTGACACAGCATCAATTGGAATTAGATATCCCTGTGTCTCTCCTTGGCATTGCTTCACCCTCTAGATAGATACCTTATTGTATTCTCTCACCTTGACAGACCTGATATTAGCGATTAGTGTGAATGTCATTTAAATGGCAGAGCTAATCATACGCCCTGGGTCTGCATCCACCGGAGGGGCCCCTCACCTTGGCCTAATCTGAGCGGCAAAGGAAATGATGTGTTTAGCCACTCTTAATAACTGCTTTAGCACATCATCTCTCGAGCGAGCCGGCTTTATGGCCAACCCGTGCCTCACCGGGGGGACGCCTCAGGAAGCAGACTGACTTCACTTCCTCCTCCTCTTCAAACTCCTTGTTTTTCCTCACATGAGCAACCCAACAAGCTGGCCTCCTAACCAACACCGCCATTAAATTAGCTCGGATTCTCCAGTTTGCAATGAGGCCGATGAGACGTACTCGACAGGTTTTTGATTAAAGGGTAGAGAAACCTCGTCTTGTCACCTGTCTGTTTTTTTTCCTCCCTATCATGGCTAATATCTACCCCTCAATCAGAGTGGTGATGTGTCTTGCCTTCTTTAGACTTTTTTTTACAGGCTGGTTTTAAGGCAAAGAAATATAAAAGGGATAAACTGTAGACTGCTGGTAAAGGTTTTGGCCAAGCTATATGAAAGAATGTGAGTCCTAATAAAAATAGCTGTGTAAACTGAGTGTGTGTTCGGCTCACAGAACGGATGGGTTTGTTTTATAGTTACGGTCTGCTGTGCCGGCCCTGCATGCTCTGCAAAGGGAAGGAGGATGGAAGCAGGAGATTGTGGAAGAAAGCCTGGGGTTTTAATCTCTTCCCTGTGTTTATCTCACCACCAGGAGACAAGCCATGTGCCATTAAAAACATCAGCTACTCCCACTGCTTGTGAGCACAGCCACACCTCTGAAGACATTTGAAGGACACAATAAAAAGGGCAAAAAAAATGTGCAGGAAGGCACGGTCATAATTGAGAGCTACGGTCTGATTTTCCACGTTAGCAGGTGGTGGAGCGGAATTTTACTTCAAATTAAGTCTACGCGGAAACTTTTTTTTCCACGTTTGTGGTATAATTTTCCTTTAAAAAACTGAGGGGAAGTTGTTTGAACAAAAATTAGGAAACATTGTTTATATTGGCTGTTGTGAGGAATCAATCTCTTCGGGAAATGAAAATGCCATCTTGGAATTGTCGTCGTATTGAGAGTTAGTTCACCTCTGACCTTGTAATACCCCGACAGCTTCTCTATTTGTGACCTGCTGGATGTTCTTCGAAAGCGAAACCATTGGGGAGGATCTGCTGCTCACATCATCATTCTCAGAACACCTTATAGTGGATTTACCAAGGTTAAACCCTCTGTGAGATTGCAGACACCGTGACCTGGAATACTGAGTTTACATCTGTTCGTGCACAAACACACACACAGACACAAAATGAGCACACGCAGCTGGAAGGAAGACACCGTTTTGTTGTGGTGTGACGTTCTACACGGTCAAGCTTAGCCTAATCTGGATGAATCCCGGCTATTACAAAGTGTCATGGTCAGAGTGTTTAGAAAGAGACACTGATGTTCATATGCTGGACTGTTGTTAATATGCATGATACCGACAAGCAAAGTGGTAGCCTCCGTCTTCATTGTCCCTTGTATTTACAGCTTGATTGGTGCCTATCCAGGCATCTTAAAGCTGAGCGCTGTGCATGAGGGAATTAATGAGTGTCTGCTGTGCTGTGTTAGTAAAACATGTCCCCTCTCATCTTTGTGAGATTTTCAAATACATGCTGATCCATGAAGGCGTATTTTCCAAAGCTATTACATCTTCCCTGAAACATCACTGCTGCTTGGATTTTGTAATGCCATGATTTTTACTAATATTTTCTTAGCTTTTTCACACTCTGATTGTCAATGTTTTGCTTTTGTATTCAGTATATTTAACAGTAAAAGGAGAATTTTGTATTTCTGCATACCACTTAAAAGTCTGTTTTTTATACAGTCTGTTAATTTCACTCAGTTTGACTGTATTTTTACAAGCAGTCTCTTCATTTTGAGATTGTCTCATTTTAGTGTGCTGGATGGAACATCTAAAATTTTGCATGAAATGTTGCGTAAATTCTCTGCCAGTGCAATGACACTAATGCCATAAAGGAGTTCTTGTTTTAAATCTTTCCCTCTGACAATGACTGATCAGCTTTTTCCTCTCTAGATCATTTACCGAAATGAAAAGAAGCAGAAGTAATTTATTCACTTTCTCATCTTTTATATTTGCTTCACGAGTCATCGGGCAGAAGGTGAGGATTACCTTGGACGGTCCTCACATTCGCCTCTAAGGGCAGATTAGAGGTGAATCAGAGGACATAACAGACATGCTTTTGGGGACGGTTGGACATAAAGATCATGCAGATTTTGCAAGAAGAATTTACTCCTTGATGCCTCAATTTATTTCCAACAATTGATAAAAATTACATTTATAGCTTTGCTTTCAGGTAGATACTAAATGAAGGTAAATTTGGCACAGAAGAGGTTTGATTCATATTTAGGCGTCAAAGGGTTAAAACCATCTCATACTTGTTTTGAAGTTGATTATTTACTGGGTTCCACATTGAAGTTCAGAGGAACGTTATGTCTTAGTCACATGCCCCTGTATGAGGGCTGACCCATATGGTTACTGTGGTTAGGAGGGTCGCAGACAGGAGCGTAGTTGTGTCTTGCAGTTCCCTTGAGGTATGAACTACCACCTTATTGGGTGTCAAGACAATGGAATGTCCCATTGTAATGTGTGTGGTAGGTGTACTGTGAAGTGTTGAAAGGATAATAGAAGTTACACACACCTATGACGTACAGGTGTCATATAGTCCCCTGATGGTGCCCTATGTGCACTCTAATCCAGGTCTACATGTTTTCCAACCAATTTGCCATTAAAACTCCCTATTGGAAAACTCACCTGATCCAGGTAATCAGCAGCTAAAGAGACAGGATTTCTGGAAAAGCAGCAGGAAGCTGGCCTCTGAGACCTGGAGTTTGACACCCCTGGTCTAGTCATTAGTGAGGTGCATGCACTGGCTCGTTGCTGACTGTACGCAAATGCTGTACACAAGGGGTATGCACTTTTTTTTTTTTTTTTTTGTAAGTTCCCGTAGGACACCCGTAGGGTTGCCTGCAGAAACTAAACTCTGTTGTATTTCTTATTTCTATCAGTCAGGCTTTACGCAAGGGGCATCCACTTATCACTTGAACAGTACTAACAGATTCCCTCGTCGGGGGTGTTGGAAAAGGGAAAAATCTGTACCTCACGCATGTGTCTCACCTTTATTTAGACCTTACTTATCCCAATGTCTCATCTACGTCTTCAGAAGCATGTCTGTAGAAAAAAATGTGCATGAACATTTTTGCTCACCGATTGGTCTACAAATTGGATATTTCATGTGGACCGAAAGGTTTGCCCATTTTTTGCCTTCAAACATCTCATATCTACCTATAAAGGCAGATGTTACCAGGCATTGAGGTTTCCACAAACAAAAAACAAAACTAATTTTACTACTAATATTTTGACATCTTACAGATTCATGTCAAGTTCATTACTGCCTAAGTCAAGTGAAACTTTGACCCCTGAAATGAATTAACATGTTCTCCTTAAGATTTTTTTTAATATGTTAATTTTTTACAAAAAAAAACCCAAGTGACATATTTGTCTTTCCGTTTGCTGGAATTTTGATACATTGATCTCCTTAAAAAAACAAAAAAAAAAAACAACTATAAACCTTAAATAATACTATAAAGGCAGCCTCTAAAACCTATACAAGTATTTTACCTGCTTAAAAATATGTTGTAAAACTACTTTCTCAGAAAAAGCTTCCAAACACTTGGTAAAAAAAAGAGTTGTTGGGGGGGTAAGAACATTTTTATTTATGTATTAATTTATTTTTGTATTCCGTTTAAGAGCACAGGTAGTCAGAATACACCGACCGACTCTGAAAATCACAATCAGTTGCCAAGCCACAGCAATCACAGCTCACAGAGAGATTGCAGGCTGAATTAGATTACATCACCTGAAGCCCAAGCATCTAATCTTAGATTAAAGTGAAAAAAGGAACAATCTGTGCTTCCCTTCTTATATTTTATTTTTGTCCTTCTGTGCTTTCAGGGTCAAACTTGTAAAGTGTTAAACCAACCTATAAGCCTCCACCATCTACCTGTTGCTACTCTTTGCTGATTGGCCTCCAACTTTCTGGTTTACCACTTAAACTTTTTTTTTTTTTGAAGTGGAAGAGCTTTTTCCCACAGCCAAGACAATCAAAGCACTGCAGGGTACATTCTGGTTTTGACTGGGGTTCCGCCAGGCAAGATAAACTTGTTGATGTGCTTTTTTGTGTGTACGTGTAGCGGTAAAATGCGGCAAAAAGAGCAATTTTGTCTGCCGTCATGAACAATGAAGCATCTGTAATAAGCAGCGACTCCGAAGGAGCACGTGGCGTCTCTCCCCATATTCAGCAGCAGCCTTCATGCTGCTTCACATAATTTTAAGAAGCAGGAACTTGACATGTCTAAAAATGACACAAAACGCATTATCTGACCATTAGATCTGACAGACAATAAAGATGCATTCCAATAAAGCCCTGACTAGCAGTGAGAGGTGTTTTTATGCCTCCCTGCAGTGCAGCTGCTGTGATGACCCGAGTGTGTGTGTGTGTGTGTGAGTGTGTGAGTATGCCTTCACCCTGTAATAAGGGTTGCCTAGCCAAGCGTGCGTGTCAGGGTGGAGATGCCTGGCTCATTAGGCACTATGGCAGGATAATGTATGAACAGTGCTCATGAATGTTCACACAGGTTGAAAGAGTGAGCATGAAGGGAAAAGGGAGTCTGCCATTGTTCTTTCTCTTCTGTCTTCTTAGTCCCTCCCCTCCTCTTCTCCGTTTTCCTCTGCCATTTTCTCCTCGCCACGTGCGCTCGGGAATCTTCCGGCTCCGTGGTCACGTTGCGCCCTGCTCTTTGAAGCAGACCCACCACTCCTAGGGTTTCCACCATTTCCTCCTAAATGAATTTATTTATTGGTTTATTAAATTTAATTCATTGCATCTTGCACTATCCCTGTTTTGCGGCTCTGCCGCTCGATTGACAGGTTGCCAGTCATGGTGGGGTTCCATATCCCACTGGCGTCATGCAGCAGCACGTTGCTAATTGAGTTGAATGCGTAGCTCGTCTCTCCTCAGTGAATCCATCTGTCGCCGTCTTGTCATCAGTTTGTTCGCACTTGACAGGTTCCAAGTCTGTCTTTGTGTGTTTAACTGTGTAGGTGTGCTGTGGAAGGACTTCTGCATGTCTGTGGTGCAAAATGTATTAGACTTTTGGCCCCTCTGTCCTCCACCAGACAACAAACCCTATGGAAGGTGCAACCTCTTTTCCACACCGTTGAAGAACACAGACAAATACAGTTTTAAACCCCTTTAGCCTTAAAATATAGATAGCTATAGAAAAAGCTATATAAGGGTAGATTGAACTTAACTGCATTTTTCACTGGTGGTGTAGCTCTGCAAATGAGCAGAGTCATCGCTGTAATTACTTTTCCATTGTTCCATTCTGTCATCTCAAAATGTTATATGTTTTATGCATCTGCTATTGTAGAATTTAATAAAAATATGAGCTTTCTAGTGTTTTTGCTTGCAGTTGGACATGATTAGTCTATAAACTTTTATGTGTGAGATTTTATTACTGAAATTGAATTGAATTAAATGTTTTCTTTTTATTAAAGGTAGTTTGAGAAAGTACTTTTTTTCTACATATGATGGTGATAAATGGAGACACATGTTTTTAAGCAAGATTGTTGCTTGAGATTTGCAGTTTATTACGGCAAAGTTCCCAGTTTAACCTTTGACTCTTCAAACACTCGGGCAAGAGGGGAGGTGGAAAGTCCATGGGAAAGGCTGGAAGGAGTAGAGAAGGAGTCGGAGTTATACTTAGCGTCCATCCATCCATCCATCCGCCCGCCCGCCCTTAATACCTGTTGTGTTATGTTCTAAAAATAATCTGTGAACTCTGCAAAGTAGAATTATAGATGCTTTAAGGCTGTAAAAACCCCTCGCTACACACTATAAACATACTATTATCAGACATTAACATTTTCAAATTCTTCTTCCAAAAATCAAACCTTCATAGAAAAATAAATCCAGCATTATAAAATGAAAACTAAGAGCTGATTGTGATAGAAGATTTAAGTCAGGGTTCTGCAAACTGTGGCTGTCCTAACCCTCCACTATAGACCCTTTTCACGGTGACGTCAGACAAAATGGCAACTAGGCCGAAAATGCGAATAGTTACTTCCGGTGTTCACATTTACAACGGCAAATGCTGTTTGACACAATTTTACGTAAATAATACAAGGTAGCCTTACCGACTTCAACAGAAAAATGTACAATATTTATTCTATGAATGTCCTGCCGAACTGCATTTTTATTTCCTCTTTTGAATCGTTCACGGATGAAAATACAAATTTGAATAATCTTCAAATGGATGTTTTAATGAAAATATTGACCTTTCATTTGACCATATATTTTTCTAATGGTTTCTACTTTGGCTGATGTTATTTGCATGTATTTTAGGTGCGATCAGCACAAAAGCCAATAGAAATTCATAGTGGCCACATTTCATACCTTTGGCAAAGACGTCCATCGCTGGATTTTAACCGCTTCCCAGGATAAATTTACTTGTTGTTCTATGGAATAGTTTAGGGCATAATTGTAAAAACAGGAAAGGTTTGGCTCAGTGAAAATGTTAAGAACAGCTATCAAGCCACGCATTTTCAGCTTTCAAAATAAGAGCGGCCAAACAAAAAAAAATAAAAAATCTTCTCTGGGTGAACGTATTTTATAACATTACGTGGAAATAGTCACTTTCATGTTTTTGGCAACAGTTTTCAATTAATTTGATAATTTTTTACCTTTATTTTCCTGAAGATCAGACACACTTATGAGCAAAAGCAAAGGGGAGCAACGCTAGAACCACGGCTTAGCTAACAGCAGCTCAATGACTGCAGTAGAAAACATTGCAACAATAATAAGTTTTACTTTCATGTCAGACACGCTGAAATTGTCTTACTTTTGCTCTGTTTACAAGGATTATGTGAGCACAGAAATTTAGGCAACTTTTAGCTGGTGATCTTCTGCAGCTCCACGTCTCAAATACAAAGCTAACGCTAGCATTAGCATTAGCACAGATTAAAAGAATAAAAACATAATTACCTTCATAATCAAACAAGCACCATTCAATGAAGTATTCGTAACTTTGTCTAACTTTAAGCGTGTTGTCAGAGAGAAATGATCCCCGACTCGTTTAATATAATCCATAGGAATTTGGGGAAGCAGCTGAGCTGCTGCGTTTTGACTGCAGACAAGATTACTGACATTTCTACTTTGATTTGTGAACGATCTAAGAGAGGAAAGCGAATACAACCAGGTAGGACATTTCTAAAATAAATATTGTACACATTTCAGGTACAATTGGTTAGGTTACCTTTTATTATTTATATATTTCTTTGAACAGCTTTTAGCTTTGCCATATAAACCGGAAGCGATGTGTGACGTCACGGGAAAAGGGTCTATTGCTCTCGGGTTAAAGAAACATGAGGTATCAATTCTTTAACGTACCTATAGAGTAAACAGTATATAGAAAAGTTTAAAAAAAGTAAACTAAACTAACTCAAACTTTATTCAACTCCTTCACAAACATTTGAAGGACAGTGTGTATCATAAGTCGAACTAAAACATTTCAACAGATTTTTGAGCGCCGTGTACTACAGAAAATCAATTGGAGGTCAGAAAGTACAGCCTTAATTAAGGCACACCAGGCTATAAGGCAGATGTTTTATTTTTGAAAAAAAATAAGGATTTCATGTGGATTTTATGTTCAAAAGATATGGTAAGCATCACTTTATTAGTTGTGAGTTAATTTTAGTAAGTTAGTTTTACACATTTCTGGGTGAAACGCCCCACAGACTGTAAAATGAATTATGTTTTTTTTTTTAAATAAATATATATATATCACTGGTTCCCCACTAGCTACCACTGCATTTGCTGCATTGAGATGATCCCATGTGACACAAGTGTCTTACTTTGAAAAGGGAGTCATGTGCACCTCTATTAAGAGTTATTACCTATTTCATATTTTGAAAAAAGGCTATTTTCTCTTCAAATGTGTTTTATTTATGCCAAAACAATGGTTGATTTATATTTAAATTAACTATTTAAATATGGCATTAATAAGATAACACAGATACTAATCAGACATTCAGAAATGTCTCAGCCAACATTTGAATATAGACTTTTTTTCTAAGAGGTGATGACGTTAACCTCCTTACAGTCCTTCAGAATGCACAAATACAACATTTGATCTTATTCTGTACATCTGCTTATCCATTGAGTCATACAATTTGGTTTCATTTAATACAAGGTCTTTTTTAATTGTCAAAGGATGTTTTGTAAAGCAAATATGTTTTTCCATGTTGTGGCACCCTTCCTTTAGAGAGGTACAGTTTGTTTCTCTGAGCTTTGACAGCTTGCTGCATGTTTCATGTCAGCGACTCAAACTTTAGAGAATTTAAGCAAATGAGGGACACATTTTAATTCACGCTCGCAGAGTATAAATCTTGCACTCACTCCCACTGAAATTTGAGAAAATTCAGCAGATTTGCACATTACTCAGACAACATGTGAGCACCTACAATGTCAGATTCTCAACTTGATGTGACTTTTTAGAAGCTGCTGAAAGATGGAGAAGCACAAGAGCATTTCTCTGAGTTTTCTAGCAAATGCAATGCACAATTTGTCACAATTTCCTGCCGACAGTCACAGCCCAGTGAGATATGACACTATAACTGTTTTACAGATGGAACACAAACAGCAGGGGTTTGACCGGTTAATAAAAGGGTAGTCACCTGTGGTTGATATGAAAAAATACAAAACATGCTGCTTGAAATGCATTGTGTTCTCATATATTTCTGCCAACAGCCAGATGCTGTGAACATCAGAATTGTTTCATACTCTAATTTGACTTTCTTTGGTCTGTCATGAGTCACTATTTTGATGTAGATTGATCTGTCTGAGGCAAGTTATTAATCAAATCGACCTGTACCATTAAAAAATTGTTTCAAAATGAAATAAATCGACACACCTGATAACAGCAAAAAACGATCACGCTATTATTACAGTCCGATTTGTGAAAACAGGAATTTGCAAAGAAACATGTCCATACAGTGTGGTATAATGTTGGATCGATAGTAAAAATGATTGATTTTAGATAAATGAATTGGATCGTTCAAAATGAACTGATATTGACTATGAACCATATTTACAACCACAAATTATGATATAAATTAAATCATTGTTAAAATAAATTGCTACACCCCTAAATACCATTAGATTGAACCATATGGGTGAGGTGTTACTCAAGGCTCACACTGCATCCGGTCTGGCTCCAGTGCGGATGGCTGTGGTCTTGGTGCAGCCAAAGGCTCTACTGCCGACTCTGAACAAACGTAGATTCACGCAATAACTCGCCATTTATAAAAGTACTAGCAAACAGAACCCTCATTCCACCGAGATTTTGAATCATAATCACAATACCTTTTTTTCTACGAGACTCGTCTTCATACAATGGGTAAGCACCAAACTTTTATTAATACTTTATATATATAGTCTTAAATGTACATATTTGACCGTGTTACAAGTGTTGTGTAACAAGTAGGGGAGACCAGAGTTGGTTGTCACCATGATGTAATGTTTACAGCAGGGAAAAAAGCGAGGATGGTGGAAAAAAGGTTTTACTTAAAAAAGAAAGGTACACTTTATACTTTAACCCTTGTGTTATCTTATGGGGTCCAGATAACCCGACCCTTATATTGATGTGTGATCCTTCCCATAACAAAGGTGGATAGGATCTTATGTCTGCCACGAACACCAGTGAAGATAAAAAATCCTTGTAAAAAAGAGTTCAGTCTGTTGATTGTATTTCATATGCATTCTTGCTTGATTGCTTGAAATATACTATTTCAGTTCAATTCAATTCAATACATTTGCTTGGATGATTTCCGGTTTGGGTTTTTAATAACCCCAACTTCACAAAAAAAGTGCTCCGGCTCGGCTCCAGCATCCGGCAAATATTTGAAGCCCACTAAAACAAAGAATCCGGTCCCGCCAGAGGGATGAGACCGGACTGGATGCAGTGTGAACCCTGGGTTATACTACAAATGTGCCAATAAACTGTATTTTACATATTAACATTCATTTTCAAGAAAAATCCTGAAATTAAACTCATTACTCTTCAGTTGTCTTTAATATTATATAGTAGTTCATGTGATTACACAATGACTAGACTTGTTGCCTTTCAGTTGGGTTTCCCTTGTTGTAATTAGACGTGGAAGGACAGAAAGGGCTCTTGCGAGTTTGTTTGTGTTCGTTCTTGCATGGATTACATGCTTTGGTCTGGATCTACAGTGGGCCCACGCTGAAAGAGAATGAACTCAAAAGGAAGCGTGTCCGTGTGATGTTTTCTCCCTATCAGCGGATAGATGACGTCTACGCTGCTTCTCACCTTCATCAGGGTCTTTTATCGGTGCTGCCAGCCCTGCTCTGTTCTCTCAAAGTTGTGTGTGCACAAAGATAGAAAAGGAGACATGAAGAGCGACGGCGTGAGGGGAAGACGGTGTACGTCGCGGTGTACGCTGATGGCACTTCACACAGCCGCGTGTGTCCTGACTTTGATATAGTACAACCGTGCTGTAGGAGTCGAGCAAATCGAGGATGTTTGAAAGAGGAGGTAGACTGTGCTTCTATGTCAGCACGCTTTGGGAAGGATTGTGACTCGAGGAGAGCCTTGAATGTTTTAAGGAGCGTTCCTCTTTACCTCCAGAGGCAGCTCTGCTGTCTGCCTGTGGCTGAACGTTTTTCTCTGTTTGTATACTTGGAGCACGTGGGGACTCGTTACGCACCACGTATGAGCAGCTGCCTTATCATCAATCCCACCTTTTCACGTTTTTGTGAGCTTTATTATAAAAGACAGTGTTGCACACTTAGAGGCAGCATGCATGAGCGTATGCACACATGCATATAATACGCGTCTCTTCTTCCAAACTGCCACACTTGAAGAGCAGTTGCATCAAAGGCAGCTGTCTGTCATCTCCCTTTATCTCCGTCATCTTTTTCCTCGCATACTTTTTCTTGCCTCTGTCACTTCACACGTTTTCTTTTTTCTTTTACTCAGTCCCATGTGCTTTTCCATCTTTGTTTCCCACCTATTCTTTTTCTCACCTTTGCCTTTCTCTGCTTGACTTGCCTGTGAGGGAGATTCTCCAAAGAAAAGTGATGTTTTTTTTTATTATTTTATATTCATCTCCCATTTCTTCAGAGTTCACTTCTTTTGAAATGCAGCCTCAAAGGAGCCATATCACAGGTTCTTCTGTGTCCACCTTACTGCAAAACCCAGTCCCACCCCCACCCAATCCATCAGACAGAGGGAGCAGCCAGCCTCACAGACTCCTGCCTCATTTCTCATAAATTAGTCTTACCTCTCACACACTTTCCTTTTGTTTCTTGCTCTTACTCATTCCATTCTCCCCATGCCCTCTCCCGCTTTCCATCTCTCTCTGGTCCTCACATTTCATTTTTTCTTCTCACAAATGCCACACAGCAGTCCCTTAAGAAATGTCATTTCTGTCTTCTCCTTTTTGTTCTGTAATTTCTCCATGTCCTTCTTTTCTTTTGGGAATTCATTTAACGTTTGCTGCTCCTCTCTTCTCTCTCTTTTCTTGGATGCTTCTCCTTCTCGGTCCCTCACACTCTCTTCGCTCCGCTTTTCTTTCTACCAAAATCTAATGCGAGTCACTTCTCAAATGCAATGCATAAAGTGAATGTTAAGTGATTTAACTTTGGCCAAATGTTAGCAGCAGTTATGATGCAACAAATAACAAATAAGAAGAATGTTCTTAACTTTTTTTTTTTTAAATAAACCTAGCCACATGGAGCAGACAAGTACTCCCTGTAAATGGGGCCGGTGGCTTTCCAAGCACATTTTGGTTTTTCTGTATCTAGTTGTGAAGGGCTCACCTGCAGCGCACTTGGACTCAGGGTGGGAGTAGAAAGACTACATTATCATACATTATAGGAAGGCTTGTTCACAGTTTGCCAATCAAAGACACCTTTTTCTTCCTACAAGTTCATACAGCAATTTCAAAAGACGACCGAGAACATCAGAACTTTCATTAAAATGTAACTTCTAAAACAGATCAAACATATTGCTATGAATAGTTTAACACAAGCTTTTTATTATTAGGATCTACTTCAGATAAATACTATAGCACTGAAAAAGTAGAATTGTATTTTTACTTGGAACTTCTGAAATAATTTGTTGTTGGAAATATAAATTATTGCTAATTAACAAATGAATAAGAATGTTGTTTTCCTTTCAGCAGATTTTTGCGCCAGGCTCCCTTCCTGACACAACCCTGTGTTTTATCCAGGCTGGGGACTAATACAGGTAGACCCAGACTCAGCCCCCCTGTGGCTACATAGTTAAACAGTTGCGTCATATGGACTCAGACTGGATGAATCTCCTTGAACCCCCTGGGAAACGAACGCTGGTTTCCCATGCACCAATCCCGCAGGCAGCCAACTGAGCCAATCCAGCCACTCCCAAATGGATAAGAGTGATATTGTTAGCTGCATTTTAAAAACTGATCATGAAATTCATCTACATGTTCAAGTTTACAACTAGAACTTTAGTTTAAATATCATTAAATAGGACTCGGCGAAATAACCTAAATATAAAATCTCAGATTTTTTCACAATAAATCAGATTTTCAACTTTTTTTGTCAGATTTATTTATTTTTTCTTAAACAAAGATTACAAATGACAGAACTTATTTTAAAAAAATATTCGTGTAACATCTCCTTTGAGAGTTGACCTGAATTCAAAGTGGAACTAAAATAAGATGTAAAATGTTTGTAAAACAATGTGACAGGTGTTTCGTGAGCTGCTGCTAGCTTGAGCATCTCGTGTCCATGTCTAATGAGAAGTCTATGGAAAAATGCGTAAATGCCATCTGGGGCTTATGTGTTAAAAACTCTCACATTCACGCATAGCTACACACATTTTTAAAAAACATTTCCGAGCTCTGCGCACAAAAGGGGTGGCCATTGAACTTGGATTGAAAGTTCAACTGGGTCAAACCTGGGTTAAACAGGGACTCTGGTTTGGTAGTTACAAATAGATGGCATTTCTTTTCATTTATGGAAGTGCCAACCATTAGGAAAATGATCATAGAGGAGAAAATAATAATTGTGGTCTGTGGCCAGCTACAGTTACATGATACCAAGTCTTTCATATATTGGAATAGAGCTGTGAAAGAAAAAGCCTGGAACAAAATGTGCACGATTTGCACAGCTTTGTACTTTTGCACCAACCTTCTTCCAACTCTAGATGGCCGACACACGCTAGTAAACTGTAGAAAAAGAGGAAAAAGCCCCTCCCTGCTCGTCCAGTGAAAAAAAACTCCTCTTTGTTTGTTGCCATTTAAACGTTTAATGAGAAACGGATACTCTGACCAAAGGAAGCCCAAAGGGCGATATTAGAACAAGTTTAAATCTTTTGTTGATAACAAAATGCAAATAAGCTGCACGTTTTAAAATAACTTTTTCCATCAAAGTGCTAATTTTTATATCATCTGTTAACTTTTTTCTCCAGAAGCTCAGAAACCACTGGTCAACACTTTCGATAAACATTTGCTTTCACTTTGCATAATCAGAAAGCAAAAAACTCCAATTTGAACCAACAACAACTGTCCCTTTTTCCCTCTTTTTCCTGTGAGATAAACTTGTCACAGTCACACTCACCCACCAAGCTCGTGTGGGTCAAAAGAGAAAATTGGTACAATGGATCACAGAAATGCAATGCTTCAAATGTGATTGTGATTCTTCTGTGCTGGATAAAGCGTCTCCCACATGCTCCCAAGTGGCTAGAGAGCCAATTTGTTTGGCCACTGACAACAGAGGAGCGGTTTTTATGAGCAAACAAGTTTTATCTCAGGTGTTGAGGTGGACCATATGTGTTTATGTTCAGCTGACCATTTGAGCTGTGGTAGATGATGAATCAGAGCTACGGTTTAGCCATCTGACGTTGGACGCGGTTCTGTAATTTCATGCATGCTGGCTCTGCCGTGTCCTACCAGTGGACTCTATGAATTTCTGCAATTTTTGGACCTTTGATTTGGCTCTACTGAGCACTTTGTTGCATTGCCATATCATGCCTCTCTCAGCCCATTTTATTCAAACCAGAAGTGACTCTTCCCTGGTGGATCTCAGTGCAAAGATTCCACTTGAGAGCCCTTCTCTGGCATGCAGGCATGCAGACACTTGTGTTCCATCAAAATGCTAATAATATCATCTGCAATATCCAGAGCAATATTATTGTAGTGCTAATTGGTAGGAAAAAAAATGTTGATGGGAGCACCTGCCCACCCCACTACTCAATTATTTTAATTACAATGGCTGTAATAAAAGAGAACAAATTGTGTAATGATCAATGTTTCGTCAACAAGGTTGACAGTTTTGCTCTTATTGGCTGCGGCACAGACATGTGTGGCTCATTTAGATGGCAGGAAGATACTTGTTTGAATCTCTGAGCACTAAGTGAATAGTGGCCCTCAGGAGAGGGACTTTCCTTTGGTTTTATGCGCCATGATTTATTCATCACACCACTTGTCTCTCAAAGTAGTCTTCAGGCAGTTCACATGTGCTGGTATGTGTCGCTCTGCCCCGGACATCCTCAGCGTCTAGAACTTCAAAAGGTTATCTGCCATGTGGGTAAAAGACAAGGATGAATTATGAAACAAAACACACTATTTTAGTTGCTAAACCAAATGAAACGCTGGATACAAAATGATTTGTTTTTGAAATTGTCAAGTTAACTTTTTCTGCTGCGACTGATAGCAAGAGGGGGTAATTAATATATTTTTTCTGGTACTTCTTCCCTCGTATGTGTCAGTTTTTCTAGCTGCTTTCAAAGTGATAATGCTCGCCGGCTCTTGCCCCCAGGGACTGTTCCATCTTATTAACTTGTCTTGGGAGACAGGGCTGCTGTGCAGCCTGCCTTAGCGCCTGTAGGAATGGAGGAGGACCTTTATGTCCTGCTCTGCCTTCTTTTGCCCCAAACGCTCGCCACCTCACAGCGAGCGATTGTACTCCGATGTGAATGAGATTATGTGAACCCTCATACCATCTGACACAAGAAGGGAATAGTTTAGCAGCCAGAAAGACAATAATGAAATATAATCACTTTGTGGGGGATCATGTCTGTAGTCAGAAGCCACAACTGCTCGCGCAAAGCTGACAATGTAAGAGTTGGAGCAACTTTTTCAATGCCTTCTGCAGTGTGCATGTAAGCGGCCACTTCCAATGATAAGTTTGTGTAAACACGTGCAAATGCGCCTTTTGGGCATTCAAAGCTATTCATGCATAGCAACGCAAATTTCCACAATAGTTTTCAGGCTCTTCGTACAAATCTGTTGAACATGCGTTGAAAGTTGAAATGGTTTGAACTTAAACCAATCAGATTTGGTCGTGAAATATGTGCTAACTATTTGAAACTGGCTATAGAGGAGAAATGAATAACTGCAGCTTCTGCCCAGCTGGATTTTATAACACCAAGTCTTTAGTATGTCAGAATAGAGCTGTGAAAAAAAAATCCTGGAGCAAAATTCCTGAGATTTGTAACACTTTGACATTTGGACCAAACTTCTTCCAAGTGGACAAGTGCTTGTAAGCTTGTAAGCAGGAGAAGCCCCTCCCTGCTTGTCCAGTGTGAACACCATATGGTAATAGTGCGTTCAAGAACCTGTGTCACATGCCCAATGTGAACATTGCGTCAGAAAGGGTGAGTTCTCTTTGACAAAGGCATGCAATCAGCACAGAGCTGGAGGCAACAAAGATGTAGATCCCGACGTTCTCTTTGGGAGTGACCAGGATGGATCAGGAATGAATACATCAGAGGAACAGCACATTAGAGGTTTTTGAGATCAAGTCAGAGAGGCCAGACTGAGATGGTTTGGACATGTTCAGAGGAGAGACAGTGAATATATTGGTAGAAGGATGCTGAGTCTAGAGCTGCAGGAAAGAGGTCTAGAGGAAGACCAAAGAGGAGGTTTATGGATGCAGTGAATGAAGACATGAAGGTGGCTGGTGTTAGAGTGGAGGATGCTGAAGACAGGCTTAGATGGAGGAAAATGATTCGCTGTGGCGACCCCTGAAGGGAAAAGCCGGAAGGAAAAGAAGAAGAAGATGTATGTATATGTATCTTCTTTTCTTCTGATGGAGAATCAAATGATCAAATGATGCTCTTTAAAGTCTGCTCCTCGCTGCTTGTAATCACATTAATGTTGGGTGCTTAAAACTTTAGCTGGAAGCTACGAATCAATCAATAACCCCATCAGATGGATCCGTTTCTGCAGTTGGCTTACAGTAGACGTCCTTAGTGACTCTAATATCTGACCAGTTGATATCTCATGCTATCCAGTAAAAGGAAGCTTTCAAAAGGCTCTTCCCTGAAGCCGTTGTCATGTCTGGCCTGGCTGAACGTAGAGAGATATGGACAGAGAAGAGGCATGAGGCAAGTAGAACCATTTATAAATGTCTGCTTTGTAATGTGATTTTTATGTCATTGTGCCATTTCAAATAAAGAACAAAATCATCTGCTCCTTTTGAATAACGTAGCATGCTCATTAACAGGAGGAAGACAAATGGCAGGTGTCTACACCACAGCCTGCTAATCTTTTGCTTAAGAGGACTCACTGATTTAACCAACTGGATAAAAAAAAAATACAAACAAAATGTAAAATGGTTTTCTCACTGCTGTTTACTTAAGCCGCCTGTATCTTCTGAGAGAATCAATCTTAGATTTACCAAATGAAACCAAATTAGCCAACATAAATTAGGCAGTGCATATTCATTATGCCTGTCTCTGTGGAATTCAGCAAACTCTGCAGCTCCTTCATCCTTTAACTGCACTATCATAAATGCAATCATGTGTTTTATCTCAAAGCTTCTGAAGGCTTTAAGCACTGCCTGTTATTATTGTGCATTCCAGGCGCAGATCAAACTACTGAGACTCTGAAATATTCTGTTTACTTCCGTTAGCTTAACCTCCGTTTGAGCCATTTTCCAGCTCATTTTTCAAGCCACTCATGCTCCTTTGTTATTGTCCTGTCTTTCATGCATCAATAGGTGGATTATTATACATCCCTATGTGTAATTGGAGGGCAGGTTAGACAAGAGGATAATTAAAATAGTGAGTGTTGCTACTCCATCTATTTTCCTTGTGCTGTCTTGAAGCCTGACTCGTTATGTTAGCGTGCCCTCCTTTGTCCTCCAAGTTAATACTGTCGATGTGGCTGTGACTGAGGACGCGCAGCACACTCTGATGATCAAAGACTAATACTGCCACATCACATGTTAGGAGAGTGGATTCAGCACAGTCGCACCCCGACAGGACACCAAATTATATTTAAACAGTTTTAAGTTTACTTTTGTTGATTGAATGACTCTTGAAACAGCTTTCTGATTTTACAGTGCATTAGATAACTGTTGTAGTACATTGTGTCAGTTTCCATCATTATTCAGCTGCAGATCTCTCAGTAAAATTTGGAAGATCACAAGTTTATACCCTCATTACACTTTATAATATCAAAAGTGACTAAACAGTCCCTCTGTCAGCTGCCACATCAGATTTGTAACTGCTGCTAAAATTGGAGCCCAATGGCTTCACTGTTCATCAACATATTGCAGACTGCAACAGTGTTTATTTATTTTATTTATTTTTCCCTTTGCCTCCAGCGGGAAGAGGCGCAGTTAAAACATTCAAAAAGCCTCTACACTTGAAATGGTCGTAAGAGAAGCTCAATATATCATAAGGAAGTTTGTTGGGAACAGTGTAAATTAATTGGTGCTTCTTTTATGCATTATCCTGCATTAATGTGTGAATTGGTGATAAAGTGCATTAGCATAGCTTTGCTACGTGAGTTTTTTTTTTTCATGGTGTTAATTGTTGTGTAAAGTTTAATAGAGGAATATTCTCACCTTTATCACATCGTCATTTGACTGCATTGTTGGAAGCAATGAGTTCAAAACATAGCAGCTTGACTTCACTGAAAAATGGATATTAACATTTTACAGCTTTAGTTTTATTTTATAGATTGTATATAAATTGGCATGTATATGTTCAAAAGGCCATTTTATTATGACCCCTATTATCTACATCTCTGTGAAATCAGATTCAAGCTAAAATTTGTTTAAGACCTTGATTTGTGACTAAACTCCACCCCTTGTCTTTGGGGGGTGACGTCACCCTGGTGGGGAAACTTCATTTCTATTAATAATAATAATAATAAACAATTTTATTTGTTTGTCGTGTTTCTTGGAAACCAAGTTTTTCAATGCAAATCCCGGCCTCTCATGGCAAGCGTTACGGCTCTGATGCGGCTACTGGAGCCTTTACGTAACTTCAAAAGTGTGAGAGGAGCCGCCACTGGACACGATCACGTCTGACCTCTGCAATCTAGCCTCTCTAGCGTTCCAAAGTAGTTTTCTTGGGTTCAAATATTCGCCGAAGCTGAGTCGCAGCACTTATTGTGAAATCCAATGATGAAAGTTGCTCCAGATTGGGGTTCTGGTGTCGTTAGTTTTGGCAATGTAGTAGATAGGATATGTAACATTTGGACCATTGAGAGGCTTGTTACCAAGAACCTGTTTGCCACAGGAGACCAATGACATTTGTCCAAAAAGCATAGCTCCTAAGATTACTCAAACCCAACCCCCCCAAGTACCACCTCATTAAGGTAGTGGGTTATAAAGAAGAGAAGAAGCTACTAAAGATTCATGTCAAATTATGTTTTTGCTATTTCCCTACTTTGTTTTTAAGATCTCCTAGATATCTGCTTTAGACTCACCTTATTTATCACCTTATATGGTCATAGTGCCACTGGATAGTCATGCACAATCACATTGTCACTGGAATGCACCAGGGTTCACTTACAAGTCAACCAAAACCCTTTTTTCAGGCAAGTTAGAGTTTGCACCAGAGTTTAGATGAGCTTTTGCACTGCTTAATGAAGCAAGATATTTTGGAAAACAGTGTGAGTGTGAACTAATAAAACCAAAAATGACATGTTTCTTTTGTTTCCTAATAAAATCCACATTCAAATGTAGTCATTCAAACACAAAACTCAACAATTTCCCTGGGGTAATGCTTTTTTTTTTTTTTT
>NC_050525.1:11069783-11096678 GCF_002922805.2 Oryzias melastigma
GCAAAACTCACGCCTCCAGTTCAGCTAATAGTAAAGGTAGAATGTAGAAGTTAATTAAAACTTTTTTTTCTGTCAATACATTATCAAAAATGATTTCTTCAAAGTGAACCAGGAGCTGCTTGATCTGCTGTGTCGCTCCTTAAAAACCCGTGTGAGCTCCAGGTGGAACAGAAAGTATGAGGAGGTTGACATTTCTGCAGTCTGTGCTGTCTCTCAATCTCCTCTGGAGAGGACAGTTTGACATCTGACCTCTTTCTACTTCAAGTTTTGCTTGATATGAGAAGTCCTGGCCTCTGATGAATCTTCAAACAGCAGCGCCTTTGTATTTTCATAGATATTCAGAGCATGCTTAAGTTAAGGATCATTTCTAACAATTAAACTTCTGCAGTAAAAATAACCGATGGAATAAAGTGTTTTATGTTTATTTTTTGTCTGAAAGCTTGTATTTGTCCGTGGATAAGCTGACATCTACTTTTTTTATTACTATGAGTATGCTGATGTTTGCAAAAGGTTTTTTTTGCAGGTCCTCGCAAGTAATATTGCAGTTTTTTTTCTTTTTTTTTTTCAAATAAATTTGTTTATTTGTCTATTATTTCTATATAAACAGAAGAAAATGAATATTGTGAAACTACAATCTGTTGCCTTTAAAGCAACAGCTTGTAATAAAAGCAAAACAGACACCACCCAAACTGTAGACGTTACTTTGTTTGTTGAGGCTCATATGTTCCTATGTCAACTCGAGTAGAGTATGATGCCCCAAAGGCTGCACTGGTTTTACTGTATGTACTTACAGTGTTAAATTATTTAAATCTCATTGGCTTTTAATGCCTTATTGTTATATTAATATTAATTTGTACATGTGCTGTTTTTAAAGCTCTTTAAGAATGAGAAAGCACAAACACATTAGGTTTAATAATCTATATTTGATCAAATATTCAACCAGTGACTAAAATCAGAACATAAACTGGAATTTATTCACTGATTAATACTAGCTCTGTTTTAAGTCAAAAATTTTAATCCAAAATTTTAACTACTCTTTTGATAGAACTTCATTGACATTTTTCCTGTTTTGTGGGTTTGGATCATATTGTTCACTCACTACATCATGGTTCACCTTTCACTGTTTTGTGCATTTTTTTCAGCACAACTTTGCATGTTTTTTTGTTTTTTGTTTTTTACTTTAGTGTTCTGTATTATGTTTGGCTGTTGGTCTTAACAATCAATTTCTTCCATTCTGTGTCTCACAGAGACATGGTATGTGCAACTTGCCACAATGATGCATATCTTCATCTCTAGCGAGAACACATTTGCTGGGAGTCAGAAGAATAAAGTGTGTAGTGAGGGGTCTTACATCCTTAAACATCTGTAATCCTGCTTTGCAGATTTCACCCATCACAGTTGAACTATTGATTGCAACCCCCCGCAATAAACGAGGAAACAATATAAATAAAGTACTGTACAGATACATGTTACCTGTAGCCAAAGGTAGACAACCTTGCATTATTGCAACTTAAAACTTTTCTGTCTCAGACTCCGCCTAACCACATAAGAATTATCCTTTCTGGGTTACAGTAGCAGTAATGATGATGTTAGAGCTCAGACAAAGTGCAATATTGCATGGCCTGACAGCTTGGGCTCCCAGATGGCAAAAGCTGACCATACTAGAATGGTGGTATTGCCTCAAGCAACAGGAAAATTGGAATGACGGTGGCAAAGTCATGAATATCACAACCAAGGAGTAAGCAGGGAGCCATGTGTTTGTTTCCACGAGTCTGGAGGCTGACACCGTCTAAGTGAATTGTCCAGAGCAGTTTTGACAGCTAGTAGAAGGCATGGCTAGATTATGATGGATGATGACAACAGGGTTGGTGCAGAAAGAGCGTTGATGTGTTTTGTTGCTCATGGAAGAACTTTTATGCATCCCTGTAATGTGAAGCTGGTTTAGTGATGCTGTGAAAAACACAACGTGACACATATTTGAATCTGATAGTTATGATAAAATGTTCCCAAAAAATTCAGAATTTTCCTATGTGCACAGGTTGATTCCAATCTTTTTTCACATGAAGAAAATAGCCCAAAATTCCTAGGAGAGTAAAAATAAAGTATAAAAACTAAAATGCAGTGCTGTTGGATTTGATGGTAGATTTAGTTGCTTTCTTGTTTTTTCTATCAATAGCATTTTTTTTTCATGAACATGAATAATTCTCTTGGCAAGTGCAAAATTAAGCAGCTTATTCATGAAAACTTGATTGCAGTCCTTCATTGCACCAGTCGCCTTTTTTCCCTAATACAAAAAGGCAATGTGGCATTTTCAAAGGCAACATTAAAGCCCTGAAAAAAATGTTGTGAGCTTTCTTTAATGAAAATGGAACAGCTGCACAAGACTGCAACCCTCCACATGAAGTTTTTACTTTACAGACGCCATACGTACTCTATCATAGGATGGTTTTATATTCAACCAGAAGCACACTTTACAGTCTGCAAGTGTGTTTTTAGATGAATATTTCAATCCCTCGGTCATTGAAATGACAAGTATTTCTTGAGCGTATTTCTCATCTTTGCAGTAAGGAATAATTAATTTTCATTTGCTTCAGTTTGTTTCTGAAGGCACATATTAGAACTAAAGACTCAACACAAAAAAGGGAGAAAAAACCATATATAATCCAACTCAGGCTGTAAAGGTGACCAGTAGATTACATTACATCATTTCTGGTGTAAACCCCCATACCGAGCATGTAGGTTAGGAGATGTGGAGAGGAAAACTCCCTGCAACACAAACAAACTTACATCAGAACCAGAGTCGATAAAGGAGAGCATCTGCCCTGACAGGTAGGGGTCACGCAGGGCAGTAAAAAGACACACAATAACGACAGTAAGGGCACTGGAACATCTGTTATGAAGTAAAAAGAAAGACAAGTTTGTCACACTTTGTCAAATAAGTGTGTGTAGTCTCACCAAGGTCACGTGAGGACTTTTTCCAGAGGGAAAACCAAAATATAATCCATAGTTTTTCAGCCTTACTGTCAGATGAAGAAAAGATATTTGAACGTAAGATAAAAAACTGTGGGAACCTGGATGTCGAGTCAGTAGAAATACCTAACAAGGAGCATTGCATCTCCACTAAAGATAGAGCCCTTTTTAGATCAAGGGTTGCTCCCATTGTCAACATAATTAGCAATCATCTCTGAAACAAACAACTAAATGAGAAAAAAACACATAAAGGCATAAAGCAACAGCATTATGTATACACATTTGCAATTCATCCAAAATGCACAATCAGAGAAAGAAAAGGAAATGTCTCTTCATGAAAAATAGACAGAAGCATAAATAGGCCATTTTTGTGTACGATCAGGTCATTGGACTAATCAACAAGTTGGATGAATATCTTAACAGGTTGCATGATGTAAAACATTCAATGATTTTAAGAAAACAAAAAAAAAGTTTATTTAGTTGAAGCTGAATAATACAGGTTTTGTCAGCCGCTAAACCAGTCAAAACATTCATAGGCATTCTCTTTGATAGTCTAGACGCCTCTGCCCCAGCAACAATGACGAATACATCAAGAAAGAGAGCAGACAGATAAAAGATGTACAATAAAGAGGGTGAGGTATCATGGCCTGAGCATCCAAAACAATCCCCATTTTTATAGCAGTAAAGCTAAAAGCATAGCTCAGGGTCACCCAACCCAAACTTAGTTAAGAAGATCAATCAGAAAGTTTCAACTTTGGCCTTAGAAATAAAGTTTCCTCCAGAAGAGCCCAAATAGATGTAGTTGAAGTTTGGTAAATTGTAGCATCCAGTGATCTGGCAACACTGACATTTTAGTGAAAAAGCTTGTCTACTTCAAGTTTTACACTGGTGATAATTTTTCAGTTTAAATTTTATTTTTTAAAAGCGTTTAACAAAAGAAAAAGCAGACATTGACTTAAAAAAAAATGGGCCAAACATTGGTTTGGAAGTGTTTGTGTCTGACAACACTTGTTTACAGTTAGTTAACTGTAAACTTGTTGCTTAGTAGTTAAAGTCTGAATCAATAATAAAAAAAAGAAACATTAGTTGATCAATCACAAGCTCAAAAATGTTGTTCAAGGCATTTTTTTTTTATTCCATCTTAATGTCTTGTGGTCTCACTTCTTTAAGCATCTACATTTTGGATGGTTTGACTTGTGTAACAGAAGTTACTGATTATGGACTGAATAAATATTACTATAACATATTTGTAATGCCTCCCTCTTCTTTGTTAAAATGTTACTGTTATCCATTGCTATTGTAGTGAGTTACTCCCCACACTGTTAAATATATTTTAACAACCTGATAATTAGGAATTACATTAGTATAATCCTGAAGTAACAAATGCTCCAACTAATTTCTCACTCCGAGACCAGATGGCCTTTAATTTAGCAACAGTACATTGGTGAAATGAAGGCATTTGTAAAACAGAATTTATGTACATATAAAATAATGTTCTCATCAACACATACTCTCACTGTAGGGCTCAAGGACAATATAGGTTCTTTATATTATTCTTGAATGAACTGAGTGAATGAGAGAAGCAACCACCAACCTTTATATAACAGCCTCATTGCTAAATAATAGAAGCATGTCACCCTGTCATGGTTTCAAAAGATCATTCAGAGACGTTCCTATAGCGAGTTTCACCATCTACTTCAGGAGCTTTCTGGATGACAGGCGCTGTCATTGGTACTTCCTTTTCTCTGTGGCCCAGTTTGACAACTTCCTGTCCACATTGGTCTGCAGTTTACATAACACAACACAAAACCTTGAGCTTCTCTGGCCATGTTAGTTTTAGGCTTCCCCCACTGATCACATCAGTAAAGTTCCTTATTAGTTTACACCACACAAATACTCATTAAAGTTCATGATGGTCAACTCTGGAAAAACTCTCTTCATGCAATGCCAGCCACATAAATAGCACAGCAGGACCTCTCAATCTGTGCTTACATTGGCTTAACATTAAAACTGGTTTTACCCACATTACACCGAATCAGGTTTTGTGAACACAGCATAACACTGTAATCCAGATATTGTTGAAGCAAGCTCAGAGGCCAGGAATGATCTTGGAGTTTTGACCAAAACCATACTCCATTTATTTAAACAAAGAAAGACCTATATTATAAAAAAATGACTACAACCAACCTTATGCAGTTTTTATAAAACCAACGGTATGTTCAAAAAGTCTGGATCTGCTTGAAAATAATTTACCCATCTTCATCTAAAATTTGGGGTAGCTTCTTTGACTGCATTTGAGATTTATTGTTTTGGCACATCAAGCCTTATCATTAGCAAATACCAGCTGATGACACATTTAGAACTGTACCATTCCCAATTATTAAAAAAGAAAATGCACTGCAGACTCTTCAGAAATATTACTTGAAAGCCAAAAATAAAATTGACTGGTATTTACAAAGAAGTGGAAGAATCTTGAGAGTTGTCAAAGCACTTCCAGCTTGCAGCTTCAAGTGTCTTAACCATCATTAGGAGTTGGGAGCTAAGGGAACACTGTGAAAGTCATACAGTACAATTTCTGGAGACAGAGATAACTTTTTGATAAACTGCTCAGCAAAAAGGTACAGCAAAAATCTGTGTTACTAAAAAGAACCTAAAGCAAGGTATAGCTGACTCAGGTTTGCAGACTTCCACAGTGCAGAGTAAATGAGAAAGCAGTCTGCAAAAAAGGCTCACTCAAAATTGAGCTTTTCTGCAGCCTTCTCAAAACATGTCAATTCCTGAAATCTAACTAGCATCATCTAAATTAGACACCAGAGTGCATGTGTGTACAACTTGTTAAGAAAGAGATAGATTGTCTTCTACAATACCACAAAGAAACTAGTCATATTTTAATATATACTAAACATGGGTACACAAATCACATTAATACCTAAACCTTTGATTAGAATTGTTAGTTTTGTGTTTATCCTTCAAACTGCAGCAGTGATGTGTTCACAGACAGTATAAAAAGGGAATTTTCCCAGCCAAAAACTGGTGCTTCCGATACATGCCAGCAAGTGGTTGCACCTGAGGCTAAAAACATGAGCAGGTGAAAAGAACAAAAAAAGACTTTTATCAATAAAAATGTTCATCTAAATTTGTGTCATAATTTAGAATCCACACCTTCTGAATTTGGACAGTTCTAGTCACAACACCATGATGTAATCACACTTCAAATGTACACTTCAAAGGACACTTCAAATGTGGCCGACAAACAGACACTTCTTTTCCCATTCAACAAAAGCTTCAAAACACTTCAAAGCTCAACTGATCCCACAAGTCTGCCGACATGGGGGGAAAAAAGCCCTAAGTAGGAAATGACGACTAAGAATTGTTTGAGTTCATTTCTCTCTTCTCCAAAGTTAACTGGCTTTCAGAGGGCAAAGAGTGAACTGTTCTTCAGTGCGTGGAGCCTATGAGCGTGTTCACTGCTTAAAATCTATCAGGAGGCCTTGTCAATGTTGATTCCATATAAGATGAACTCCACATCTAAGTGCACCTCTTACAATCACCTGTTGTTCCAGAGATTTAAATTTTGACACTATCTTAAGCAAGTAAAAGCAATTGTATTCCATGCATGCAAACACAAATCTCTTAGCTACCTTAAGCCTTAGGCACAATTGCCCTTACGGGTGGATACTGGTGAAAAATGGGTAAATCTAAATGGTGCATGCAGGAAATTTTCAAATAGTAGAAAACTCTTTTTTTCTATGGGCATGCTTTGGGCCTCAGGTTGTAGTGAATATTTATTTAAAACACATAAGGATAAATAAGATGGAAATAGGTGCGGAGCAGGCACGTCGTGCAGATTTTCTTTTGACCCCTGGGAACTCTGTGCAGGAACCCCGTTAGAGCTGTTCATGTGATAAGTGTGTGCTCCCCCAATGTATTCTCACTCCCAACTCGTCATGTATGGACCTATGATCTGTCTCTATGTCACTTTTTGACGTTTTTGGGTGTCCCCAGCTCATCGTTTTTTGACGTGCTGGCTGTTCCCATCAAATCACGTGTCCCCAACCTCCGGGCCACAAACTGATACCTGTCCAAGGGCCGCTTTGTACCAGAGCACAAACAGGGAAAAAAATGCATATGCTCATCAGGGGTCCCAACCCTCAGGACAGGGAGTCGTACCAATACCCTAACCCGGTACAGGTTCTGCATCTGTTACCGCATCCGGTACATTTTTCTTACAAATACTTCACAAAACACTTTTCACATGCATGTCAATCATAGGTTGAGGTGGCCGCACGCACACATATATATAGCTCAGAAGCTGTAATAGCATAAACGTGTAATTCCCCACCTGGTCTTTGAGCAGATGGGGTATGAGAACATTTCGTCCCCAAGTTCACTTGTCCTTTGGCTTCTTCTGGCATGAAGACTCCATCTCCCAGTAGAGAGAGTAGCTTCTGGGTTGTTGCCTGCCCTTCTTTCCTCTTGTCCTCCCTCTAAAAACTGAGTCATTCACTCATTGCCTCTCTCTCTCTCATCCAGTCTGCTCTTTCCATTTGGCCACCAGGGAGGTGTGTGGCACCGGAGCAAGCATTGTTGATAGAGCATCTGTTTAGACATGGTGCAGGATCTGTGGCATGTGGGCAAGCAGCTGGGGGTTCGAGCAAGGGAGACATTATGTCATATTACATATCTTGAGATGTCTCGTTCACTTTTATCTGTGCCCATTCCGCAGGCACACACTCCCACAGACACTCAGCAAAACAAACACATGCCATCGCTATTCCCTTAACTACAATCGCAGTGTCTCTGATATTTGAAAATGTGGATTTAGGCTCCTAATGAAGATGTTTTAAATCATTTGGTTTTCATTTTATATAAGTTTTATAATGTCGCTATTAAGCAGTGACACTTTGAAAATCTGTTTTAAAGGCCATTTCATACCAGGGGGCTGGAGACCAATATTTTGGCATCTCGGGTTTATTGGGGCAGCCAGACAGAAAGAGAACCCTATCCAGATAATCTCCGCACATCTCTTCTAGATGGCCAAACTTATCATAGCTTGCGCAGCTTGCTGCCAATAGATTTCCATCTTTGGCAGCAGATGAAACAGAGGATTTGGTGCCGTTTTAAACTACCCAGACTCTGTCTTTTTATGTTGTTACACTGTGGAATATGGTGACAACTCAATCTTTCACTAGTTTTTGTTTTGTTGTTTGGTTTTGTTGGGCTCTCATTAGAATCTGTTTAGTTGTACGTTACTAATACTAGCAAATAAGTAGAAAGCTATCTTGTTAAGTAAACAAAGATAAACAAAAAAACCTTGTTGAAGCATAAATATTGCAAAATTATGCACAATTAACTATCCCAGAAATAGATATTGTTATCCAGTCAATACCTACAGAAGTCAAATTGCTGACTCAAGGTATAGTCATTTCTATCCATAGGTGGGTTGACCTGTATTGGTACTGTGGGTTTTTGAGCTGTCTGGGCCTATGCATGGTTGTAAAGAAGAGTGGCCGGTTCAAGGTACATCTTAAGGGAGTCCAGGTGTGTCTTGGAATGGAATGTACAATTGTGGTTTATGTGGTTTTACTGTATTGTGAAGTAGTTGTATGGTGTTGTTAAGCCACACTCTACTCGTTAGTAAACCATTAGTCACAACTGTTGTCATGGCTAGATAGGGGTGTCTGTGGGTGTAAATTGGGCAAACCTTTACGGGGCAGACAAGGAGCACACACATATCAAGTGACAGCACTTACAGGCCCTTTGCACAGTTGCCAGGATTTGGGTGGCTTGAGAAGATGAAAAATATGTATGACACACCTGTGTCTCACCTACTTCACCCTTACTGTTGTATAAACATTCCATACAACCTGTTGCCCAAAGCATCACCATAGCAAAAAATGTGTACAGAAACTGGATCCTCTGTTTGTTTCTACCGTTTGTCAAGTACAAATTATGGTCAAACAAAACAGGGAAAAGGGTTAGCACTTAGTGTTTTCCAGCTGTTGTTGATTCCCAACAAGCATCCTCCAAAATCTGATATTCTCTACTCCCCATAAATGTTAGTCCTCATTTCAACACTTCTTTATTGGAAAGAAAACTTTTCTTGGATATGGTAAAAGTGCGAAAATGCACAGACAAATATAAATATTTGTGGCTACATCTCTGACACTTTAAAATGTGTCCCTAAGTGTTTTTTTCTGTCACAACAATGTCACTGTCAAATGTGGTGTAATATTTTCTCTACCTGTGATGAAAACCTTTTCTGTGCTTTTATATTTCTTACCTTTTGGAGTTTCAGTCAAGCGGTATAAAGTTGCCTTTACAAACTCTTAATATAGAGACAGTTATGCACAGACCCACAATCTTAAAGAACTGATAGTTTGCTTCAAGATATATAAAAGTGAATTTGAATACTACATGGAGAAAATGTAATCTGATAATATATTAAATTTCTCTTTTATATGTTTAGGGAAATATCTCTAACTGGCGTCATTGATTACGGTGTTTTTCTTTTCCTTTAAACACACTCAAGACGCAATTGGTGCCTATTTTTTTTTCCTCAAAAGAAACAACTTCATGACTTAAGTATGTAAATGGTTCAGCACACACCTGATCTCTGCTTTGAGTAGCAGAGATCAGGTGTGCACAATCATGTCATCAAATTGAAAAGCTGTCATTTAAAGCAAATGGATTTTTCTGAAAAGGTGCAGGTGCACGTCCAGATGAGGAGTCAAGTAATTTCACCCATTTCCGTGCTCACTTTTCTCTGAATGTTTTGTTAACCATTACCTCTAAGTAATGAATTTCTAACATTGCATGGAAAGACATGCATCTCGACTATCGCGTGTATTTATACCTGTAGGGCTTTTTAGTCGTATTTTGAAAGGATGTATTAAAGTCTGAATTTTTTTCAGCTCTGCTTATTTGATTTCTCTCAAACAAAGAGTTTGACACTTTAATGAAAGTAAAGAAGTAACAAAACACACTGTATAATTTAATATTAGGCATGAAGCAACAATAAATAAACATGATTCACTGTTGACAAACCAATTTATGCTTCATAAATTCAAAAATGTGCGATGATTCAGTCGGATTGCTCAGAGAGCAGACTGCCAGTAATTTCTATTAATAATTGCTTTATACCAGGGAGTCCCTCTTTTATTAAAGGGATTTCGGAGTGTTCCTTATTGACTCGCTGTCTTAACAGTATAAGAAGGCCTCCAGTGTAAAGGTGCATAATCCTTTACAAGTGCCCCCACCCACTAGATGAGTTAAACTGAGAAACAGCAGCTGGAAGTGTTGACCGTTGGCTTAAAATGAAGGAAAATCTCAGACAGTTAATTACTAAAGCCAAACTATTAGTGTAGAACAAGAAAATCTAAAGACGTTTGCTATTAATGGATTACAGCCATATGCAGTGATTAAAGCTGCGATATTAAACATTTTTCATTACTTTTCCTCTCAAATGCTGTTTTTTTTTTTTTTTAGCAGGATACACCTTAACTTGCAGGTTGAAGTTTTGCTTTAATCAAGTTAGATCATTTATTTTTACTTGTAAAACAAATTGTTGTAATTAAAGCACATGGACACTTTGAATGACGATGAAATATTGCCCACTCAGTCTTTACGCCCTAGCTGGCCTGCTGGCCTGACGATAGACGTTCTTACGGTCAGTTATGGGTTTATAGCCAGGGACAGAGCTGTCTTCCATGCCATTTGTTGTGTCTGACCTTTAAGATGATGAAGCGTGGGGAGAATGACCCCTGGCAGGATTTGTTCAAAGAGCAGCCTCATGGTAACGGGGGGTCTACTGCCTGGCAGCCTGCTGTGGGATTGATCAGCCCCTCACTCAAAGGCCAAATACTGAAAGCCTAGCCAGAAGAGAAGGCCATGCAGGACGTGGAGCCATCCTATGCTTTGAAGCCCTCTCCAATATAGTTCAGCTGCTTTACTGCATGAATAAACATGTCTAACTCCTGTCTGTTCATCTGTGCTTCTGTCCCTCCCTTCCTTCCGTCATCTGTCTTGAATGAGCCTACATCGACAATACTGCAGATGGTTTGGATTTTTCGTATCTTGTTTCTCTGCTCGCTCCTCCTTTCTCGTAAGTTTTGGAAAAAGTGACTTTTTAGACTACAAAATACACATAAGCAGAATTCAAAAAGTTTATTCAAATATTCTTGAGCCAATAAATAAAAAGTGCTCTCCAAAAATGCAGAGCAGCTTCAGAGGCACGAAGCTGAGGAAGTTCTGAATACACATTCTTACAGTCTGATTGTTCCAAAGCAGTGAAGGAAAGTCAAGAAGGTCATAAGACAGACTGAAGCAGAAGTTGTTAGAGGTTTCTGAACCGTTTAGTCTTGTTTTAGATTCAAGATGCTTAGCAAGTGTCAGACTTATGAACTGGAAATAAATGGCAAAAAGACCACCAAGGGTTCATTTATGTTTAAAGTTAACTACACGTGCAGATACAGATGGAGCCTTCAGTCCATACTTTGCATTTATTTTGTTTGTTTCCTCATTTGTTCTAGCAAACCTTACTGATACGGACCATCAGAGCAATACCCCCACCAACCATAGAGTCACTGCGACTAGCTGTTTGAGTAAAAGAAGCAATAGTCCACATGACAGAACATTTTAGGTTGTAATTAGGCAATTCAGTGCCAAAAAAAAAAATGTTACTTCAGTGGGAGACCAGCATTTAAAGATGAACAGAAACTTGAATTGGATGGTAGAAAAAGAAAAATGCATCTATATGGAATGGCTAACACATAATTGAAGCAATGTAAAGACGTGAGTAGAGACAATAAAAGTTGAACATTTGAACAGATGGTAAATACGTACCTATCAGTGGAAATCTGTTTGAGACACCTTTTCACTTTTGTTTTCATGGCTGAAACCTTTTCACACAATAAAATATAATCGCAGCACCCTTTAAGACATCAGAAGCTGCATTATGTTTGGACAATACCTTTTAATCACTAATACTTTTGTTGGTAGCACCAAACATGGCTCTTTGAAAGAGCCCCATTCTCCCAGAGCCACTTTTTTAGTTTGATTTGAGTTAACTTGTATTTGTTTAGAGAATTTATTTGCTTGTTTTGTGTCCTAAGTTGGTAACAAACCGAGCAAAAAATTATGGAGACAAAAAAAAGTGACTGGTTTGACCACAAACGATGGAAAACACACAAATCCAACATGGAAATGGACTGAAAATAATGCCGCAGACTGCAGCTTTGCAAGTTTTTGTGTGACTGCTTGGTGTGCTGTAGCCGGGTTGCACAGAATTAAATTCACTCATTTAGTCCTTGTATTGCTTCCACAGATGTCTGCTTTGAGATTGAAATGAGCTCCCATTCTACAAAGAGCCAAAGAAAAAAAATTCAAGGGAAAGAGGAGCTAAATAGAGATGCAGAGATCCACTCTTTTAAATTCTAAATGTTGGGTAAAATATTGCTTAAAGAAGCATGCATGAAAGGTACTTTGCTGAATTGATTTTGCTTATATTTACAATCATCACTCACCACTATACTGGCGGCAGTCATCTTGTGATTTTCAAATGTGTGTGGTGACCATCTATGTTCTAAGATTTTGACCAGTTGATTTATGAGAGGAGTCTCCATGTAATTATATTTCTGCTGCAAAGTTAAATAACAAAAAATTGCAAAAATGTGATAAATTTCTGCAACAGGTCCTTCAAAGGGGTCTCAAAAAGTCAGAAAACATTTTTTTGCAAAAAATCCAGCAGTTTACCCTTATTTTTATTAAAGCAGAGTGTAGCAGTTCACCTCAACCTTTAGGCACAGTGGTGGAGGGTGAATGATATGGGCTCCTTTAAACTAACGAGAAGCTTATTTATATGCCCAAAAGTATTCTAGATACAATAATAGGGGTTATCCAACGATTAAATGTTCCTAAGGTCGGAGTGTATTGTTGTGTGGTATTCATCTATTGTTGTGTATTACCTTGAATTAATGACCAAGACTTATTTTTTTTAGGATGTCCCCAATACTCAATACTGGAACAAATTGGAGTTTAGCTTTTTTTCACATGGTTGTCCTTTATTAAATTAAATGTTAAATTAGTGAAATGGAAATTACACAATGAGCAAATTTGAACAAAATGCCAAAAGGTTTTAGAGTAGCATTATATCCTAATTGTAGTTTAATTAATTCATCTCTTTTCTTTGCTGTTTCCAACTTCTCTTTGATTTTTTTACAGTTTTTCAGCTCTTGTTTGAAAAAAATCTCACATAGAGCAATTTACATTTAAAGCATGTTTTTTTTATTTGCTTGTAATAATAATAAGAAAGGTGTTAATATTAACCTATTATACTGTAGCATATCCTGGTCTATTGGTATTTTAATAGTTGACTGTTTGCTGATTACAGTTACCTCTACCTGGAAAGGAGGACAGTTTTTGGTTGCATTTACTATCACTTTGAATAAATTAATTACTAAATAAATCTCTGTCCACAGCAAATTATAATCCCAATAATTTGCTCTCTAGTTAAAACTGAAAACAGAACATTTACTGATAATGAAAAAAAAAGATAAGCTTAATAAATAAATCATAGCAATTACTGCACTCTTTGTTTAGCGCAACTGTGGTATTTAAATCGCGCATAGCAGATAATGGACACTAATAAGGAAAGGCAGGCAGCAATAATGAATGAATTTATGCCAAGAAGTTTAAATTTGAAGGGTTTTGTCTTAAAAAAATCTTTATTTGGTCAGTGCATAGGAATGACTTCTAAAATCTGTCATACCTGTTGTATTTTTCATAGTCCTTTTCTTGCATTTGTGGTAATTTAAGATGCTGACCTCTCCCTGCCGTTCCTCAGGTGTCCCTTTAGAAGAGTTAGCTCACAGCTGTGAGATAAATAACTTTAACAAAGACAGAAATAAGCAGCACTTATGGCCCCTTCGTGGAGCTTTCTCATCTCCGCTAATCACTGCCCAAAGGCATTGATGAAAGGGTATTCTGAAGTTATGAAGAAGCTGTGCTGTTTTCATTTTATCGTTTGATTATATACCCAATTATGGTGCAAGTAAGCAATTAAAGGAAGCCTGGATGTGGTGAAGGGATTGGGTCTGTTGTTGAACTGTGCTGCTATCCTTTGAGCAGCCCACAGCTCTCATTTTTTTTGGCAGTGGGTGTTTTGAGAAGGAGAGGCGTTTGATGAAAAAGGGGTGTTTGTGAAGCAGTAAAGCCGGTCTTGATTACAAGGGTCAATAGTAACAGGGGGGACATCATCATGGGTTTCTTGATGATTTCATGTTGTTTGTGAGTGTGCACATGTAGAGAGAGCAGGAAAGGCTGTCTGCTGGAACAGTGTTCTTTCATTGCAACAGCATCTGTAAAGTAAACACAAGTGGCAGTTCCGCCTCTAAGCATTTGGCTCACTCAGTTAAGGCAAGCTCTACAAAATGGTAATGGTCTCTCTAAAGTGGCATCATCAGTGTTCTTCATTAAAGATGAACTGTTGCTGTCACGCCTTTGAATACACCTCGTGTTTTAATATTAATAACAGTCTAGACATGCGACTATGAGAGCTCTAATTCACTTCCATCAATTTTACTTTGGAGCCCTACGGCATGCAGCTTGTTGCTTACACTACAAAAGCTGGCCCGCACAAGTAAGTATAACATTTTTAAGATTTGAACATTTTTCTTTAAAGGGGACATACCATGAAAATCCAATTTTTGAGCTTTTAAGTATATTATACTTTTCAATCCCCACTATAAAGAGGTATTTTGATCTGTTCATGCATTTCTGAGTAATCCTCTAAAAACCTGCACTCTCAACAGCAGCCCCTCCCATACCCACAAAAACCAGCAGGTCTTCACATGCTTACATCACAAGTTGAGAACCAACCCCTCCAGGACGAGTATGCTCTACCTCCAGGCTAACACAAAACACTTTCTACACAAAGTTAGTGGTGATCAGCTAGCTTCGAGAGCCCCCAACCCTCCTGCCCCGCAGACGACGGCTGTCTGTGTTGTGAGCTAGCATACGAAGGGCCAAGAAACACTCATTCCATTTGTCAATAATTTGTTTTTTAGTGTTCCAAAGGTAATATATGATCCTATATATGGACATAGTTTATTCTGAAAGACTAATGGAAAACATGGTATGACCCCTTTAAATTAGCAAAAATATCTGCCAGTATGGTTAGAAAAATGGTCCTAACAAGAATTCCTATTTTAAGAAAAAAAAATTCCATCACTAAGACATATTTTACTATGCTACACTCACACCCGTCGTGTGACCAGTTTGTGAAGATGCTTTTAGTAAACGGTGTTCACACTGGACAAGGGAGAGACATATTTTCTTTTCCACCATTTACTAGTGGAACCTACAGTTGGAAGAGGCTTGGTGTGAAATGTCGAAGTGGTGTAAATCTTGTTCCAGACTTTCTCTTTCACAGCTAGACTTGGTGGCATATAATTCCAGCGGAGCACAATCCACGATTATTAAATTATCAGTTGTCACTTCTGAAAATTAATGTGAACGCCACCCTTACGTCACTACCAAACCTAAGTCCCTGATTTGTCAAAGTTCAACCTGGTTTAATTTTCAACAAGAGTTCAAATGACACAAGTTTTATACGTAGAACCCAAAAAACGGTCTACAAAAGGTGTGGAGCTACACTGTCTACACTTAAACAGAGATTTGAATGCAGAAGCCCAAAATGCATATATATGCGCGTGCACACGGGTCTTTCATCGAAAGTAGTCACTTGAACGCACGTTGCCGACGGCGGTGTGAACCTATCTTTAAATAAGGTAATTTTGCTATTAAAAAATGTTATCGACAAGATTGTTTTTCTTGCAAGACAAAAAAAAAGACAATTGTTCCTAAAACGGCTAATTTTTTAAATTTTATTTTGATTCTGTTTTTTGTGGTGTACAGAGGATTATTTTGATAAAACAGATTTTATATTGAGCGAATTCTTTTACGGAAGGCAGTGAACAGGCAGTTTTCATACAAGAAACTTTAATCCACCTCTCTGCACTCGCATGGCTCCATTTTCTAATTTTCCACATGTACTGGGAACGGGAAATGCTAATTAGGTGTAATGAAATTGATATTTATATCAATAGGTCAGAAAACACAAAAGGTGCATATCTGTTTCATTCATTTCAAGCCCTTCGTTGCTTCCCGCCTCAAAAGAAATTCATCACATCGTCTCAGAGGCCTCCGGAAAGGTCCCTGCCCCCACCCCCCCACTGCCTTCTCCTGGCATCGGTTGTTACTGTATGTGATAGAAATTGAGACATCTATTAAGCTCGGCCTATTGCTTGGCACAAAAGAGTCTGACACTCCTGACTGAAGAATCCCTTTGTGGTTCAAACCTTTGTATCTCATTACGTTCATATTCCATTTGTACCAGAAAAAAAAAACGAAATCTATCAGTCTGAGTCTTTATGTTGAGTTTTAGTTTAGGAGTTTTACAGCTCATGATCTCTTTCAGGCTTGATGCTGAACCCCAGCAGCATTTACCCAGCTGTCTCTGCTAGTGGCTTTTTCGTGGTTAGCTACTGCTTTTAGATACACAAGAGCAGCACCAGTTCAGTTTACAACAAGAGCAGAGTTGGGAGATATCACTCTGTCTTTTTGAGCTGATGTCTCTTTCGAGAAAAAGAGACCTGAGCTTAAAGCCAAAGCTGCTAATCTATTAGTTAATAAACACTTCGACTCTAACCTTAGGCTTTGAATAATGATTTTAAGAAGAGGCTGCAAGTAAATGATCTTCCTTCCAACCCTCTAGAAAACTTTGAAGAGCAAAGGATCGAAGACTAAAACTACCCAACCCCACTTCCAAAGGTAGCTGATTTACTGCGTATGCATTTGTTACCATAAAAATGACCTCAGGGGCAGAACCAAGATAATCTATATCTTGATTGGTTTAAGAACACCTTGTGGTTCTCCTGGTAAAGTTGGAGAAGGTGAATGGTGAGAGGAAATTCAGTTCGGTCTTTTACCCTCCACAGGCTGATCCTGGATGAACTCTAATAAACGGATGGATGCCTGTTCCCCCACCGTCTATTCCGCTCTCTCCTTGTCCCTGCGTGTGGGAATTTGTGCATTTCTCATTCTGTATGGATATTAGCCAACAGAATTGGATTACTTCCTACCAGAGAGGATGGGACATTCATTTAAACGTGGACAGAGGTTACTTCATCGATTACGATTAAGTCCTTGGCAACTTGTTTTCTCACACCTCCAAAAAAAGTCCAGCGTGACTAAAAAATTAAACAGAAATTGCAAAGGGGTATGTGGAATTTAGTCACTGAAATGAAATGTGGTCATAACAGTGTTTACTCCAGGGTTGTTGTTTTCATAAGTCCACTTGGCTCCACCAACCAGCACGACTCACAGCTTTACTTAGTTCTAATTATCCGCCACTCTTTGTATTCTGCTGTATCCTAGCATTGCTTTTTGCTGTTCTTGATTAGCCTCGTCCAGCTGGATTCTCAACAACATCCGTTTGTCCTTTAAGCTCCTTCATGAGTTCTTTCAGAGTGGATCTGACTGTCCTTAAACTCATTTTGACAACTTCCAGTCTATATGGTTTATGATGCTCTATTCTGCTATTTAATCATCAACCTGTTTATTGCTTTTCAGCGCTATAGGATGGATGCAGCAGCAGCAGCTGAACCACCTTTTAGCCATGCATCCAATATGAAAATAAGCTGTGCAGTGGCACGTTATTAATACAAGGAAAAAAGAAATTACAGAAACATGTGGAAGAAGAATTTTTTCTTTCCTAAATGGACTTTTTGGGAAGTAGCCTCTGGTATATCATGACCTAATTGCAAGAGCAAAAATAGTTAGTCTATTTGTTATGTTCTGCACTCACAACATGTGTTTCTACAGCCTAACTGTACTGTCAGATTCTAAATCTTTTCCACCATTATCTGACATTTTGGGGGCTACATTAAACAAAACAAAACACAAAAAGGTTGTTTTTTTTTAACCAAAGGGGGAAAATATTCACATGGGTCTGCTTTCATAGCACAATCTGTGCAGAGTTTTATTACCTATGTGGAAGGACAAGGAGGGCACATTTAAACTACATTCTCTCCAAACAGAGGCAGTGTGTATGCAAATGAAACATGTAAAACATGTTATTAATGGGGTTTTTAATATGAAGGGGTAAAAAATGCCAAACTGTCCAGGAGTATTTGACTAGCATGTTGTTGTTCGAAAAATGCGCTTTTCTTTACCTAGCATTCTGTGTTGCTCATTTCTTGGCACATTTCAATGGTAAATTCTTCGAACAAGTTAGAGTAATTGTATTGTTGTATTTTTTTTTTTTTTGCACTGTGTGGATGAAAGTATTAAAACAAGCTGTAAGCTCAAAGGAAATGTAATGATGCTGCAATCAAATACAAGATAAAAGTTGTTATTCTTGAATCAGTCTCCCCGTTGCAGCAACACCAATTTCCTCTCTTCCTGCAAGACTTTCCACAATATTCCGAAAGAAATTCAGCTCCTCTCTTCTGTATTGAAATGAAGATGTCTGGAACTGGCAGGAACTCAAAATCTCTGCTTCAGTTTATCCTTGTGGTGTTTAGCGGAGTCTGTTTTATGAGGTGTAATTCTTCTGTGCCAAACTTGTCGCACTTATATAGATATTATAGACTGCATTGGACTTGTTTTGAGCTCTAGGGTAATAATGCGACTCGCTATTGAACTTGATACAGAGAAGCTTCAGGTGCTCGGTGATAAAAACATCTCCCATGAAGCCCTCACAGTTTTTGCTCTTGAATTATTGCCAGTAGAAATAAAATATCTTCCTAACCCTCACTGTTTGGCAAAACATTGTTTGTAGTTGCTTTAAGAACATGATCTTGGCTACAAACAGTTGAGTGGCTGAACTCTCCCGAAGAGATGAGGTACTCACTCATCTGGAAGAAGCTTAGGGGACCAGCGGCTTCTCATGGATAAGAGCCAGATGAGCTAGTTTGAGCATCTGGTAGGTGTGCTTCTTGGATGGCTACCTGTTGGGGTGTTAAACCATTTTCAGAAGGGAAGGATTCTTTTTGGCTCACCATGAATGCATCAGGATGCTCCTGGAGCAGCTGCAATAGATCATCAATGAAGGTCTGCTTAGATCTGCTTTGCTTAAATTACAAAATGACCTGAATACAAATAAGTTGGTAGATGGTGGCAGTCTGATGACACGTGTACTTTTAAAGGGGCCGTACCATGAAAAACCTTTTTTTTTAAATATACTGTTCATTCTTCACTATAAAGAACCCCAAGCGGTATTTTAATCCGTAATACTCTAAAACCTGCGTTCTCAGTAGCAGCCCCTCCCATACCCTTGAAAATAAGCAGGTTCTCACGTGCTGATGTCACAGAGTGAGACGGCCACTTTCAGGAAGTCTACTCTGACAGCACTGCCCCAGTCTAAAACCAACACCCTTTTTTTCCACGGAGTTAGCGGTGATCAGCAAAAAACTTTTATTTTAAATCCACGATACAGTATATCATCCAATTGTGTCTTGTCTTCAAGAAATTCCAGCTGAAACAGCTGTTCGTTACATAAAAGTGACAGTGGTGAAATAAACTGTGCTTTTCATTTACAAGAGAAAAATCTTACCTTCATTTTTTTCCAAAAATCTCTTAACTAGAAACATCTTTTCTCTGCTGGCAGATATCTTGATTCTATTCCTCGTGTATTGTACATAGACAACACATATTAACTAACACAAATAGGTCTGAGGTTGAAGACCTTTTCGCTCCATAGACACCATCACACCTCCCAGTGGGGTTGCACTGTGCTTTAGTGAAGTTTTCTTTGAACTAATCAGAACTCCACGCTTCACAGTTATTTCTTTTTATTGTAGGCCCATTTGGCATTTCTTTTCTCTGTACCTTTCATCTCAGTTTTGACATGCTGCTTTTAGCTTGCTGTTCAGGTGCTCGTGAGTAAAAGGGTAGTTAGTCACCTTCTCCACAGATAATTGCTTCAGTTCAGTCGTCGCTTGAGCTGCCCTGTGATCATATAGGAGGAGAGAAATTCATACCTATGGGTATATTGTTTGGCACTAATGAGGGTCTACCATAAATTAGAGAACATTTGAACTTAAACTTTAGAAATGGAGAGACCTACATTCATTACATAAGAGTGAACTTTGGTGGTCCGAAATCTCCGTCTACTCTTCAAAAGAGCATTTCCTGAGAGCCAAAATCTGTTTTGACCGATATTTGCTGGACTTTTAATACGCTTAAGTGGCAAAATAATAAATAAAGTCAGTCAAAGACCAGGTTTTGGACTTCAAATGTAATCCAAGGGTTACAAATACACTTGTTGGTGTGTGTTTGGATAGAAACGGTGTGTCCCTATAAGTAGGACAGTAGAAATTGATGGCCAGCACTGAAAGCTGACCTACATAAAGACAGAAAAACGAACTAGTTCCCTCAACATGCATGCTGAGGCTGGCTGCTCTAGAAATAAGAAAGTGAGCTTTTTGTTTCTTTTACATTTAGTAAGAGCTTCCATCAGACGTTTCTATCCATGTGTCAAGTCCCAGACCACATATTGTCATTCGTACCTATGGTTTTTAGGAGGTCAAGGTTAATAGATGAGCATCAACAATCAGACCAGAACATTAAAAGAAATAAAACGTGGAGAAGTGGTTGAACAAAGAAATCTTAGCACCATCAAATCATAAAGGTCAAGTGTGTTGAGTGCAATCACGCTGAATTCTAATTACATCAATTTTCAGTCATCCTGCTTCTTTTTAATGGTTCTTTGCCATGATGCTTCAATTCGTTCTGCTCTTAAAAGCTTCTATGTGACACATTTCATGTAATGAAACGTTATCTAAACTATGTAGTTTCAGTACTTTAAAGTCTTAGATTTTGCTAAGGGTTTGTTTTTCAGTGTTTCTTTGGTTCTTATAATATTTTAGGGCTTGTTTTCCATCCTGTCACAGTCTCATCTGGTGTCATTTTGTGATATTTTACAATTGCCCTAAAGTCAATCATTCTCAAAGTGTCTGGTTTTCAGTTTGTCCTTGTCAGGTCATCTAATTTGTCATCCTTTTTGTTTTTCCTCCTTTGTTTGATTAACTAATTTTTTTAGTTTTATTGTTTTTCTCGTTCTGCACAGTGGTGTAGTGTTTAGCATTCTCAACCCACTGCAAGAAGCCCTGGTTTAAATACCGGTCAAGTCCTCTCTGTGCATGTTCTCGTGCATGCCTGGGTTTTCTCCGGACTCTCCAGCTTCCTCCCACAGATGCAAACACATGCATCGTAGGGTAATTGATGTCTCTAAATTGTCCCTTGGTGTGAATTTGAATGTGAGTGTGTGTGATTGTGTGACCATGTGACAGACTTGAAATCTGTCCAGCATTCACCCAACAGGAGCAGGGATAGGCTCCAGCAACCCCATGACCCTGAAAGTGTTTAGACAGGTTTGGAAGATGAATTGATGTTTTTCTCCAGTTTATTTGGTAAATGTCTAAGTTCCTTCCAGAAAACCGTGTTTTCTGCAGTTTTGGGCCCTTCAGTATCGGCTCTTGAAAGAGACAGTCGCTAACAATCCAAAACGCTGTGTGAGATAATTGTGACCCGATTTTAAACCAGTTTTTTCCCCACATGCCTTACTCATACAGCCACTCACACACACACATACACAGTAATCATCACCTTTATGTTTTGCTCAAATGGGGGGTTGACACACTGCATGCTGTTCTGACAAAACCCAAAGAGAGATTAGCTTTGGTGAAATCCCAACGGGGCTATTGAGTTCACACACCTACACAAATGTGAGATTGAAGTATACACATTTCTCTTAAAGTTTTCCTTTCATTTTTGTTGAAGGGATCAAAAGAATCCAGTTCTCATTAAAAGCTGACTGCAGCTCGACTGTGGTAGACAGCAGAGTAAAGATGTATCGAGTTAAGACTTTCCTGAAAATTAAATTTAGGTTTTTTCCTTGCAAATGTTTTTTTTTAAGTGTATTTAGTGTTTTTTGTGAAGCTTACTTGGATGTATATATCAGTTTTACCCACCTCTATCTAAAATACATAATTTTGAGTTTTTATAGTTGAAGTTTCCTCATTTTACTACTTTTTTGGAAATAATGTCCATTGTTTGTTAAATATTTTTATTTCAGGGATTATTATGACTGCCAGATTCAACCGCAAATCCTTAAATCTAAAGACATTCACTTTTCTATCACTCAGATTCTAACAGATAGTGATTTGTCCTTGAAAGGAGAACGGGTTGAGACTACAAAATTTATTTAAAAGAACAAAAAGACAATTTACAGTTGCAGCATTTTCTCAATCTTGTTCTTCCTCTCCTCTCCGAGAGATGTGCCTTGTGGTGTTGGAGAGTTCATAGCGTTAACTGTATTAAACAGGGGATTAATGCCTGGGGCTCTGGATCTCTAGTAATAGCAGACGGAAATACTGATCAAAGGAGTCTAACTGTGCCGTGGGTGTTTGGACTGCCTCTGTCTGCTGCTCTGCATTACAAGAAGATCAGGCTTGGAAGACATGGCACAGAGACAGACAGACAGGGCAGGAGCTTTCTGTAGACTTTCTTCTAATGGGACAAGGGAAGGCTTGATCATGCATAATAAGGGCACGATCCCCATTTCATTTGGGATGTAAAGGTGGAGCTGTTTTTAAGCTGCAGGTAGGGCGCACTGATGGTCAGTGGAAGCCAAGCATGTGTCACTGTGCTTGTGACTGTAAAGGTATGTGCATATGTCTGTTGTATATTTGTGTGTCAGGAGGGTCTGTTCATATTTTGTCCCAGGAGGCACGGCTGACACTTACTCTAGGTTGCTGCACTTACTTGGACCACAGTATGTCGACAGCACCAGCAGTCAGAGATGCTCTGCAGCATCCTGCTCTCATTACACATTGCTGCTAACACAACAGCCCGGCATACTCACAGCAGTGGATTTACATGTTTACCTGTCCTTCGTGTCAGATAAAATAAATCAAAATGCATAATGTCTGATTGTAACTTTTCAGTTGAAGTGAAACACTAGCGGGAAAAACACATCACTTTTCCAGGTGATGTTTAGTGTCCTTGCGACAGTTGGAAACATCAGTAAAACACTACATCTTTATCAAAATTGATTTACTGGATGTGTTCAAACTGGTAACTTTTAGGTTTATACCAGAACTGAAAAAAAATGTGTGTTAGTGTATTTTCTGCACCATGGAGCTCATCAAATTTTAAGGCGCAACATCAAAAAAATGGTCTGTTTTTGAACTTGTGTTATAAATATAATGTACTGAACCCTAAGGGACATAAAGCAAGATATAAAAGTCCTATTTTATTACTTGTGTTCACAGTAACTCAAGAACTTTCTTGTAACACGCAACACATTAGCCATGTTAGAAGCGTTAGCTGCTTTAGCATATTCAAAATACCTGTAACTCCCAACCTTGTTAGTATTACGTAAATCTGACACCACATTAGCTGTGTTAGCATAATCACAATAACAATCAACCTTGTTTGTAACTTCTAAAATAGACTGATAACACTAACATTAATGTGACTACAATGCCACCCTTGTTAGTACAAGTAAAAAACACAATCCAGCACTGGTACACGTTAGCTCCATTAGTGTATTCACTAGGGGTGTGTATCTTTCCTTCTCACACAATTTTTGGCGATACGATCGTTCGATTCTTTTACCAAAAACGCTAAAATCTAGATATTTCTTTTTGGCATTTACAGCCACGCATAATGCATGGCATTTGACAGAGAAATGTATTCAGGTATTGCCTTGGAAGAAGTAAATTTATGATTGGACGTCTTTTTGTATGAAAAGACAAAGACAGTAGAAAGAAAAACAGAAAGAGAAACTCCAGTTTGCCAGAAATCAATTATTTACTTCTTGATTGATTTTATACCTTTTTACCAACATAATCTTATTCCTATCTGTGTTTTTTAAACAATACTTCAGCTGCTCGATCAAATTTTAATACTTATCTATTTTTTTACATCTCTAACCGATACTGCTGTTACTCCCACTACCCGATCAATTTTTCAATAAGTATCTAATATATTTTACATCCCTAGTATTCACAATAACACCCAACCAAACTTTTTTACAAAGCGCTGTGTACCTGTCAAACCGCTTTGACATCAATAAGCTCAACCACAATCGATCCATATACAAGGCGGTCCGGATTATAAGGCACATTGTAGTTTTCTGAAAAAAATTAGGACTTTTAAGTGCGGAAAACACTTTACATAAGAAGTGTTTAAGACAACAGTCGAATTTAATCGAAGCGAGTTGAAGATGTAAGATGCCTGTGTTTCAACGTCTAAACGCTGGATGACACCAGGACCAATGGAAACAGGATTTGGATTCAGTATTTAGTCTCACTAAGACAGACCAAAATGCCGTCGAGTCTTCTGGTTGTGCTGAACTAGACTTTACGGAACAGACTCTGCCATTGTTGGGACAAGATGGTGGAGGAAAAGGAGTGCAGCTCCATAAATAAATGTTCTGACATTTCATTAGCTTGAAATGACATCATGGTAAATGTGGGCTGAAATTAAAGCTAAGCATAATCCAATAAAACCTCGGAGTGCGTGACCTTTTGTTTTATTTTATCTTCTTTTATCTTCTTTTATTAGTTTAGGCGTTTTTCCTCCTGTTGCTTTTTTTTTATTTACATACAAGTTTCAATCAAGAAATCAATAAATTTACTGTTGTATTTTTTTCATGTTATTACAGATTAAAAAAAAAACATAGAATTTCTGCTTTAATAGCAAAAATACCTTTTTAATATATTTATTATTCTGAATAGCAAAAATGTTTTTTTTTTTTTTTATAAATGTAATACTTTTTAATAATTATTAGAAAAAAATAATTTAAACCTTTTTAATTGGTCCTAAAACAAAAATAATAAAAGATAAGCATTTTATTGCAACAATAACCTAAAGTAAAAGAGTTATAATGATGATCAAATCATTGAGGTTATATTCAGTCAAAATTAAAAATAAAAAACCTTAGCAGTTGTTTTTGTTTTCTCCTTTATCTTGTTCTGTTGCTGCTTGAGATCGACCCACAAAGATGCTGAATGAAGTCCAGGTGTATCAGTGTTTCAGTGATGATGCATGTGTTCTTTGCATTCCTTGTCATGTATTTACTGCTTCATATTCAGCTGCAGCCATCAGGGAGTTGGGGGATGCTTGTTATACATAGCGACTGTAAAATTTATGTCACACTTATCGCCACCCCCACACATCTTCATACTGTCACAAATCTTTACTACTATAAGTCTCAACTGGTAATAACTCTGCTTCTGACTATGGCTCTTACTGTTTGATAAACGCTTTGAGGAAAGAAAAGTAAAGGTGAACATTTGACGGAGGCTTTTTTTTAAATATTTAATGTAAAAATTCTGAAGCCACTTCCAATCTGTAAGGAGGAGATCAGATTAGACATCAAAGGGAAAATGTGAAAGATACATCTAGGTTTCAGAAGACAGAATTTTAAAGATGCCACCTTTCATGTCAAAGTCTGTCTCTCTGCATCAATTTGCAAGTTTTCCGGTGATCTGCTCATGGCTCAAGGTGGGAGGAGAATGTGGGAACAACAAAAGCAAAGAAAACCTGAGCTGAGTGTGAAGTAAAGAAGGAATATGATAAGGTCTGATGAGGCCGGGAAGAATCCATGAAAGTGGATTCCCTTCAGATGCCGAGGAAGGACGAGATGAGGAAGAGCAGAGTACTGGTTGAAGATCCATGAAAATGAAAATTGAGTTTTTGTTTTGTTTTAACATATTCTTGTAGCATTTTTCTCACGATAGAAGTCGTATATAAAGAAAATGTAGATTACAACTGCATTCCTGTGTAATCTGTTATTCAAATTGTGGTGAATCAGGAGCAGACGATGTGATGTAGAAGCTACAACCTCCCAGCTCCGCTCCACTCTGATGGATCCACTTGCAGACAAATAGATCCATGTACGTCTTCATTTTCCTTGCCTGGACTGGCATCTGGCTCAAAACTGTACGGCTTGATATCTCCAATATTGGTCGCCATTTTTGTTTGCATCTGTAAACAAAAAGGTGATGGAAAATATAGACAGGCTTACTCTACACTAACAGTCCCTCCTGCAACTCAGAAACAAACTTCTGATGAACTCCTGCCACTCTGCAGAAATTATGTCCTAGAAAACAATAAGCTGTTTTTAAAATATTTTGCTAAAAACAGCTTAGTCGTAAATAAAGGAAATCTGGGAATGATTTTACAACAGATCAAAAGATTGTTGGAATGGGACTTTATATCCACGTCGGTTCAGCCACAGGCTTTCTACCACCTATTATCAGCTGTAGAAAAAGTCTATGTTTCAATGTGTGGGCCATCGTTTAAGCTGTCAGAATATTCTTCATCGTGAGCATGTTGACACCTCTTTCCCGTGTTTGTCAGCTTTGACAGTTTTAAATAGTTTCTGGAGGGTGCTGGCCTGTGTAGATAACTGTGAAGAGTCTCACAGTGGAGGAAGAGGTGAGCACAAAGAAAGGTTTATGCTGCTCTGTGGCTTGTAATTGCCAGTGAAGAGTGTGTGAAACAGGCCTCTACTGCCCAAAGAGCTAGAGTCAAGGCGAAAGTTCAGATATCCCACAAGCAGCTGAGGCTGGATGTGTGTCTGCAGCCAACGAAGGAGAAAAATGCAGATGTTTGGGTTTTTTTTAATGCATGTTACACATTCTAGTTGAGCTGACAGAGCAGCAAAATGTGTTTTTGTTCATTTAAACAGATCCAGTCATGGGTGGACGGGCCCTGCTGGTGGTATCTGTGGCCGTGACCCCACTGGATATAATGGTGCAGTGGAAAATGTCCTGTCACTTGATGGAGGAGCTGCCTGTAGCAGCAGGAAGGAGTGTTGCGACAGGGGCCATGTGTGTTAACCTCTTCCCT
>NC_050525.1:11096744-11135679 GCF_002922805.2 Oryzias melastigma
CACTCTCTCTTTCCCTCTCCATCCCACTTCACTCTCTCTACCTCCACTCCTCTGTGACAAATTACTCCTGGCGGTTGATTTGTTGGTTGTCAAAAGTGCTTCTTGCGCTGAAGGCACCCCCCCATCCACCCCTCCCACGTGCCTGTCGTCATCACCCCTGCCTCGTCTCCCCCCTGCCCAACCCCTTACCATAGCCGGTGTTGAGATCTCCCCCTGAAAACTGACATTCTGTCTAATAAGAGCTCATTACATGAGATGTTCACATTGAATGGGTATTAGGTTTCCAACCCTTTCTTTGACAACATCGCTGTGATATGCTGCAGCTTGTGCCCGAAGAGAGGTTTGAGGGGTGGAGGAGCCTTTTCTTTGTCATGAAAGAGGAACTGGAGAAGGAGAAGCAGAGAAAAATGCTAGATAAAGACTTTATGACACAACTATAAATGTCAGTGTTTGTGATAGGCTGCCTGCTGCGGTGAGCAACACAAACAGCTCCTGACAAAGAAATCTTTATCTCTCTGGCAAGATCTGATGAATTAATAGAGTAAGCTGCTTTGCAGAATACCACACTTATAATACACTATAATACACTTAATTCTGCTGCTGCTGCAAAGACAATATGAAGCAGATAAGTAGCTTAATGCTGATTCATCTCTATTGGAGCACATAAAATCACAGTTTCTTTATCTTTGATAAAACGCAGACGATACACTTGGCTTAATGATAAAATCTTATTTCTGTGCTGGTTCTTGTGTTTGACAAAAGTGAAGAAAAATCTGATATCAAATAAAAATAAACAATATTTATATAAATGTGTTAAATTTGTTATTAATTAACCTTGATCTGCACTGTGGTATGGTAGTTTCCACTGTGGCTTTACAGCTAGAAGGCCCAGATTTGAATCCCAGCTCTGTGTGGAGTTTGCATGTTCTCCCTGTGCATGCGTGGGTTTTCTCCTCCTGCTGTCCAAAAGCATGCGTCATAGGTTAATTGGTATCTCTGACCTGCCCCACGACATCCATGAAAGTTTGTATGTGGCCCCTAGACACTGACGACCTATTCAGGGTGTATTCTGCCCTCGCCCAACTGGATCTGGGATAGGCTCCTGCAACCCCATGACCCCAAAGGGCATTCTGCTGTTTCTGAAGTCTGATAGATGGAACAATTAACCTTTATCAAAATTAACCTAAAGTGATATTTTCCCCCTGAACTCGATCTTTCATATCCATTTAAAAAAATATTCACCTGTCACCCTTTTTAACTTTTCTTCAAGAGGATTCTGCTGGTATCAATCCATTGCATAAACCTGTGTACAGTAATACCCCATGGCAATGGTGTCAAACTCCAGGCCTTGAGGGCCAGGGTCCTTCTTTTTTTCCAGCTAACTTCCTATTGCAGTTTCTTATTGGCTAAATGCGCCTGATCCAGGTAATCGGCAGCAATAATGCAAATAAACAGCAGAATGTCGACGCTCCAGGCCCAGAGGGTCAGGGGATTGCTGGAGCCTATCCCAGCTAGCTCCAGGTTAAGGAAGGGTACACCCTGTACAGGTTGCCAGTCAAAAGTAGAGCTGGGTTGATAAAATCGATCGATAAGATTGATCTTTTTAAGCTTAATAGATTAATAAACAGTCCATAAAAGTAGAAATCGATCTAACGCATAAAGCTGAAGTCAGCTAGCTTGATGCTAACGGACGATTAATGCTGACACTCGGTGGACCCAAACATACATTGCTGACTAAATGAGCTTCTTGATATACTCACAGGCAAGAATTTTCCAAACTCTTTTAGGAAACATTTGTGGTCTAAAGCATTTTTTTGCTCATACTTTCTTCTTCCTATGAAAATAAGGTGTAATCCTATAGCACGATTGCCACCTAGTGGCCAAACTGAAACGCCCTCCAGGAGAGGACAATTGTTGGAGCTTCTCCGTTTGAGAATCCACGGTTGTTAACATTAACAATCTCATTATCATAATCATTTTACTAATACATTTTACAGTATTTGAACTGTTTCAGAATAATATAAATATCTTCAAAACATATATATATAGACTATTAATGATTATTAATGTATTTCTAAAAAAATGTGTAGTGTGTCAACCGTCAAAAATAAAAAAATAATTCAATTGAATTGATCAAATGAATCAGAAAGAATTGGAATCAAATCGATCCAGGCTCTGTTGAATCTAATTGAAACAATTCTGGAAATTACCAGTCCAAAATCTAAAGTATCTACCAAAGTTTCATAGTTTTACATACTTAGACCTTTTGCCAAATTCAAGCATTTTATTTTTTACTCTTTTATTTTTTGCTCAGTTGACTAAATCTTGTCCGGTTTTTCCACTGTGAAAAACTTTTTTTTTTTTTCAAAGATTTATGTGTTTTTTATAAAGTTTACACAAAGAAATAAAAGGATAAAAACAATTGCACACAACAGCACCTCTATTACACCATATGGTCAGTATGTTACACATCCAGTAAAGCCAACAATACCATAAGTCTTCTTTGTTCTGCAGCTTCGGTCATATTTAGCCAAAGATATAAGAGATAAAGCATCTCAGTGAAGTAAATACAGTAAAATCTCTGGCGGCTGAGAAGTGTCTTTTATGTGTGTGTGTGTCCGACAGCGGCGGCGAGTGTGTGCAGGTGTGTGTGCATTAAGTGAAAGCCTAAATGATAATAGATTGATGGTGTTAGCGTGCGTGGGACTCATTTACAGCGGTGTTTAGAGTGACAGCTGCTCAACCAGAGGTGCTTTTCTTCTGCCGGATGTTTCAAAAAAAAAAAAAAGAAGCCAAATCGTTTCCCTTCAGTCCCACTCGCTGCTCTTTTCACCAGCACTTTCTCTTCTGCAAAAAGTAATGGAATATCTGTTTTCCTTTCAACCCCGGCTATGCAGAAGCTAGATTGCTTTGTGCATCACCATCAAAACACAGAGCAGAGCATTGCAATCCACTTTTGTTCAAAAGTCTAACGGCATCATGTCTCTCTGTCTTTGTGTTAAAAGAGGGGTTAAGCTTTTATCCTATAAATATGGCATGAAAATCCCTCTGTCAACGACACATTCATTCTAAGGCCTGTATTAACATAAAAATGGGGGCTTGTTATAGAGTGAGATTTCAATAAAAAGAACACAAAATGCATTTAATGAAATTCAGATGCTGGGCCTTAGCTCCCTGGATCTCATTAAATGAGCTTTGTGCTGTTTTTCCATCTTCTCTTTGTGGAGGAGATCCTTGAGTGCCCTTAATAATGTAGCAGATTTCATCATATTCCTGATTTAAAGAGGACAATGTCTGTCTTGTTCACTTGTTCTCATGCCGAAGCCAATCTCCACAGATGTGCTTGCATAGTCTCAGGATCTGACTCATGATGATATTCTGTCTCCTCGTGCATTTTTCTTCGAGTTCATGTTGCTAAAGTTTTGTGAAGGCTCTTCACTCACTCGTTGCCTGTCTCTTCTTCCCTCCCTTCCCCTCTTCTGTTTCTCTCTGCATAGGATTTGGTTTCATAACTTTTGAGAGTGAAGACATCGTAGAGAAAGTCTGTGAAATTCATTTTCATGAAATCAATAACAAAATGGTAAGTCTGCACCTTTTTTTTCCATCTCCAGGTGGATGTTGACGGATTAATATTTGATTTCTTCTTTACCAAGCGATTAATGGCAGGCCACGTGTGTGTGTGTGTTTGTTTATGTACATAGGCTCACACACACCCACACTGTTTTTTCTGTGGGTCTCAGGGATGGGAAAGCAGTGGTGTGTACTGCCCACAAACCGTGAAATTGTGCGGCTGAGTTCTGCCTGTCAGGCTGGGGGACGGGAGAGTGCAGCCTGTCCCTCTGTTTCTGAATCCCTTACCAAACACACACACACAAACACACACACAAACACAGGCAGGGATGTCCATGAATGCAACAGCAAAGCTATTGGCAGAAGCAGAGTTCATTAGTCAGGGATTAACACCTCCCACAGTGAACCGGTGATGCTGCTTTTATTGACACCAGTAATACAGCCTTTTCAAAGCTCTATAGATTTAAGGTCCACTTTTCTAAGTCTTCATGCAATGTATGGTAAGTGACAAGGTCAGCCCTCGGTGTAGCCGGTGTGACATTAGGCCCATCTCCACCCCCTTTCACCCTGCAGACCTCTGGAGAGATCTTGCATCATTTGAACAGCTCTGTGGGCTGTGATTGACTGGAGGGAATACTTGTCTTACCAGCAGCGTTCAGCGCGGCCTCTTCCTTTGCTCGGAGCCTTCACCGCCGCTCCTCGGCTTTCCCCGAAACCATCTGACTGACTGGCTCCTCGACTGACAGGTCCAGCGTAGTAGAACCGTGTTCACCAGGGAGCCGGTCCAGGTTGCATCGAACCTCAGCAAACATCCCTGCGCGCCTCGACACCGCATGTGACGCCGCGCCTAAAGCTAAAACAACAACAAAATAAAAAACAGAATGGGACCAAAAAACTTGGACGTCAAAGTCAAATATTAAAATTATCTGGATTGTAATGTCATATATTCGTAGGCCCAATCCGAATTCTTCCCTTCTCCCACGTGAAGAAGAGCGCTTCTCAGCGCAACTTTATTTCCTTCCTGTTGGAGAGTCGGATTTAAAGAATACATTTTGCGGACTTAAACATAAACTGCCCTTTCAAATGGAGGAGAAGGAAAAAGGGAAGAATTCAGATTGGGCCATAGTTTATTCTGAATTGTTAGGTTTTTGTCTTTACTCAACAAAGAAATGACAACTTCTAGTCAGTATCAAATTCATGAAAAAGAATTTACCTTAAATACTTGCACCATTTAATTTATTATGATTCATCTAAGCAGTTTTAAAGTAAACCGATGACATAAAAAAACTGAGTGCTACTGAAAAATGGGAGTTTATGTAAAGTAAAGACTTGGAGAGCCACTAGACAACGAGGACATTCAAACGTCCAATCATTGTGGAGATCAATCACTCAAACATCATCCGCTGATGAAAGTGTCTGTGTGCCGCTGTTGATGTTAAATGTGATTCACCCCATCAACTGTTGTGGTTTAGAGGACCCAAAAGCAGGGGATAAGTTTAAATATAAATCTAAACATGTGTCAACTTACTGAACTTAAACACGACAAATCTAAACCATGTTAAAGCAGACATAGAAGATTCTAAAACCGACACAATGACGACCTGCTTTTCTCTTGTGGTCCTGCACGACAGGTGTCTTGTGAAGTGAGCACATTCATAGATTTCTGTTTCCTGCTGCAGGCTCGCAATAACAAAAACTCACCTTTTTGTGAAACTAGATAAAGCCATTGATGTAATTTCCCTCAAATTTTATGTCATCTTTTTAAAAACAGAAACCAACAGGCCCCCACTCTTTTGTAGTTCCATTCCAAAATTGTACCTCTCTCCGCTTGTAAATTTTAAAATACAAGCATCAGGTGTTGCTGCACACAATCCTAAACCTTAAATGATTCAAACAGAGGAAATAAAGTGGATTGTGGTCCAAAGCAAATATACAGTTATCAGATAACCCTTTAAAACATAAAATCCCTCATCACGTTTAAGGTACTCATGTGGTCAGCTGTGAGAAATGTGCTGTCAGTTCAGTGTTGTCTGTCCAGCTGTTGGAAACATCTGCTCCAGTGGTTATAAACTCGCAAATGGGGCAACAGTTGGACCGACTTTAACTGCCCTGGGAATCGAACCCTCCTACTTCATATGAAAATTACAGCGTAATTTTCACTCTGCAAAGGTTTCTTTAAAAAAAAAAAAAAAAGAAGTTTAAGGTATAGTAACTAAATGGAATATATAACCCTTTCCAAAAAAAAAAAATAGACTGTTTTCATTTCCATAGTTTCATTCAAAAAATATTATTTTATTGAATATAGATTCATTTTTTCATTTATAACAAATATTTATTTTATATTCCTGAAAAAAAGAATACAGTGGAGAAATCTGCCCAAATGTTGCAGGACATGAATGTTTTAAACTGAATTTGACCAACTAATCATCTACTAAACTCAAAGCACCTGCACAGGGTCTCCAGATGTCATTAAATTGGTTCAGTTTGGTTGAATATAGGGAAGACTTCAGATTTGACAACCTGCCAAAAGAGTGATTCTTAGTTTTCGTAGACTTTGTGAGCTGTAACCTCAATTTTTGTTTAAATTTGCTAATAAATACATGAAATCAATTAAACAGTGAAACCTAGCTCTATGTTCTATCCATCCATCTATTTTCTGAACCAGTTTTATCCTCTATGGGTTTACAAACCCTGACTCTGCTACTGTTAGGTTAAGGTGAGGTACACCCTGGACAGGCTGCTAGTCTGTTCCAGGGCCACAATCACACACCCGTACACACCTCTAGAGTCACTAGTTAACCTATGAAGCATGTTTTTGGACTGTGGGAGGAAGCTGGAGTCCCTGCACAGAAGAATCCCAGCTGGGACTTTAACCAGGGCCTTCTTGCTGTGAGGGAAAGGCGCTAACCACTGCATCCCTGTGTACCCCATAAAACTTCTATAAAAGTGAAATTTTCTGAAATTAATTACACTATTCCATGATATTTAAAATTTTTAGAATGGGTCTGTAGAAGGGGATGCCACAATTTAGTTTAAAACTAAACTAATGTAACACTATTTAATCAAAAAGTTAACTGGGGAAAGTGAATCGTTGCATCCTCAATGCATATATTTGCATATGTTTACACTGAAAGTGTCAAATTTGAATATACAGTTGTCCCTTTGCAATATTCACAATTAACTTTTTCGGTGCATTTTTACAAAAAGTTAAAACATCTGTAATCCTACCTCCTGGATTTCAAATATCGTGGGTTATTTTTAGAATGTTCCCACCAATAAACAAGGGAACACATATTGTTCTATAACATTACATGACTAAGTGTGAAATGAAATAGCCAAAATGACCAAATGAAAGGTTTTTATTCTTTATTTGCCTATTAGCAATTAAAAAAAACAAAGTTTTCAGAAATTTTCAATTTTTTGTTGTGGTTTTGTGAAACACAAATCATAGATTGAATCAAAACAAAACTGAGACACAAAAATTGAAGTTTGAATGAATCATGGGGAATTGTTGCATCCCTAGAATTTAGCAAGATGGGTTCATCAACTTAAACATGATGTCTTAGATTTATTTTTATATTATTAATACAATTATTTGACAAAAATGTGGGTAAAATCAATAAACTTGTCAAGACTGCAGTCCTGGGATACAGCCTTTAACTTTATGTCATGTTGCTGCTTACAAAAACAAAGGTAAAAATAAATACCTCAATATTTAGATTTTTTTTCTTTTTCTTGAGGGAGTCTGTAAGGTAAAATAAGCGCCTGGTTCCTTTGTGGAACTTGACTTTCTCTTGCAGCTGTGATGTGATGCACTGTTGTGCGTTTTGACGTTTTCTTGGTTGACATCTGCCACATCGCTGCAAAAATCTTCTGCTTTTGCATACTTACATTCTAGGAAGAGCAGCACAAAAAGAAAAACAGACTTGAGAGCCATCTTAGAAACCTTAAAAGAAAGTAAGAGAATTATTGAAAGAAGGACGGCACAAGTTCCAGTTTTCTGATGCTTTTGTCACCTTTTAAGGCTCCCTCTTGACAACACCTACAGTACAGTCAGTGTAGCTGGATACAGGAAATAAATATGACCCTCAGATGTTCTACAAAGTGTTGACATCTGGGAATATCAGCGAAAGAAAAAACAGAATTTGTTTGTGAAAGCATTTTTCTGAGCCACAGAAGTGTTTTAAATTATAGGACAGTGCTGGTTATTCGGTTTCTGAAGGACTAGCGCACAAAGTAAAAAATGTCTCCTGTCTTCTTCCTTATAAAGTACCATACAGAAATAGACCTCATCCATCCTGCCATGAGTGTTATCTGAGATGGTTTGTGAATAATTGATGTGAACAGAAATTCCACCCCGCCTGGGAGGCTTGTGGATGTGCAGGACACCCCACCTTCTCCTTGTCCTTCCTCTCAAGAGCTCTGACAGTGCAGTGGGTCAGTGGCTACTCAGATGTGAGTGACTGAACTTTTAAGTGACCCGTCACCCCCATGTTGATGCCTGACTCTCAAAAAGAGGGCTCTTTCTATGCGTGGCTACCTCAACATATATAATTAAAACGAAGGTCCTTCTTTGCAAGAGTCTCATAATCTTTACCCATCAGCTGCTCTGACGTTTCCTGCTTTTGGAAATGTAAGGACGTGATTAAAGTATTGATCATCCCCTCCAGGGCTCTGCGTCACTGTTGACACAGGCTTTAGCGACACCATCTGTTATCCTTGTATTAAAAGCAGTTAATATTTTGGAGTAGAAATCGATAAGCAAAAGACGGATTGATCTTTTTTTACACACAGGTCATTGGAGCAGTAAAGAAACTGTTGTTAAATCTAATTTACAAGGGGGGAAAAAAATCTTTCATAACTACCCACCATTTTATTTTGCATATACAGCTAATTTGTAAAACGATCCATCACATACTGCGATGAGAGAGGGTGGCATTAAAATGAAACTCTTAAAGGTAATATTCTTAAATGAGATGTAGTGAGTCATCGCAACAGGAGATTTAGATGTTTTCTGAAAAACAAGGTGACTTAAATAAAACCTTAACCGAAAAAAAATAATTGTTTGTCAAACTGATTTTCTATTGGTAGCTGCTGCTGCTGGTGATGGAGGCCGGTGGGACTTGTCTGAAATACTGTATGCAGGTGTCAAACCAACACTCTCCCTTTTATTCTCCTTAAAAAAAAAACATAAAAAAGATACCCAATTTATCTAGTATTTGGTTTTATTGCTGTGCCTGTTTAAAATGCAGTGTTTGATTTTACTTTTTCTTTTTTAAATCAAAGTAGGATTTTTAACCAAAATAAAAAAAATCTGTGTCGTTTTCTAGGACAGTTTCTGCAGAACGCCAGTAGATCATTAGAAATTCACCTCTGAGTTGTGAGTGGGACTATTGGTGCGGAGCAAACAGCCATCCCTTAGCCACTGAGAGCTATCTGTCGTAGCTAGACCGCTCCAGCATTGCACCTGAGCTGTAATACTAGCCGTCGGAGCCCGGGGTAAGGATCATGTCGGGATTTCTGACATGGATCCAGTCATCTGCAGGTGGATGCATCAGAATGGAGCAGAGCAAGGAGCTTGTGGCCTGCTGATTGTATCGTCTACATCAAGGGTCACCAAACCTGTTCCTCAAGGGCGACCGCCCTGCTTGTTTTGCAGCTAACCCTGCTTCAGTAATTGCTGCCTGCTCACCTGGATCAGGGGTGTTCAGTCAATTTAACTTATCACCATCTACTGAAGCAGAAGTAGCTGCAAGACAAGCAGGGCGGCAGCCCTCGAGAAACATGTTTACGTCATAAAGAGGATCTTTTTTCAAACTGCTTTTTTTTCCATCTGCTCCTGATTCAGTACAACCTGAATAAAGAAATGCCATTTTAAGCTTAATTCTCTTTATATAAGTCCTCTATTATCAGAAAAATGCCAAAGTTATAAACGAAATAGGTCTTTAAGTCAGAAAACACAAGGGCAGAATTAAACTATCCTGTCGATGTCATGTCGCGGTGGGCGCAGAGGCAGAACCCAAATCCAAACAGGCGGAGGGAGCCAAAGGGTGAGCGAACCGTCTTTATTAAAATAATCTGAAACAAACACAGAGCGCTGCAACAGAAGCATACTCTGAATTTACAATTAAGAACAGGAATTGCTGGGGAGTCAAGGAAACCAGGAATCTAATCATGTAATGAGGTAATGATAAGCAAAAAGTTAAGTTGGAAGTTAAAGAATACAAAACAAAAAGCGACTGAGGGCAGAGCTCTTGAAAACACAACAGGACCATCTGATAAATGTAGTCACATCATTTAAAACAAAAAAAATCTGGGAAAAATAAACAGCTTAAATAGACAAAGAGTGACAGCGTTGACTAAAACATGAAAAAATAATAAATTCTTTAAAGCTAGCTTGACCATTTGATAACAGTTTTGTAAAAAGTAGAAACAACATGACAGTGAAAATGGATTCCTTATATTCCCATTAAACATGAAAGGCCACCAGGGATGTTGTCAGTCTAAAAGTCATTGTTTAGACCAAACCTGATTAAAAGATAAGATCCTCCGGAGCAAGAAATCCAGCAACAGATGGTTTGCCCCACAGACGACCTCTGACCCAAAAAATCATGGAGTCCTTCTGGGATCATGGGAAGACTCTAAAACAGCTGGAGGAGCCTTAATCTGAGGAAAATATCGAACTACTTCTTTGAAACGTCTAGGAAACAGTTTTCTGAAAGTAATTTAAAAAAAATGACTGTTATAAAAGAGAGTTCAAACCCATTTTTCCTCCTCTGTTTGCAGGACGTTAAAGGATCCGTCAAATAATGCATGATGTTTTATAATAAGACATTTAATATCTTACTGCTTTTATATTTTGCTCACTTTAATAATTTATTGTAAATGGTCTGACAGGATAAAACGGTCTTTGCATAAATGGCTTCTTGTTAAGCAAATGTTGTCTCTCTAAGTGCTCTGCCTTTAATGCAGTCAAACATAATAGTTGCCAGTAAATACATAACTTCTTTGACAGAGAAACACAAGCTTTGATCCAGATTCCTGCTGGTACTGGGAACATTTAGTATTCTTGGAATAAAAACATGAATAGAAAGCTGTCAAATGACTGAACCTCAGTTTCTGTTCCTCCTTGGTTCAAAATCTAAACTCAACAGGAACTGGATCAGTTGACATTAATTTAAAAAAAGCAAAAAAATGTCAAACAAAACCGTTTGTATTTGTTACAATCCAATTATCCAATTCATCTCAGATCATAAGGCAAGACTGACTTAATTGTGTTTAACTCTGTGATGTCTATTGATGCAAATATGCATTTCTGCTCCAAAATTCACCTTAATTAAGCTTTTATTTTAAAGCAAAGACATGATATATTTTTTTGATAGCTTGAAATAAAGTCAAGCATGAATGGGTTAATAGTTAACAACTTTTGATAGACATTCCACACAAAGGAAACTCTCAGAATTCCTTCCCTACTCGCCATTTTGAAGAGCTGTCTGAATCTCCAACTCTGAAAATCAAGAAATTTCCCAGAAGAAAAACATCAATGCTCACTACATTAGCAAATATAGACCACAATGCATTGCATTTTAACAATTTTCGCGAAAAATATTTGTGATTTACACGTGGTGAAATTGGTGACGTCATATCCGCCGTTTAGAAAAAAAAAAAAGTAGTGAGCATGGTGATTAAACGATGATTAAATGATGAATTGCTTTTGAAATCCAGGGAACTTGATAGTCCTGCACTATATAGTTTTTTAGTAATTAGGGATTAGGGTGAGAATTTGGACATAGGCTTGCTTTAGTGTAAAACAGTCCAAATTCACAACTGAAATTGGTATACTCAAACTCAGAAATGTTATTGTTACGTTGGTGATTAAATTTAAAATCCTTGTCAGCTGTACTAGAGGGAATTTTTGGTATCTTGGTTTTTTAAATTTTAAATAGGATTTAAATAATTTCATAGCCTCGTAAAAAATATGAAATCCTTAGTTCTGGAATTATTGATGTGTGTACCAACAGCTGTCAGACTACACTGTGTTACGTATTTTCCATTTTCAGACATTTTTGATGTTTTATATTTTTTTGGAAATGATTCTAGAGTTGATAGGTCAATAAATAGGCCACATTGCATGACTAATGGGTCACGTGACCCCTCAGTTCCTTCACTGACTGAGTTTGACCTCACTTCTCTGACATATGATGGTCAAATAAAGTGGTAGGATAATTGTGAAAAAAGTGGACAGAATAATTTAACAGTCTTTTTTTTATTATTTTAAATGGAGGAAATTGGTAGTCAATCACAGAAACTCCCATTCAATTCGATTTTGGGAGGGTTAGGGTCAGGTTTCCTTTATTCCCGTGTAAATCTGACCCTCCCTCCTTCCTGGATGATTCTTGTTTATAAGTCTGCTCAGATCAAATGTTTTACAGTAGCTTTGATGAGGATTCGTGTTAGAGGCCCAGCATCTGATTGTGTGAGCGCAACAGCTACTAAGTTTGCAAAAGCCTTAGTTGTGCTGGCACCGCGCAGAACTGTCTGAAGCTGTGAAGGGAAAGCTGTTTGTGTGTGGTCCTGATCTGACATTTTCCAAATCAGCCGTACACACAATTGGTTACAGCTATAGCATAGACGTGCCAACAGTATGGTGGAAGGAGATTTCTTCAGAGAACAGGCTTAGGTCTTTGGGTTGTTGAAAATGTCTTAGAAAATATTTTTTTTAAGTGTGTAAATTTTTAACAGTCTTTGAACATCAAGTGCCTAATAAGGGAGCAGGACCACCCCTCGGAGTATTTGCAGTCCCTCGTGGAGCGCTGCCTTGCAAGTCCTGGACTGTAAGTAATTGGATGTTTATCCTTCATTGAAGAAGTAAAGCTTTGAGGGATGAAGGGCTGTGGAAATCCACTTCGCACTCTGCTCACCAAGATGCCCCGTAAAAGCTCACTGATGTTCAGATTTGCTGATTGAGGAAGTGATGGAGGCCATTTGACGTCAAGCTGATGATCATAGTCTCACTTTTGAATGAGTCTCAGTGTGTGCATGGAGACAATCTCGTCCTGCAGTTTAAAAGCGCGATAAGAGAGCAGAGCCTGCACCACAGGGCGCACGCAGCCTCAGAATGACCTCCCATCCCTTACCTTTTATATACTGTATTCCCGCCGAGAAATCATCAGGCATAATGACTCGTGCAAGATATTTGGTCATTGAAGGCATCGTTTGGTTTTTTTTTCTGAAATTTCCTATCATCATACATCTATATTTACCAACTGTCCTGAATTTCTTATTGTCCATCAACACTAGAATAATAGAGAGTCCTTGGAGTCACAGGAATTATTGATGTTCTACCTCCATCATGTCCACACGTTTCTTCTGACATATTTAGAACATCTTTCAGCTTCTCAGCTTTTTTTTTTCTATTTCAAGCCAGTTTCGGGGAAAGTGATTTCTTTCATTTATCTCACACTTTGAATAGCCCACCTATTAACTGCTGCTAGAAAAGTTTTTTTTCTCTGTCTAAAACTGTAATCTCCCACCTTCAGGCCATAGATTGGACAGTCAGAGCTGTGACAATCCTTAACTATTCAATCTGTGTGTTTTGACTGTTGGGCTCGGAGTGGGAGCTGGAGTAAATGAATCACACACCGTTTCCTTTCTTCTGTCTGCCAGTCGACTGATGGAATCCATTCACTGCTAAAGCTAATAGCAGCTGTACTCCTCCTTCTCCACACACACACTCACACACACATCACTCCCCCAACGCTCGTCCCTGAAGGACAGTCACTGCCAGTCTATCCCGCCCACGCCTCCCCGTTTTACCTACAAGGTTAATATAGATGGGAGATGTATTGAAAAGGTCACAACTGGCCTGCCTCCCTGGTCTGCATCAGCGTTTGTGCATTAAATACAAAACGGGCTGTTTGTTTTCTTCCTCATCTGTGGGCTATCACTACAACGAATGAGCTAATTTTTACTAGTGTGTGTCATAATTTAAAATCAAGCAAGCTAATTAACTTAATTACAAAAGTGACCTTCACGAAAACACAGATTGAAATGAAATGTTAGTGGTTATGTAGGAAAATTAGTTTAAAACAACCAACTTCAATAAAAAAATATTTTTCTTAATAACGGAGGACATATATGAAGAAAATTAAGATTGAAATTGTGCTCCTAAAGGGTAACCAAACACTATATCTAGTTTTTTTTTTTTTTTTTTGTTGACCTCAATAAATGGGGCTTTAAAAATGCTGTTGGTTGGTTCTTGCCACATTTTTGACAATTTAAAATAAATGTGTTTATTTCCTAAAATTATAGTCTAGAACCGTCTTTGTGTTGCCCCCTACAGGTTGAAACGAGTTGTTACAGTTAAATTTTGTGATTGGTCAACTGGTATAAGTCCTAAGTCATTTCAGAAGTTTCACGTTATCATGCTCTGCACCTCCAGTATAAAAGCCCCGCCCATCTTTGATTCTGTAACGGTTGGTCATTACCGTGTTAGCTTTGACATGGCGTGTAGGTGTTTTGCCTTTTGGTTATCAAAACTCTACTAGCTTTCAAAATTTTCCAGTGGAAGTTAGGCAACAGTGGTTGAGTGCAATTGCCAATGAATCCAGCAAACTCCATCCTGGTGATGGGATTTACAATGAACGTTCCGCTCGGGATTGTTTGTTTGATATGTAAGCCTTTATTAGCTTATGATGCTAACATCATTTTACCAGTGAGACACGGGTCCTCTTCGGTCTGGACCATGAGCGTCTGCCTCGGGAGAAGGTGGAGGAGAAAAATCCTCAACCACCACAAAAAGTTTTGTGGTGAACCTGGCATCACTCATCTTGGTACCACTCTCCATATTGAAGACGTAGAATGACTACGTTACCTCAAGCTGACCTCACTGTCAATTACAGATCCAAACTTCCCCCACTCAACCTGCCCCCTCTTTTTTTTGCATTTTTTAAATCTGGGCTTACGGACTCCAGCTGTCCTGTTGTCTTGCCCTTAAGTTTTTCCTTATTTGATTTGTTGTGAATGCCATTTGAAAAACTTGTAGTTGTTACATACAAACTACAATCAGCAGGCCACAAGCTGTCTGCTCCGCTCCATTCTGATGGGTCGTCAGTTAGATCCATGTACGTCTTCGTTTTCCTCAAAACTGTAGAGCTGGATGGCTTCAGTACTGCTCGCCATTTTTGTTATACCGCTAATGTTTGGTTGGGGGTGTGAAGGGCTGTAAGTTAGCCTAGCCAAGCTTGACAACTATCTCTATGGGACTTTAAGTTCACAAACACTTCGCCTTAAGAAATCAAGACATCATTTATTTTTGTGGTTATTTTTCAAACATAAGGTAACAGACATTGAATCAAGTTCCAGTAAAATACAGTAGGTAAAATATTCAAAGGGACTTCACATCACCAACAATAGTGTGATTTATTTAAGCACCTTAAGCGCATTTTGAATAACTTGTGTTATTGCTGTCTACAGGATCTTTATATTTTCAAATGACTATTAGTGTCCACAGACTTTTTTCAAGGAGCCACGATACACACTGCACCACTAGAGGAAATGGTCTTTTAAATATAATGAGACACTCCGTGCTGCATTCTGCTTTGGAGGACAAGTATTATGGGAATAAACAGTCAGTCTGGAAGTGGAAACCTCTATGTCATTATGCTGTGTAACAGTTTGTAGCATTTAGTAATGGAACAACATAAAGCCATGTGCATGTCGCCAAAATGATGCTTAAACATTCTTGTATTGTTTTCAAATTTCAATAATTTCTTTTTTTTTTTTTTTTTAAGAACACAAATTATATTTTAATTAACAAAAAACTATTAAGTAGAAACATGTTTTTAGTATTTTCCTATATTGGCAACTCTTTGTTGCATGTTTTTGCTTCTACTCATTCGAAAACAAAGGTTTGCAGAATAAATGAGGAACACTTTGATCCGTTAGAACAAACATTGTTTTCCAGGTGATAAATAGGGTTTTCTCATAGCACTATTAAAGCCTTAGTTACATGTACCCTTATGCGGGTTGTCCTGCAGGTTTTTGGGTTGTCCAGGCCTGTTGAGGGTCATAGGGTGGAGCGGCTGCACCGTATGGGGAGCATGTGTGTTTTGCTGTTCCATTAAGGCTCGTACAACCATCTCAAGGGATGCTATTAAAACGGAACGGACAATTGTTGTATGTGTTGTTAGTGTATCATCAAATAAGGATAATTTAAGTTGCGCACATTTACGATGTACTAGGGGTGCTGTCGTACGGTACCTTTATGCCACACCTCAGTTGTTGGTGATTTGCATCTTCAAACTCCTTGCTGATCATGTCCTTTTGGTGTGCAGGTCTGTAGGATTTCCACTCAAACTACGCTCGGATTGTCTATTTTTTTTTTTTCTAACAAACTGCACATAAAGAGTAATCATTTGATCATTACTTACGTGGTATGCAGAATTTGGGGGATTGGAAAAATAACAAATCTGTTCGATACGCTTGCATCTCCCCTTCTTCCCCCTTACTTGCGTGTTGTTGAAGTGTTGGCTACCTGTCACCTGCAACATGCCCGTGGCTAAAAATGTATGTGAACATTTTTTCCTCTAAAGGTGCATTCGAGCAACAATTTCGCTTGGCCCGCCCCTCTTTTGTTGCGCGACAAATTTGCTGGTCGTCGCATGTCAAAAAATGTCTTCCTGAACTTGACACTGCGGCCACATGTGGGAGGAGCTACCAGCTAATGGATTTAGGATGATCACTATAGGGAACATACATTCTCAATTAGAATGTATGGAAGACACAGATGATGTTGAGAAATAAGGTTTGTTTATTTATTGTGAGGAGTTCTACAAAACATCAATGTCTCCATGTTTGAGTTTATATGATTATCATTAAAAGATTTTCCCGGTACAGGTGGCTGTGTCTGACCCAATACGAATTCTTCCCTTATCTCTTCCCCCACATTTGAAGGGGCAGTTTAAGTGCTAGTCGTGTCCGAGAAATGTATGTTTTAAATCCAACCCTCCAAACGGAGGGTAAATAAGTCCTCCATCGCGAGGGTAAACTGCGTCGCGCTGAGAAGCTCTTTTCATCACGTGGGTGCGCTCTGAAGCACAGACATTTACATTTAAATGTAAGTAATGACTTTTTGTTGTAGCAGGACATTTTTAAAGTTATAAAACAGCTGTTGTTATGTATATTCAAGCGCTGAAAGTTCCGCGCTAACGCTAGCAGACCGGCAGTTATTGATGACGTCATTGAACAAAAATGACTTCCAAGATATGAGACAATACTTTTTCAAGTCTTCATTTGGAGGGACAAATGAAGGGATAGGGAGAAGGGAAGAATTCGGATAGGGCCTATGTCTCTGTGGCTAAGCTTGAAGGCTAGCTGTCTAGTATTAACCCAAGAGGTCTTTAATGTCTGGATGAGGCCCGAGTCGGCAGCCTCTATATCTTGCAGCGGCTCTCTGTCTGCCGGCATATCGAGCGAGTGAGCTCCGCCGCGGGAGCGAAGGCCAGCGATCTGTCCACAGTGTATCCTTCGCCCCAAAGTAGCCGGATGAGCTCTGCAACTCTGCAGCTCAGGCAGGTTAATGAAATAGATGAAAATTCAGGACAAAAACCCTCGCTTTGAATTAATATTCTACCCGCTGATCGAATCACTTAAAGTATTGCGTGCCCAAAGCTGAGTTCCTGATTGGCAGATGCGACCCAGTGACCTGTCAAACTTCAGACATTTAAATTTTGGCTGCCAGATCTTCGCACCGCCCCCATTGCTCATATCGTGCCGTGGGACTTCAGATCACTTCATGTTACGTCTGTTCCTTTGACTTAACATCAAAAGTGGTCTCCTCTTCTGCACAAATTGCGTTCGGTGTGAATGTACCTTAAGAGTGGTCTGCGACTTTGATATTTTGTACAGACGCCCATAACCACCCATAAGGGCAGTTGTGACAAAGACCTAAACATCCTTACTTGGATGAAACCTAAGTAAGTGGTTTCATGAAAAAAAGGGATCGTTCGTTTAAAAAAACACTTCAGTTAGTCTAACAGTCGATTGTCTTCCTGTCATGGACAATTGTTCATGTTGCAAAAATTACAGTAAGGAGTATTTCCATTGCCCTTCCTATTTCATGTTGTTAAGTGCTGCCTGCTGGTGTCTGCACTAAAAGTAAATTAAAAATAGTCAGTTTTCTTTAAAATTGCTTGAGAGTGCGGCTCAGACAGCAAACCTCACAGAGCCTGTGTTGAAATAACCATATCTTGTCAAACTGTGTGGTTTGGGCCTGCTTTCCCTCTCACCACACTTTCATGCTGTACCTTTGTGTCGGAGGCTCTCAGAACTCCTGCCTGTTATTTTTGCATTGAAGGGTATAACTTTCCTGACAACAGCGTCAAAGCAAGTTATTAGGGTGTCCCTTTTCTCAATGGATCCCAATGGCGCCAAAATGCCTCCTTTCATAACTTCCATTGTGGATCATGATATTTTGAAAATATCATTTTGCACAGGCTTCATGAATTTGAGGGTTTTTGACAAGTTAAACAAGCCGCGCTTTAGAAAAAATACTTCTACTTAAAATGAAAACCTTCAGCTGTTCTTGAGACAAAGGGTTCGGTCTTTTAAACTTCCCATTTGACGAAATTTGAATTTTGGTCCTCACAGTTGCTGAACCCTTTGTAGTTCTTCATTGACAGGCTGTGAATCGTCTCTGTGTCCTCTTTTCCTTTTTCTTCAACTTAGCTGGTTTTAAGCGCTTGGCTTACCCACGTTTGCATGTCTGAAGCAGGTGAACACCCACGCGCTCACACCAACGAGGTCCCTGGTTTTAAATCCATGACAAGTAGTTCTCATTCTGAATATCAAAGACTTGTATCAGAGAGCTCGCAGGCATGACTCACACCCTGCCGTACTTTACCTCTAGCAGGCTACCTGGGCGTCAGACTTGCAGCTAGGGTTAGAGCAGGACGGTGGTGAGACAGCACCACATTTGTAATATATTTATCACCCTGCCATGTAAACATATGAAAATCCAGAGCCTCCCAATACACCCGCATGCCTCAGCTGGCTCTGACTTCAATGCCAGGAGTCATTCTTTGATGAAAAGTGTGCCGGTGCTCTCTTCAGCACAATGTCAAACCATACCAGGCGAGCAGGGAGGGCAAAGTAGCTGTGACAGCTACAAAGTGGGTGAGGGAACTGTGTACTTTACTTGGTCTGCTTCAAATAAAAAGTGCTGCTAACAGCAACAAATCACAGCTTTGCAAGGAAGCAACTTTCACTCTGTGATGGAAGCCTTTTTCATTAGTGCTTCTTTTCTACATGTCTTCCTCTCTGCTGGGTGTAGTGTATAGAGCTTGTTATACTATTGATTCACACGCAGGCCTCTCAAGGGAGGTTTTTCTTCATTTTGGCAACTTACAAAACCCGCGTTGTGTCTACCACTCTGCATCTATGAGCATACGAGGGAATAGCAATGCCTATCAGAGTTACATGCCTATTTATAGCAATGGCAGGCCGGAGCTTCATTGAGGAGTAGGCTGCATCCACACAGCAGCCTGTCTTGTGCAGCAGGCCGGGCTGACATGTGAAAAGCAGCGCGGAGAAAGCCCTCCTTAAGTGGAGGCAGTAGGGAGATGCAGGCAAGAGCCAGGAGGCACACAGACAAACAGATGGACAGGTTAATGCCAAGCAGGCAGTGGAGCAAATAGATTGTGCAGCTTGGTGAACAGACTCAGCCTAGCAAAGAACAACCACCAGACACAATGCCATGTCACACTTGTGAGCCGCTTGTGTTTCTCTATAATTCTTACAGAAAGAGTAGATACCTGGTAAACAGTGCTCTCATTTTCCTCCCTCCCCTCATCGGCTTCTGTCACCTTCCTCACTTTCTGTGTAGGAGGATAGCATGTCAGTTTTGGAAGATGGGCGACGAACAAATGTGTATTTGTAAGAGTCAGAGGGAAGGGAAAAAGTGAAAGAGATGGGTGTCGCGAGTGGAATTGGACTGTCACACACAGGGGGCTCTTGTCCAAGACCAATACACGTTCTAAACTTTTATTTTTATATATATTTATAAAATGAAAAGAAATAGTTTGAAACTTTTTGCTCTAAAGTGGTTCAAAGCAAGTTGAATTCAGGAGAATGTTTTGGCGATCACGCTATATAAACAGAATAAAAATCCTTCTAAAAGACGGGACATAATAGCACAACATGGGACTGGAGAAACACGGTGTCTCCCACCTTGATGTCTTTAAAAACTCTGGAAAATTATTTAGCTCGTATTTCCCTGAGGTTCTGGGCACACGCTCGCTGGAGCAATAGCCTTTGCTTTAATGCAGCAGAAGCATGATTGAAAGATTTCCTTTGAGAGTTTCCTCTAAAATGTGAGTTGGCCAGATTGACTTGTGTTTTCCTCCACGGAAAACATCTAAATGTGTGCAAGTCAAATAGAAAAGCGCCTTTAAGAGCCGAGGCAGCCCTGTCAGAGCTGTCTGCCTGTGTACCTTCTCTAATGGTTTGTCTTTATGTGTGTTTGTCTGTCTACATAGGTAGAATGTAAGAAGGCCCAGCCCAAGGAGGTGATGTTCCCGCCAGGCACACGAGGGCGAGCCAGGGGTCTGCCCTACACCATGGATGCCTTCATGCTAGGGATGGGCATGCTGAGTGAGTGACACACTGACCTGTCTATAGAAGCATTCAGTAGGGAGGACTCCATCAGGTTATTTTGGTTTTACTGAGTCCCAATCTGATACTTTTGTAATACATTAAAAAAAATGTACTAAACAGATACAGGTTTGCCAAAATTTTGATTTTATTCACCCTATTTGATAATTTAAACAGAGCACTTCTGTGCAAGTAAAAATAGTACACCTTTAAAAAGAAAATAACTTGGAAAAACAAGTGACTTGAGCTTTACTATTTTCAGAACTATTAACTATTTTTAATCAAATGTGATATTTATCCTTTTAAAATCCTTAAAAACCAATGATGGCTAGTTTAAAATTGTAATAGTCAATTTTTCTTGACACTTGCACTTTGTAGACGGTCAGCTGTTTCTACATTCTCATTAAAACTAATTTAAAACGTTTAAATTTTTATTTTGAAATGCAATTGTAGATCATGTGCAATAAGTCAAACCAATAGAGACACTTGCTGTCTATTTTTTAACATTTACTAAAATGGTTATTTAGCCAGTAAGTCCTGATTTGGGAATATCTCGCTGACTTTACCAAACTGCTTTTGTGTGCTTCCTGCTGAAACTAGCCCTTTTCGACAATAAAATGCTGTGATCTGTTTTTGATATGCAGTATTTATTTAACTGTAATAATAAACTTGAAATATATAACTCTGATCATAAAAAAATAAAATAAATATTCGATCCCTGATCTGGATCCTTTCGATCAATGATTTCGATTGAGTCTGAAACTATGTGATCATCGGGACATCTCTGGTATTCAGTCATCATTTTTCCTTGGATGTAAAAAAAGAAAAAAAAACATGAATACAGACTTCTTTCTAGAAAGCCCCATTAGGTGAGTGCTGCCCCTAATTAGGGTTCTTCAAGGTGTGCAACCAGTGGCTACTGTGGTCTATTTCTGGTTGAGTCTGGTGCTGGCAGCCCTTGGGCATATAGGAGCAGACCAGCACATTAGCAGGCTAAATGAAGAGGAAAATTGGTGTAATGTCATATTAAGGATTCATCACTGTGCCCCCCCTTAATGGGTAATGAAGGGGACACACATGTCAGTGAGAGATCTCATCTACGGGGACCTCAGCTGCTAGCTCACCCCTCTTCATTACCATCGGGCTCATGCCTGTGTCCCTTTTTATTTAACAACACAGCACACACACACCTCCCGCTACCCCATCTATCCGCTCGACTATCTATCAGTCCAGCTATCTATTTGCCGTTCATATTCTGTATGCATATAATTTGATTGTATGGAAAAACCAAATGGATTTGCCATCACTTAAAAGATTTTTCCCATAAAAAGCAAAAGAGACATCTGGTTATAAGTTGCCTATTTTGTCCTCAGAGAGAAGCCCCTCCCACTCTGCACTGAAGCAGGTGCATGCAAAGAGAACACTTTGCATTTTTATCACACAATGCCATCTTTAATGCAGCTTGGAAAAATGATTGTGCCTTTCACAACATTTCTTTTAGAAGATTCATTGTTAAATTTAACTTTGTGTTTATTATTATTTGTCCACGCGTTTATTTATTTGTCAGCATAGAGTTGCTCAAACAATTAGAGCTGTTAAAGTCTTGACCTTTCTAGTTCTTGCTAGAAAAAGTGTTGGTTAGTCTAGCCAAGTGCGACTGTCAACTCTATTGAAGTCGTTCCCCGTTCCATCTCATCTGTTGGAAGTATTTAACAAGCACAGTGAACTTTTCAAAACTTATTACAGTCTAATGTGTCTGGGAGGAGGAGAGCACTCTTGCCTTCCACTGGGAGACGGCAGGCAGAGAGGCAGTGATGTGCTCATGTGAGAATATTAACAGCCAACTTGTTTGGAGACACTCTTATCTAAATGAAACTGGAACAAGGACAGCGAAACATTCCTTTATATAATTTGCATTTGTAAAAAAGGACCCTAGGCTCATTATTTAAGAAAGTGTAAGCTCCTTTTGTGCCAAATCTCATTAGGCCATCCCTAGCTCCTTTGTTTACTGCCGCTAATCGAGGCATTTATCTTTATTGTGTTGTGCCGATGTATGTTTGCTGAAATTAATACACGTTTGAGCCTGGGCGAGGTATGGGTGCACCAGATGGATAATTGATTTTAAAGTGAATCAGAACTGTTGAGCCATAAAATAGGTACATTAGCATGCATATTAATAAGGCAAATAAGAGCACTAAGAAGGCCGGCACAAGGCCAGACACAATAGCAGGCTTCATTTACTGGAAAGAAGGAGAGGGAGCAGGTTGTCGTCTCTTTACTCCCACTGGCTTACACCTCCATGAGATACTAGATTAGCTTATATGCGTGCACCTCAAAGCAGTTTCATGTAACTTTGTTGTTTTCTTCTTCAGTACATACATCTTTCTGCAAATCTGGAAACCTTTTGTAAAGCAGTGCATCAAACAGATTTTTCTGTTTATCCTTTCATACTATTTTGAAAAAAAAAAAAAAAAAGAATGGGATCTGGGATATCTAAGGCAACACGTTCAGGTCGGTGTGAGGGTAAGACAGTATTAAACACAGAATGGCCAATGCTTTGCCGAATGCAATGGCTTTTCATTTTATCATATCACAGTTCTTTTCAGACAAAATAAACAATGAGGGGTTTTCTGAGAGCTATCCATCTGTAGCTTCCTAGTGATGACTTCTCATCAGCAGATGATGAGAACTGTTATTTTGTTCTGGTGTAGCCCCTGTCCCTCTTCATCCACGCCAGGTTAAGGTTCCCCTCTCCACCTCTCGGAGCTGAATTTCGTTTTGTCTGTGAGAAAGGCTCTGGCTGAAGCATTTTCCCATTGGGTCAGGAATAAATTGAACTTTTTCATGGACGGCAAACACTGATTAGATATTTATGACCAAGGTTAACCTTTCTGATTCCAGCTGGCACTGGCTGGCTCTGAAGCATACAGAACAGAGCAACTTCACACCTCTCGCTCACGTACTTAACCTGTATACATGCACCAGAATTTGTTTGAATGCAAAATAGATGCTGAAACGTTGAAGCTGCAGACATTTGAATAAGTGCATACATGCTACCTGCGAACAGACAATATAAAATGTTGACACTCACTTCAGGATAAGGTTTTTGATCTAGACTACGTTTAACCAAGTGTCCACTAAAAGTATTTTTAAAACTAAGATCATAAAACAAAAAGAGAAAATGTATCTAAAAGAGAAATGTATCTAAAACAAAACATAAAGATGACATAGTGTTATAAAAAAGTTCAGAAATGATCAAGAAATCTTCAATGCTGTGCTTTTTAATAGTACAGTTTACGTTTTTAAGTTCCTCCCAAACCAGAGGACCTTAACTTACTTTATTATGGATTTTCCAATTACATTTTTCCTCCAATTCTAAGCCAGGTTCCCTTATTTGTCGCTGTGGTCCAACAGATTGATGCACAGGCTTATAATTTCCATAATTTACCATGTACGACACTTTAAAGGTTACTGTAGCAAGACAAATACTGGGTTTCAATTATATTTAATCGCTGGTTAAACTTTGTTTATGTTAACCAATAAATCTAGATGACAACTGTATCTTTAAGTGCTGTTATTACTTATATGGAACATTAAACTATGTTTATACATGGACCCTGCTGCAAACATGAAGCTCCTTGGGTGTTGTGACTCATATAATTCTGAGAAAAATGAAGTAACATTAAACAAATTAGTGCTTGTTAAAAGAAATGTTATTTATTTTCCAGTGATAAAACAGAGATTGGAGCTATGCACACAAAATCATGATGCACATATTGAGTAGACGGGCAAAGTGACTTAGCTTGACTGACGTGTACTGACTGTGGGACCAGATGTTAGCTTCAACAGCAACTAAGGTCATTTATTTATTTATTTACTTTACAAAAATATGTCAATATATAAGTCCTGATACAAATTAAATCCTGCTATATAAGTAAAAATTGTAAATGTTAAATGTTTCTGATATTTTTAGCTAAAATTAGCCCCTGTTAGCTAGCATACGCACAACCGGAAGTAGAAAAAAGTGACACAATATCTAATAAAAAGCAGCAATATGGCATAACACTGATAAGAAAAACACAAAAAGGAGGTTATTTTTTATTTTATTTTTTTTACAAAGTTGCATTTTACAAAAGAAAAAAAAAAACTAGTGAGGGGTATTGCTAAATAGAGAATATCTGAAGTGTTAATACATCTGGATTGTATTCGAATTACTTCACCACTCACCAAACAGTGCGCTTTATGGTGTTTTTGTTGTTTCTACTGCTTTCCAAATCTACAACTACAAAATCAAGCGCATTAGAAATTTCCCAGAAGTCTTTGCGAAAACTAGCGTGCATCGATTTTCTCTACATTAGCGAATATAAACCACAATTCATTGCGGTCAAACAATTTTTGCAAAAAAAAGAAAAACATATTTAAATGGATTTTTTTTAATAAACAATCCACATTTTCATCATCAGAATGCAGTAGAATCACTAATAGGCATTGTAAAATGTTCATATTGATTAGATTTTCACTTTGTGAAATTGTTGACATAATATGACGGCATGGTTTTTGAATAGCTTTTTAAAATCCAGGGCACTATGTCGTTTTTTAGTAGTTAGTGGTTAGGGTGAGAATTTGGATATAGCCATTGTGCATGATGCTCCCTGGATTGGAAAATGTCAACCTCAATGCATTGTGTTTGAAGAATTTTGTGAAAAATTAAATTTAATTAAAATTTTTATAAGCCCTCCAAGTTTTTACCACAATGGATTCATAAATAGTCTTCGTAAAATGCTTGTATTTATTAGGTGACATAATATTTTCAGTTTAAAACAAAACTAATTCCTAATAACGCAGTTTTAATTTGTTTGTATACGATTAACAAGTTTTAATATGCATAAATGCATAGGCTATGAAAGAAATCAGAAAACATAAGAAAAATGTGAAAGGTGCAACGATGTATTCATCAAAAAATTAAGATATGTTTGTGAAACAAAATAAAACGTACATATACTGTATAAATATTAATACTTTGAAAGACAATGATTTCATAGATGTACTTAGAAAGTGTTCTGAAAAGATGGACCACAGATTCTTTCTGCTACAGCTGTAACACTGAAATTATTTGGATCAACATAGAAATGCTCTTTTATTGTTTAGCTTTACAATAAATCATTAATAGATTCTGCTAAAATACAGAGACTAATCCACAAAAATAATGTTGAGTAGATTTGTCAAAAAATATATATAAAAAAATAAATAAATATTAGCTATCTAAAAAACTACCAGAACAGTCAAACTGTTTTGCATAGGACTCATCATTCACGTACCTAGATGAGAAATCAGCATGGCCAGCACCAACCAGCATTAATACAAGTGCAGCCTTCAAGGGACCGAAACCAAATCTTTGTTAAATAATAACAACAAGCAAGCTGCATGATGGCCATTAGCTTTCCTACAAGCCACTCAGAAAAAGCCTGATTCCATGTGGTTCACTAAAGAACAAAACTAGATATCAAACACAGAGGTAATTAGTAACAGTAATAATAATTGTGTTTTTTGTTCGACTTTGGCTTTCAGTACTTCTCCAAATGAAGATGGTAACCAAGTATGCATAAAAATTAGATCATCTAAAAACTCCAAAGGTCCTGGTAATTAACTTTCTCCATTTTCCTTTGAGTTACTATAAATGTATTAACATGAAACAAGCAGATTCATTTGTGTAGCGTTGTGTAGAATTAAAGCACTCGTGCAACGGCTGGATTTTAAATCATCTCCCTGCCTTTCTTCAAAGAGCGCTCTGTTACAATGTGGACTCCAGTTTTATAGCTCCAGTCATAAGTTATAAAAACATTTCACTGACTAAATGGGTCGCTAAGATCTTAGATGGCGGTCCTAAAACAGTCATTTGAAGGAAGATTCAGAAGACGCGCCCATGATGTGATCATAGAAGTTGGTTGATGATTGCTGTTGAACATCAGTAAAAGAATATTGCAATAAACAGAATATTTTTTTATTCTTTACCAACAGTATTCAGTTTTGAAAGATGTCTCACAACTTTCAAAAACTTAAATTGTTTGTGCTTGTTGCAAATTTCCAGTCAATATGGGCTGATAGGAAAAAGATGCATATAGAAATTAAAGGGTCTAGATCAGGAGTCTGCAACCTGCGGCTCCAGAGCCACATGTGGCTCTTTTATTTCTCCATGGTGGCTTCTTGACCAAAAATAAAATAAGTCAGGGAGACTGCTGACCCAGCCATGTCGACAATCAGAGTCAGCAGCTTCCTGCTAATGGCTGCCTAACCAAAACTACCTATAGAAAACAAATAAACAAAGCCCGCAAACTAAGACTACCAAGGTCCAACCCCAAACTAAAATAACAAAACCCAGCAGTGTAAGACTGCTGAGAACAAAGAGTGTAAAAAGAACAAGAGGGAAAACCAGTCATTTTAAAAAAAAAAAAAAAACACTATGCTAAATACACCAGATTCTAGCGTAGAGGTGCGCTTGAATCTATCTGTTGGATCCAAGACTGTGCTGTTCTTGAAAAAATCATTTCTATAAGCAACCTTTTATTTTCCACATCAGTTTAAAACAAAGCAGTAATTTTTCCACTTTGATATTAAAGCATTTCTTTTGCATGTTATTATATTGGGCATTGTTTGAATGAAATGCACTTTCTCTATTTACAGATGTATGGCAGACTGAAAAAGCTAATAGTGTTTGTACTACTTGTTGTTTAATTTATTTTCAGGTAAAACAAGTTCTGCAAATGTGTTGGAATACATAAGAGCCATTTTATCTTACGTTGTATTTGCAAAAAATGTTTTCTCAAGTATTAAAAAAATATTGGTTGATTATCAGTAACGGTATTGGCTGGAAGAAGCGGGAAAATATAAAATATTGGTATTGGTTGTAAAAAGTCAATATCGTGCATCACTAATTTTTGCTTTTGTTCGTGCCAAAAATAGACAAAATTCATATCTATTATTAAAAAAAGGTCATGAATGCAAGTCCAAATTTTTTTAAGACTTAAGTAAGACTATACGACTCCTTCTAGATTTTGATCAGTAGAAAATTAGACCACATGGCTCTTTTACTGTTAAAGGTTGCCGACCCCTGGTCTATACCATACATAATCAACTTTTTAAGTGTATTATAATGTTCATTCCTCAGCTTGAACAACACCAAAACAGTATTTTGATCCATTCACACATTGAGTATTCCTCTTAAAACCTGCGCTCTGAGGACCAGCTCCTCCCAAACTCACGAAAACGAGGATTCTCAAAAGCTGACACAGATTAAAAATAGCCCTTTTCAGGAAGAGTCCGCGCTGCCAGAACCAACCCCCACACTAACACAAGCACTATTTTTTTCTGCTCAGCTAGCAGTGATTAGCCGCTGACTTCACAGCTCTGTTAGTAGTGATCAGTCGCTAACTTCACCACTCAGCTAGCCGTGATCAGCTGCTAACTTCCCCGCTCAGCTAGCAGTGATCAGCCGCTAACTTCCCCACTCAGCTAGCAGTGATCAGCCACTAACTTCACCACTCAGCTAGCAGTGATCAGCTGCTAACTTTACCGCTCAGCTAGCAGTGATCAGCTGCTAACTTCCCCGCTCAGCTAGCAGTGATCAGCCGCTAACTTCCCCGCTCAGCTAGCAGTGATCAGCCGCTAACTTTACCGCTCAGCTAGTGGTGTTCAGCCGCTAACTTTACCGCTCAGATAGTGGTGATCAGCCGCTAACTTCACAGAACAGCTAGCAGTGATCAGCCGCTAACTTCACCGCACAGCTAGCGGTGATCAGCCGCTAACTTCACAGCTCAGCTAGCAGTGATCAGCCGCTAACTTCACAGCTCAGCTAGCACTGATCAGCCGCTAACTTCACCGCACAGCTAGCGGTGATCAGCCGCTAACTTCACCGCACAGCTAGCGGTGATCAGCCGCTAACTTCACAGCTCAGCTAGCAGTGATCAGCCGCTAACTTTACCGCTCAGCTAGTGGTGTTCAGCCGCTAACTTTGTTCTTTATTGTGCCAAAGATAATATATGTACATCCTGCAGTTCACTCTGAAAGACTTAACACAGGCATGGAAAAGGCCCTTTATTAAAAATATGTGTATTTTTTTATTGATTTTTTTTTTTCAAATCTCACATTATTGATGTACTTTTTCTTTAATAGCTTTTAACTATTACTAAAAGGTGATTTCTTGTCCTTTTTATCTTTCCTCTCTGTCAAAGGTTACCCTAATATTGTTGCAACATACGGCCGTGGATACACTGGATTCGCACCCAGCTACAGCTACCAGTTCCCTGGTGAGTCAAAGGCTAAACAATGTGTTGCAGTGGGTTTCTGTTCTGCACCTTCAAACAGCACACTCAAACCCACACACACACACTTCCACGTCTTCATCAATATACACAGCAGTCACCAAATAATCCGCGGGGTTAAAAGTGCTTACGTGTTGAGGTTTGTCAAGGAGGTTTTGAAAGCTGACGTATAGTGAAGTAAATTGCTTACTCCTTTTTATTCCTCTTTTGAACACTACCATGACCAAAATGTCTGAAATGGGGGAAGTTCTTCGTCTTCACTTGGCCAATGTATGCAAATTTTATCCATGCTGAGGCGGAAAAATAAGCAGCTCTTTGTGTAGGCAGATTTTTAAATGTGGTTCTCATAATGGAAAATAAAGTCATTTTCTGCATTAAAAGTATTGACTCAGACTGCGAGGCACTTTAATGGAAGCTCAAATGGGAGGCGGGCAGTCGGAAGGTGAGCAGCTGTACCTGTGCACCGCACCATGGGGCGGCATGTCTGTGGTTCTTCACTTACACAGGCATCCTGTCAATTTCATGCTTTATTTAGGGACCCTATACCTGCTTTGTTTGTAAAGCCAGACATCATTCCATCCACTGATGAGACAGAATGGGAAATATATGACAGGAGCTCAGACGTCTGTAATATGTTTGTGAAATAGATTTAGAAATGGTACGACGGGGGTCCAGCTGTGACCACCTGCGGATCGGGCAAATGCTAGTTTTGTACTTGACCACGACATTATGCCACAGAAACGGAAGAACACAGCTCAAAGTAGGTTTTCAAAAATCAAGACCATGTATTTGGATAAGTAATTGAGAAAAGAATTGTGTTTGTGCGTCGCATTCGACAGATGCACAATATATGGAAGATGTATCGTCTCATCTTGCACAGTATTACAAAAAGATCACTCGGAATGCAATGAAATAGACTGTTGCCTTTCCAAGTATCACACATTTCCAATTTGTTTTCCAGTAAAATATTCCCTCCCATCAGTTGCAGTCTTGCGGGCTTTTATGTCCTTGCCTGATCTAGATGCTAGTGGCTGAAATGCTAAAGCACACAAAGTGCGGCGTGACAGTCGCGGTGACAGAAGGGAAACAAAGCAATGTGGTGACGTGAGCAAAGACGAGCTTGTGGCTAAAGCAAACAATGCTGCTGTTATGTGAAAATAATTTGAATAAAAGAGGAATGAAACATTGTTGTCTGGAATTTATGCCAAAGACCTGCAGCATGTATTTATTAGGCAATCATTGTTTTTGACTCCTCAGACCCCCCCCAGTTCTGCATGTTGTTGCCATTTATCACACCTGATTCAGATTGGTCAAGTGTTGGGGTGGTCGTGTGGAAGGTTAGCGGAGGTGGAGACCAATCTACCGCTATAGTTTGAACAATGGGTTGTTGTTATGAACAGCTGGTGAAGGAGCTCTGAACACTGAAACAACATGAAAGAGTACAAGGACATCTGAAGTGCAATAATTTGTGGAGATAAATCACCTAAACATTGCTTGCAGAGGAAAATGTCTGTCTGTCTGTCTTTCACACAGCAGGGGAATTTCTCATTCTAGGTCTTGCAGAAATATGAAATGTCATAGCCAAAAATAAATACATTTAAAAAGACAATGTGTTCTTTTTCAATTGCATAAAGTCGATTTTACTTTCATGTTTGCTTCAATTGGGAAGTTAGAAGGATTTCCTTTTTGGAGGTACCACACATTCTGCTCTCCTGTAATACTATCTATTTAGCAAGTGTAAATGTATCTAAAAGTTATCTAAAATTCAAGCATTTGTGATGTTTTGATTATATTAGATTTTAGACACTTATATAAGATATTGCAAATTCCAGTGTAATTTTTATCAAGTTTTTTTTTCTTCTTCTATGAGGCAGTCTAAGGTATCCAGTGACCCAGACAATAATACTATGGACAGTAAAATTTGTGGTTACACAAAATAAAAAAGAAAAGAAACCCCAATGCTGAAATTATGAATCAAATTTAGAATCTTGATATATAAGATCTGCCATTTTTTTGTATTTCTACTCATCAAAAACGCATAAAGTTTGTATTCTATACAAATATTTTCTCAAAACATTGATTTTTAAAATGTTTTTGACGTAAAACAAAATTCGAATGCAAGTCTTCCCCTGCGGCAGAAAGCGCGATGCAGTTCATGTTAAACAAAATTTACAGAGTTTGATAGAGCTGTATGATTAAAACAATCTCCTCTGGGCTCACTCAACTCTTGACAGGTAATTGGAAATTTTAATGTATGAATCAAACGCCTTGTCTAAATGGAATAGCCGCAGGCTAAATATTTACTAGTGCCCTTCCTGGGGAAGATTTGAGAAAGCATCCTCAAGTTGAAATTCAGAGATCTCTCCCTCACTGTACTCGGCTTCACTGAAGCAGACCCTTAAATAAATGGAGCTTGGACCGAGCAGGTCGACATCCAACAGGCATAAATTGTGAGCAGCCTTTCAAAGGCTTTTTATACTCAGTAAACCTCGGGGGTCCGGCGCTCACTCCAAAAAAAAAAAAAAAACTGGTTAGGCAATTGTTCAATTGTCAGGCTAAAACAGTGATAAAACATTGATCAGTGATGAAACACTGAATTAAGTACAAAAACTCAATAACAGCTACACAGAAAAAGAGAAATCAAAGCTGACATCCCAGCAGCTGAAACAGAGTTCAAGCAGAAACTGAGACGAAGAGAACAAAGAAAGAAAAACTGCATTAAAGACTGCAGCCGGTTTAATAGATACAGGCTCGTCCGCACTTATCCAAGTCATTTGATCATTAAAAACACATTTAAGAGCAACTTTTTTTTTGTCTTTACTTATAGACGCAAGTTTCAAAGATACCATATTAAATTTTAATTCACTTTACATGTTATGCATAAAAACAAAAGGAAAGCAGATTAGATTTTTATGGAGTTTTTCATACAGTGGAACAGATTTTAGATCTATCCTTAAAGAAAAACTGTGAAAGTGATGCTCATCAGTCCCTGTCATTTAACTCAACAGATGTCTTTCAAGTAATAACCATCTATAAGTAGGAAAAAATAAAAATTGTTGTCTTTAAAAATAGGGTTGACAGCTCAGCTTCATTTATAATATTTGTCTCCAGCATCAAAACCAGACTTTTTCCACCAGCAGACAGTGGGAGGAAACTTGATGGATACACGACACACTGCACACAATGATTGCCTTTGCAGGAGATTAGTGTTGCTAAAACGACATCAAATATGCAAGAAGTGATTTATAAATGTTTTATAAAGCATTGTTTTTGCACACAATCAGCTTGGTATAAAAAAAAAACGAACCTGATGCCATATGTAGAAGCTAGTTACTTTTCATCAAGCAAATTATAATTATCAACAAGTATAAACATATTTTTTTTCCATTTATCAATGTAAATTGTTTCCTGTTAGGAAAAGTTAATAAAATGATTTATTATAATCAAAAATATGTTTTCTTTTATTTTGTTGTAAAATAATTGTAGGATAATTCCTTGTTTTGGTTTCTATGTGTTGTACTGCTTAAGCTCAAAGCTCTGGTCTCACACTTAGATCCCTGCTGGTGTCCAGCTGTGCTTCACCTCAACACTGTATCCCCCTCTTTGATCCACTGCTGTTTGTTCAAATGTTCTGCTCTTCCAGCGGGTGGCTTTCTTCTTTTTAGGTTTCTTCTGAAAGTTTGCTCGGATTTTCTCTCTGTTGCTCCCAGACTTCTGTAAAATGTCCCGCTTGAAAATCTTGTTCCTGAGCTGGTGTGTGTGTGTGTCAGTGTTGTTGTAAAAGGTACAGATGCATCTATGGGAGGAACTGCACATAAAGCATGAGCATAACTTTGATGGAAAAATCCATAATAAACTTTAAGTTAATGACCCACTCCAATGAAAATGGTGTAATATTAGGATTGGGTTTTCACTACCTGATCTGTAACAGCTACCCAATAGGTCCCTATATGTGCGAAAAGTATATTTTAGATAAAGAATTTAATGATCAGACTATGTCATTACATGTTAATAACAATAACTCATTAAAATGTTTATATTAGTGGATTTTTTTCAAATGCTGACAAAAAATAACAAAGGAAAAAAAGACATGTTAAGGATCAGACTGAATGATATTTTCTGTGCTTTTGCAAATGTTTTCTTCTTCTATTGAGTTTGATGGCAGTTCACTCCCCAGTTTACAAGGATACCAACACTTACCGACACTTTATTAACTCAGTTAACACATTTTATCAAAAGTGGGTAGCCCGGGATGGTAGGAAGTGGTAGTAAAATGTTCTCATTTCTCCTCTTTTCCCATTGCCAAGAAATAAAAAAACAAATAAATAACAATCAAACAATCAATACAAATTTCAGGTGCCAATCCTTTTTCAAATTACTTAACTGTCACGATGTTGGGGATAACAGGAAGTGATATAAGATTTTCTGCATGCAGGGACCTATTGGGTTACAGATTGGGTAGTGACAGGAGTTGTGAGGGGCTGTAAGATAGCAAGAGAGCATGTAAACAGATGAATGATGGGAAACAGGGGCGGGCTTACTCCATGTCAACAGTCCCACCCACAATTTAGAGGCAAATATCTAATGAACAGCTGCAGAAACAATGTCCTTGAATCTAAGACAGGTTGTTTGATTTTGGCTAAAAACGGCATAATCCTAATTAAAAAAACACTTGTAACACTTTCACAATAGGTCAAATGTTTGTGGGGCTCAGACTCTACGTTGATTTTAAGATTGACATATGCATCAAAATTTAAATATAAATGATTCAAGTACAAGCAAAAATGTAATCATACCTTTTCTTCTGTCTGTGAAAAATACTTTTGCTGCTTTTTTGGAAAAATTTGAGTTTGGCCGTGAGTTACTTATCTCTGAGAAAATACATTAGACAAACTGTGAATTTAACTTTACTTTCCGTTCTGCTCATCCTGGATGTCAGCTCCGGCTGGAATGAAAGGATAAAAATCTAGTGCCAGTCGTCGTTCTGCACCTAAATAATCAAGACTTCAGAGATAACATTTATGGCACTACAAAAAGCAAACTAAAATTAAAATAGAAGCGGAATTAAATTGAGGAACAAAAAGGCACTCCCTTCCATTCTGCCAGACATTAAAGAGAGCCTTATTCCCCAGATGTTATGCAGTTGCGAACAGTTGGGCAGTGTCACATTCCAGATCAAAAAGCAGAAAACTCTGCAGTTTAGTTTTAATTATGTTCCTTGTGTTGTGATTTGAAGTAGAGAATCTTTAATATGGCAGCCTCCGTTTGACGCTCAGTGCATCGCTCCATACTTCTGTTGTTTCATCAGAGGAGAATTTGCCGAATGCATGTTGATTACCTGCGGAGATCCAGCTTATTGTGGGGTAATTATTATATCAGTAGGATGCCTTTTTTCACATTAAAGAACCAAAAATCACAGCTGTGAGTATTGTTAGCAACAAAGGAAACTGGAGCTGACAAGGCATAAGGGACATTACTGTACATTATTCGGATTTTTATGCAACAGTCTAATTAGCATCAGCACGCTGATAAATGCACCATTGTATTATTCAGCTTGCAACGCTCAGGGGGAACAACCTCAAGATGTGCTGCATTTCAACAAGGTGTCTTGTTTGGAAGACTCCACTTGATTAAAGGATTTGGAGTTGCATTCAAAGTGATAAACTGTTTAATCGCAGCTCCATTCTGCACTGAACTGTTGTTTACTGCGTTTAGCCCTGCCTCAGACAGGAGACCGTCACTGTTACCTTTGTCTACGGTGGATAATTGAAACACAAATGCTAGGGAGAAAATGCTTTTAAACAATTTAACTTAAGCAGATGCAGTTTGTGTGCATTGTCAATTTTGCCTGCTGCAGCTGCAAATACAGAAGACGAGAAATGAAAGCCTTAAGAATGGAAGAACGTTCCATTGTGAGCCTGCTGTATGCCTGAATAAGAAGCCCGTCTGAGGAAAATGTAATTAAAAGTGAAAGTATAATGCCCATATGTGCATTATGCATGTGAATAAGCTGTAGAAGTGGAGATGAAAAGCAGGGATACACCCCTCATATACTTATATTGTACTTTCTATTGTTAACCAGTCTTGTATCAGTTCTTTTCAGTCTGCACACGAGGGCACAGCTGAATGCGCGCACACAGAAATGCTGTATTCATACAAAGATTGAGATTCAGGAGCTGTGCGTGGGGAGGAAAAGACAGGCGGGGGAAAAGACTTCACCGGGAGCCTCTCTCCACTTTCCGGTCTTCCTGTGCGGCTTGTTGCTTCAACATCCGTGCCCTCTGAGCCTCCCCTGGCATAAATGACCATTATGGCTCCATTAGGGCTCCTACTAGGAGGTTATTATGCTACGCTGAAAAACCAGGGATGAAAATGTTAGTGGGGTCCCACCGGGGAGACAAGCACAGACTGAGTGAGTGAAAGACAAAACACTAAGTCTGTTTCAGATGTCTTGACACACAAACAGCAGCTCACTCCCACAGGTCACTTTATGAGGTATTTAAAGAATGCAGGTACCGATAATTGAAGAGGATAAAGAGCAGAAAAGGCTGCAGTGCGGAAAAAATCTCCAATACCAGGTATCTTTAGATTCAGGAGCAAAACTTTCCTAGAAAAAGTAGCATTTTGTGTCCCACTTTCACCCAGTTGAGTAGTTCCTGTCTGTGCCGTGTTTGAAGTTGGTTTGCTCTAGTTGATATATTGGCTTTCTGTCTGTTTGCCTTGTCCTGCTGCCATTTCTCTTTGTCAGACCTCATTCTCTAGGAGATAGGACGACCGGTAGAGCACCACAGTAGCCTCTGTGTTTACTGTTTCCATCAACCGACGAGCAGCCTGAGACAGAAAGACGCGTCGCCTCTCACCCACCTCACAGAAAATGGCATTTCAAAAGCCTAAGCGTTGACGTCTCCTTCTGCATGGAAGGAAACACGTCTCAGCCCAGTTGGTGGTTCTGGATTCCACTGCAGCTGTTTCTGCAAGATATAGGGAAACTGACAGTGCTTTGGTTGGCAGTGACTGTTCGTTTTTCAAAATAGCAACTGACATGCTTTTAACCCTCTCTAATATAATGGCCACAATATATTTTCTGGAGAGTGTATCTCCAGATAAATTATGTATCATAATTTGTGGTTACAATTTGTAGTCATTATTAATTCATTTTGAACGATCCGATTCACTGACTTAAAATCAGTCCAGGACATCTTTAGCCAAACATTCAACCCATATTTTCTATTTTTTACTTTTAAATTATACATTGTAATAATTCTGAGTTGTGTACTCTGACCAAGACAGGAAATAAGGAGCATGTTTGACCACTGAGACACACATTTGCTCTATATGTCTGTAAATAATAGTGATAAGAAAGCCTCTAACCTCCTGACCTTACGCTCCCTGTAGGGGAAGAATACAAAGCTACAAGTAGCAGCTGGCCTCTCAGCAGGTAGCACACCGGGACGCAGATATGCTGACCTGTGCAATTGAGATAATAGTGACTACCTCTGAGAGGTGAATGACCCTATGAAGCAGAGCAGAGCCAACCAAGCACATAATAAATGCTCCAGAGGTCAGACTCGGGCATTGGCCTGAAACACAAGCTAGCCTCCCAGAGTTTAGCCACTGTCTGCTGGGAGATAGAAATATATTGAGATAGACGATATGTTCGTCTGTAGCTGTAAACCTTTGAAGCTTATTTGGAAGTCTCAGAGCAAAGGAGGTAAGGTGGTTCTTTGGTGATACAGTTGCCTCCCCAGTATCCTGAGGATCAATGGAGTTTTGGTGAATTTTGGAGCTTTAAGTCTGTTCCTTTTTGTCTTGGAGAATAGATTTTTTTCCAAAGCATCTGATTTGTAGAAATAGTGGGTGTCATTCAGTGTTAAAGTTGATTTTCTAGTAAAGTCCCAGTTGTAAAATAGCTGAAAATGAGAATGTTTTGTTAGCTTATATTCATTCAAAGATCCCATCCTGTTGTCTGTAGTTAATTACTGTCTGTGTAGAAGATAATGTGGGTTGGGGCAACATGCCTGGTGATTATCGACAGATCTAAAGCCCAGCAAGTTTTTTGGTGTCCTCTATTTTCCATTCATTACACATCTTGGCTACAGTCACAGAGCAGGTGGAAAGAATCACTGGGCTGATACGAAGCTTACCTGTGTCACGAGTGCACGCAACATTGTCCTCCATATGACAGGTCCCACCGTTTGTCTCTTTACGGCACTCGTGGGAGACCGACGCGCTCCACATTCTGTCTGTAGAACGGGTTTTTGTTCATCTCGAGTTGCAGAGCAGATTGTTCCCCTAGATTTCGTGATCATTTCTCTGCAAGCCGGGTGAGCTGTGACCCCAGCAAGTGGTCCCACAGGCCGGAGTGAGTGCAATAGGGCTGGAAGCAGATGGCCCTCCCGATGCCACACTGACTCACAGATTGTCTTTAATTGCTATTGCTGATAGTAAGCCTGATGGGCCTGTGTGGCCAGACCACTCCATGAGTCGCAAGCCTTAAAATAGAGCCCGACAATATGCATTGTGATCTCATGCTCTTAAACCGACGGCGCAGGATGCACCGGCATAAAACTGCCCCCCTCAAAGACTGTGTGAGGGCAGAGGAGAGTGTATGGAATCGTCCTCCTTCTCCGACAATGCTGCTCACAGACTTACACAACACTCGTATCACACATCTTTCTGCCATGACTCCATTCCCCGTGGTGAACACGGAGTGCTAAGCTGTGACGTCAGTGAACGGCGCTCCGTGTCATGCCCTGTCTGCTCATGTGTGTGCTGTTATAAATCTGCACTGCTGCTTCCAGATCAGCTTTGTTCTACATTAGCTTCTCTCTGTTTTATGTTTATGTGCTTTGCTGCGAAAAGGGGACAAAGCAAATATAGGAGCACCTGATTTATTTTTTTTTCTCTTTTTTGAAGTGCGGTTTAACTTTAAGGAGGGAGATGATCCAGACAGATTGCCGGTCACGTGCACATCCACGTGCGTCCTCTTTGGCTCCAACATTCATGTTTGCAAAAAGAGCTGCCGGTTTTTTTTTTTGTTTTGTTTTTTTTTGCACCAACTGCACTGAGGAGGAAGGTGGAAGCTCACACCGTTTAGCTGGGTTTTAACTCACCCTAGGACAACAGACGGCATCCTCACACACTGAAGCAGACTTACTGTGGCCATGGAGACCCTCTGCCCAGGTACCTGTGGAGGGGAAGATGAGCTGCTGTAAGAAGCAGAGTGGCAACACTAAAGCTCATTATGTCTCAGCTGCTGAGCTGCCCGTCCAGAAATGAAACCTGAGCTATGCCGCCTCGTATGCGGCTGCTACCGTTGGGCGATGTGGGGTCGAGCAGACGTGGACTTCTAGCAGCAGAAAGGATACTACAGTTTGTGCATTAGGACCATGCTCTATCCGCTTGTTGTTTTGATGCCTCCCACTGTTTGAGAGCTCAGAGCTCAGTGAGATAGTTACTTCAGTGAACTCCACAAAGCTACCCCCCCTTCTCTCCCACTATCCCTCCATCCTTCCCTCCCGCTGACTGTACTAATAGCTCTCCAGTTGCTCAGCTCCGCTGTCTCTTCCTAGCGGACTGACATATGTATACAAACACATACTCATAATCATGGCAGACAGCCCTTTGCTTCCATCCACTCTATGTGGAAACATTGTTTGCTGCTCCAGTGATGATGCTGCAAACATGGTGTATGTCGATCCTATTTTTGGGTCATGCTACATTTTACCCCACTTGCCCTTTGTATCTAGAGCAGTGTAACATTGTGTAACTACAGTGCATAGAGCTGGATAAAACAGCATGAAGGATGTATGGCTCAACTCAACACAGTTTTTGTTTTTTTTTCTCTAATATCAGAACATTTATGGATGTGTTTTTGGTTAAAGTAATTCTTACACAAAATTAGACATCACGACAGCATCATTGTGTTATACTAAAAGTTAATTTTAAGTTATCTAACACATTCAGTAAATATTACAGAATGGGATATCTACTGCATATGGACTTAAAGCGCAAAAATCAAAGGAGGTTTTATTGGTTTTTTTTTTTTTTTTTTTTTTTTTTTTTTTTTTGTCTAAGATGCTGAAAATTCAACTTTCTAATTTATCTTTCCTCAAAAACAAAGAATCATCCACTGCCATGAAAGTAGAATTCAAAAATACAAAGCAGTTGATGTAAAACAGGAATGTCAAACTCAATCATACCGGAGGCCAAAATCCAGAACACACTTTAGATCATGAGCCGAACAGGATAAACATTTATAGAACACACTAAATCTAATTTTTTAAAACGTTAAAAATGTTACTTTTTAACATAGCTATAAATAAAAATAGGCATGGATATTATTTCAGAATAAATCAACTTAAACCTCAATTAACTTTCAATATTTTACTCTCCAT
>NC_050525.1:11136078-11142552 GCF_002922805.2 Oryzias melastigma
CTTAGTTATTTTATCCAGTTATGCTTATTTTTTTCTGCACCATAAGTAAAAGGCATGGAGAGGAGGATGACACCCTTGTGATGTAAAAGACTGTGTGTTCCAAAAAGAAAGTCATAGATCATTGTAGATGATATCTCAGCCTCCATAATCGTAGTGTTGCTTCAATATACCAGCACAAGATAACATCCGGCCGTTAATAACAATAATATAAAATGATCTGGTAGGTCAAATATAATTACCTGGTGGGCCGAATCTGGCCCCAGGGCCTTGACTTTGACACGTGATGTAAAGGACATGTTTACTTTCAAATAGTGTGATTTGATTGGGATTGTTTTATTTTAAGGAATCACAACAAAAAAGACAAAAAATGCAATAATGTCCATGTAATGTATGCTATTATAAATATTTTTAATAATAATTACACATATTGACACGTATACATACAACTTCACACACTGAATCCATTAAATATAATGATTATTAAACACAGTTGAATTATTTGCTTAAAAGGGAGTGGGTAGAAGCGAGTTTATATTATCCCAGCCTTTATGTTTTTTACTCAAAAAGTTGTTGCATGAACACCCAAGACTCCGAAGTATTGTTAACCCAAGCAGGCTCCAGCCTGGAGATGCCTCTGCTGTCATGAGGTCTTGTCCTTACGGAGGAGGTCTAGAATGCCTCCAGTGCCATCTTGCTGTGCACAGGAGAAACCCTTAGATACTCGTGTATGTCTGAGCTCATTGCGCCATTGATTGTAGGCATTTTATTTCAGTTGTTTTTCCAAAGTTCATAATCAACTCATGAAAAAGTGGATTGGTTAATGCAAGTTTAACATTTTTTTTTGTTAAAATCAGTTTTTTTGGTCATTAAAAAATTCCAATTGTTGCTATCTTTTTGTCACTTGCACAACTTGTGTTAGACTGAACCCCTTCTTTTCATCTGATAGTGAATTAGCTCTAATTTTTCTCACTTGATCACAGTAAACAGAGGGTTATAAGGGAGAGATGGGATTAAGCCTCCTATTATTGCAAATACGCTAAGACATATTTAGCTTGAAAGCTAAAATGACACTTGATGTATCCAATTTTCTTTGAAAAGGTCCGAAATTACCCCCCACCCCCATCACCGTCCATGTGTCGTCCACTACCGCCCGCAGAACCAGAAGATGGGCATTAAAATGCATAAAAAATTAAGGCTGTTTACTTGGACTCTAATGAAAGGAGGCTTAATTAGTCCAGTTTAATTAATATGATTGGCTCCATAGGGGCCACACAGGCATGACCGTAGCAGTTGATTCAATTAGAGCTCACAGGACCATTTCATACTCTCTGAGTGTCAAGAATTGATGTCAGAGGAGATTTGACTGCAGAGAGGCATGCTCCTTCCCCGGGTCCCAGGTTGGAAGGCAGCACTGCAGTTAAATGCACTGAAGCAGACCATTACATAAACACCACTGCAAGGTCAGACATCTGTGTCCCCCCCCTGTCTGTCTCTCTTTTCATCACAATCATAAACCGCCTTGACATTAAGGTTTTAACTGAGATCTAGTCGCGTCTTCAAAGCACTGTTAGAATTTCCTCAGTTGAATGGATTTGAATGTTTTCTACCTTATCTGTGCCTGCAGATTTCCTTTTTCCCCCCCTACTCCTTATTGTTTCACTCTTCGTTCTCCTCTCTAACTACTGCATTAGTGTGAGGGTTATATAAAGTCCTGTGTGAAAGCAGAATGTTTTTATATCAGTTCTGCAGACTATGAGCAGTTTCCTTTTTTCTGGAGTGCACGGGAAGGAGTACAAAGAAGAGGTCGAAAGTGCGGCTGCACTTCAATAAAGAGCCAGTTTGTCCTCTTTGATGCTATGCTGCCACACACTTCAGCTACAAAGGAACAGCACTTTTGCCACTGAGAACTAAAGTAAAAGACACTGAGCTTTTCTTCACTGGGCTCCAAACACAGCGTCATAACATCACTCACACAAGGTGCGCGGCTTTCTATTACGCCTTACTTTGGATTTTTTTTCCTAAGTGCTGAAAGCATTTAAGCAGAAATTTCAAGATGTGGATACTTGTAAAGCAGCCTTTGATCCATAACGCCAGTTTTGACAGACTACATAGTAAATACGAAGATCGCTCCTCAGCTAAAGGGCTTTGGCTTGAGCCCCCTTGGCAGCAAGAATCCACCCTGCTTGAGTATCCTTAAACAAATCACTGCTAGATCAAGCAGGCTGAGGCTGAGGTTCAACCACATCTCACCTCTGAATTTCTTGCGAATTACCTCACTTACCCCCAATCGAATCACATTTATATGATGTCCATCTTGAGGCTTTAGTAGACACATCTCTCCAACAAGAGGTATTTTTGCATACATTATTTAAATTAGGTATAAGATTTATCCCACTGCACTGATTCCACTCATTCTGGATAATCTAATCTGCATTAATTAGAACAATAAACACAATTTCTGAATTTTAGTACAGAAATTGTACTCCGGTCGTCTTTTGATCTATATTTCAAAGCGGTCTTATAAGTATGATTAATGCCAAAACAAAACATTTTCTATCAGATAATTCCCCATTCTCCCTTTCATTCTCTCTCTTCAGCTAGCTTACGACCTCTCACAACTCCATCCTAACATTACAGGGGCAACAAAAATAGTGACCAATACTGGAACTATCCAGTCGTACAGTTTTGATGCAGATGTCAGCTTAGACATGGAAAACAAAGACGTTCATGGATCTATTTGTCTGTGAGTGGATGCATCAGAATGAGTCTGTCGCTTGTGGCCACTGATTATAGTTTGTATTTAACAACTACAAGCTTTCTCAAACCGCCTTATTTGTCCGCTCCTGATTCACAACAGTGTAGATAAAGAAATACTCAGAAACGCCCTTTTAATCTAAATATGTTTTATATATGCCCTGTATCATGAGAAAAATTCCACAAGAAAATGTTAAAAACACAATTTTCATTGGAGTGGGTCTTTAAATTCAAGATTTGTTGGGGTTTTGTTGTTGCTGTTTTTTAGAGATGTTGTATAAGAGATACGTTCCAACTTTGACCAGAGGACTTACACAGTGCTTTGAACAACATGTTTTCTTGTCAATCACAGAATCATCTGGCTGAATACCTGAATGTATCACTCTTTTTAAAAGCCCATCATCCTGTTGCTAAATGTTTATTGGCACTGTGCAGTTAGATCGGTTCACCCCTGATCGCAGGTTTAGCTTCCACTTGTGTGTGTCGAAGTGTCCTTGGGCAATGAGCCTCACATTCCCAGTGGCCTGGTTAGCATCTTACATGCTGAATGAATTTGTGTGTCAACGGGTAAAAAGAGTGTGGTTTCTAAAGCGCTTGAGGCTTAAAGTAAGCACTTTATAAGAACACTGCAATTACCATTTGCTTATTACTCTGAGGTCAAGATGGTAAATTTTCAAACTTGTGATAGTATCATAGTCCCAGATGGAGGAGTGCTGTCCACTCTTTTGTGACCCACTATCTCACATTTGGTGGTGCTAATTCTGATCCTGTCAGCCACACATTATCTCACTGTAAACTTCCACTCTGCCAATTGAAGATCTGAGCAAACAGGGCTACATCATCTGCAAAAGGAAAAAAAAAAGAAAGAGAGAGACAGGGAAAAAAGGCACAGTTCCTCTGCTAACCAAGCTGGATACTCTCCATTTCCTGGCTGCTCTTTGATGTTATGTCTACAAAACTTATGAACTCGCTTAGGGAAATTGAGAAATCCAGCCTTGTTTACTGTCAGCAATGCAAAGCAAGCCCTGGATGTGTGCAGGGACCAAATGGCTCTCAGCGAGCCGCCCTGATGCCATGAACTCTGCAAGCTCCTCCAACTAAACACAAACAGTGCCACTGTTATGAACCTACACTAAGGATCTGCAACCTTTAAAGACCCACTCCGATCATTTTTTGATCTATTACAAAAGCGTTCCCGGTGGACTTTTAATTATTAATATGCCATTTTTATCCAAAATTTTTAAAAACCTGTTGTTTTCTAGGATGTAGTTTCTGCAGAGCCGAAGTAGTCTGTTAGATATTCACCTCTAAGTTAGGACTGTTGGCACAAAGTAAGCCCGCCCTTATTTCCCATCATCCCTTTGTTAACACTCTCTTACGCTAGCTTACAGCATCTCACAAGAACAATCTTGCATTGCTAGGACAACATATATGGCGAGCAATATCAGAGTTATCCAGTCGTACAGTTTTACCCAGATGCCAGCTAAGACGAGGAAAACAAAGACGTTCATGGATCTAGTTGTCTAGAAGTGGAAGCATCAGAATGGAATGGAACAGAGAGCTTTTGGCTCGTCGGCTGTTTCCCCTAGATTATTGGTACAAGCTTTTTCCAATAGCTTCTCTTCATCTGTTCCTGATTAATAGCAATTCAAATAAAATAAATACTCAGAAATGCAATTTTAAGCTTTTTCTTTATATATGTCGTCCATTGTGAGAAAAAGACCAAAAGAACCATTTGTACCTTTTTCCTTCCAATCAAAACCTAGTAGAAGTTGCACTGTCTTACTGTATTTTACCCATTTTAGGAAGATATGATAATACTTTACATTCATTATATTGTTGCTTGTATAATAAGTGTGAAATGTTTCTTTTTTGACAGACATAAAAATAGAAATATAAAGAGAAACTAGGATTTTCTCAAAATGGGATTTTTTTTTTTTTTTTGCTTTTGACAGAAGCTTGTATGACTTTTTTTTTTTTAAATAAAAGACACCACGTGGCTAACGGGATCAGCCAATTTACATAAAACGTTTTAAACAACGCAGGGCAATAACAGCGTTTTCACTCGTCATATCTTAAAATCTACTTTGGTACCACTGCTGTTATCCTGAACATATACATGAATTCAATGGTTAATGGTCTACTAGATCCTCTTTAACAATTCTCCTAGTGTGCAACATATGATAACATGTGCTTCAAACTCACAAAATAAACTGAACAATTACAAAATATCAGGCTTTTTACTTAAGTTTTGCTTAGTATTTGAAATCTGTGCATCTTTTATATAGTTTACCCTGCTTCTAGGTGCACTTCAGCCATAGATTTCTACACTTATCTAATCTAAATCAAATCAATGTTAATTTAGTAACACTTACTTTAAAAAATTACTATCATTTTATTTTCTAGGAATCAATGGATTAAGATTACATTCACTTATATTTATTTTAGTATTTCAAAAATAATTTGGAGACAAAGATATAGATTGTTTATTCCTTACAAGCACAAATCCATCTTTTTTACAGACAATATCTGAGCTAATCACTTTTCGTAAGATCATCCAGATAAATGGTGTTATAAATACATGCAGTCAGCTGTTGCCAACAGCTATAATCTATGTGGTGCAGTAGTTCATGTAAAGAGCTGTTATGCTCGCTGGCAGCCTGTTTTTCAACAGCAGATTGTTGAGCACTTTAAAAGTAGTCAGTTTTGATTTAGTAAATGATGTGCCACACTACAGGCTCATGCAGCAGGAGAAGGAATGACTCGGATGAGCGACTGTGAGGAGCATCTGCATCGAGTGCTCCTTTTCTTCCTGCATTTCTCATCTCCTCCGTTGTTCGGAACGTACAGGATCCGCGGACCTACTGCTCTCCGCGCGACCTCAGTGGCTCGTGCACGGAATCCAAACACCGAAAAGCACAAGACATACACGCAGGAAGATTAATTTGAATGATTGACAAGTGACTCAGATCTGTTAATCGAGTTATGCTTATTCTGATTAGGGCCCTTAATGTGAGTAAGATAACCTGGTTAAGGTGTTTACATGAGAGTTGCAATAATATGCATATTGCATTAGTCTGGTTATAATTGAATTATGGGTGTGCATGTAAATGCTCTTTGTCTCTCTCTGGCTCAGATCCAGACAGCCGCCTCTGTGTTTCATGTGAGGGGAAATCTTAGTGTATACTGTAGGTCTGCGCTGATCAGAGGAGAGGTGAGAGATGAGCGTGTGTGCAGCAGTTCATATGAAAGCCACCTGGCTCTCTTCAGCTCTGTGATTTATGCCTTTGATAACAACAGCCCAAAGATGCTTTCAACAACAAAGTAGTGCTGAAGGATGACAACAAAAGGACAGTTGTCAGTCTGGAGATGAAAAGATGTCTTGCTAGCCGGCTGTCTCTTTTGTAACTTTGATAAATATTTTCTTCCTTTTTTTTTTTTGTTTATTTGTCTCCGTGTTTTTAGCCGTTTCTTATCAAAGGTTATTGATGAAGTGAAATGTGAAGTGGAGTCAGTTTTCTGTCGCTGTCAGAGTCCCCCCCACCCCACCCCTTCATCCTGTGAGACAGTAGTGTGCTTTACTTTGACAGCAGACATATTTCCGCTGGCTCGTTCTGCTTAGTGTCTCACAGAATGTGCAGCTCTTTGTATTCAGTCATATTTTAGCAATTTACTTTTTTCTTTTTAAAAGAATTCAACAATTCACATTTAAGCAAAAAT